>NC_045768.1:110399746-110708453 GCF_008692025.1 Phocoena sinus
GCTCAGATCTGAAAGGCTTACAGATGAGTGGCATCTTTTTAGGAACTGGAGCAGCGCAAGAGGAACAGGGCATCAGGGTCATGAAGACCAGATACAGGTCATGAGTATGGAGACGACCTTAAAGATATCCCAGGAGAAGAAGCCAAATGGCAGTAGGATATAGCAATCTAATCCAAAGAAAGCTAGTCCAAAGAAGAAAGGTGAACCAAGAAATAAAAGTGGGAGTCACCTTCATACACATGATAATTAAAACCACTAGAAACACTTAATAGGATTGCCTAGGGAGAGGGTGAGGGGTCAGTCGATAAAGGGTCTTCAGGCTGAGCCTCGAGTGGATCCCACACTTACTGGCAGGTGGAGGAAGGAGGCTGGACAATGGGAAAGCCCAATTCCAAGTTACCTAATCATGCGTTCTCCCTGGAAGCTCAGAGGTCCTCCATGCTTTGTATGACTGGAAATTGATTTATAGAGATGTCCTTGTATTCTTAACCAATGTGAGGGAATATGAAAAGATACTTGTGTGAAATCAAGTTAATGTTCATCTTCTACATTAGACCAAAAATACAATAAGAGCAGAGAAAATCTCGTTTGCTCACTCAGTTCCTAGTACTTAGCATAGTGCTTGGCCCACATAGGAACTCAGTAAATATTTGCTGGAAAAAAAAAAAATCCATCCATCACAACCTCTGGGAATAATATAGCAATTTAACCAGTTGAAGTAGGATTAAGTGCCTCAGCAAAGGGAAGTACTTAGAATACTCGCAATAAATATATAGATATACACACGTGCGTACAAACACACACAGGGCAAATTTATCCTTATTCACAAAAAATTGAAGGCATACAAATTTCTAATTTGTTCATATATATTAACTGTGTCTACCTGGGCTGGAAGAACTATTAACGTGTAAATATTTAATTTTTAGAGCGCTCTAGAATGGAATCGAATGTATTGGTAGATCCGAACAGGAAAAAAGGATAAAACATACCTTTGAGGCCAAGATGGTAGGTAAGAACCCAAATAAACCTGAGAGATTTATCTCAAATAAATTCCTTGAGGGAAATGCAACACCACTTTCCCCCTCGAAATGACAAACCTCTAAAGTAAAGTTTGGTTCATGGTTGCTGTAGGTCAAGTGGCTGCTTTAAAGCTACAGGCAAATGCAAATGTAATCCCTTTGTAACCGCCCTTCCACGCCAATGAATCAAAATGGGATTGCGACTTATATTTGTGGGAATTTTTTCGGTGTGTAGTTATCAGAAACCTAAGCCCAGGAGTGATAGGAAAAGAGAGAGACAGAGGCAGGGAGAGAGAGGGAGAGAGGGAAAGAAAAAAAGAAAGAGAGAAATTCAGTACGCTGTAGGACAGAAAAATATCATCATACCAAGGTAATTGTTATATAAACAGCATAAAAAGCCTGTAAACTGGTGTAGTCAGAATTACATTCGGGATTGGATTCATCAGAAATGTTAAGATTCAACATTTCCTTTTCATCAGTTATTGAATCCTCAGTGTGCGTGGTGCTATTATCAGCAAATCCGTTATATGCTATTGATCTGTAAATTAGCAAGGGCCGTAGTAATAATTTTAACTCCCTAACCCCCTATTTATAAATGAAAGCTTCATTGCAGAGTCCCACTTATGCTACCAGACTAGTAATTTCACAGGATAACTGTTATTAAAACAACAAACTGAAACCCACTCTATAGGATGGCCTCATTTTTCTTTTCCATACTATAGAAAAACCCATTGCTGTGACTGTTGACTATTTTGGGGTGAAATGGACAGTTGTCCCAATTATTTTATGGGTTTCAGATTTGAGCATTTATCCTTGAAATTATCCAAAAAGGCATACATGCTACCTTTTGTGTGTCCATACAGAGGACAGATAATAAGTGATTATGTTCCTAATGTCTGCTTGTTTAAGTCAATTGTTTAGAACTCAAAATGTATTTTTCCATAGAATAATTATAATATTAGGAGATTTGATGCTGTTGACATAGCAGTATTGTATTTTTTAAGGTGCACGTTCCTGTTAAAATTTTAAGATTTGTGGTAAATCGGCTTCTAGTCGTTGGCCTGGGAAAACTTGGGCTGTTTATAATATTTTTTTTCTCCGGGAAAATGTACTTCAAATTCCAGCAGGAGACCCCAGGCACACATGCCCCTCTCCAGGCAGCAGCTCCTCCAGCATTGGCCTTGGGGGTCAGGGATCCGTGGGAGGGACATTGAATGAGATTGAGCTTTTATAACCTGCTAACACTTTTTAGGCACGATAGAAAAATATCCTTCAGGGGTCAGTGTCCGGGTTTTCTGTTTGGGTGAAGAGACCGCCTTTCCCCATCAGCAATGGGGACCTCACGTTTAGACCCTTCTGGGGTTGGTACCCTTCCAGTGATCCCCATGTCCTGGTGTCCATGCTGTTGTGTGACCTCTTCCCCTTGAGTGACAGTGGACCGTAGTCCTGACTGAATGAACATAATGTGGCCGAGGTGATAGAATGCCCCTTCTGAGGTCAGGGGACAAGGAGACGGTGGCTTCTCCCTTGGGTGCCCTCTCTCTGGCTCCTTCTGGGGGGAAGCTGGCTGCCGTATTGTGAGGCATTGAAAATCAAGGAGCAAGATTATCTCTTCACTTTTCGGTGAATTTAGGAGGAAATCTGCAACTGCGGCCTATTACATGAAAAAGAAAGCACATCTTTCTTTCTTTCTTTTTTTTTTTTTTAAAGAAGATTACTTATAAAATTATAAAAGACATATTTTCCCCTGTGGAAAGCCTGAAAAATATAAAAATAAACAAATGCCAATTGTTCATCATCTCACCTTTTAATCATGAGTGTTTTAAATACATTGGTGTGTTTCTTATCTCTTTTTGTAGGTGCTTTTTTCTTTCTTTTTGGTTAACTTAGTTGAGAAGTAATACCTTTGACAATTTAAGGTGATTTTCCAGGGAAATCTTTTTCTATTTTATTTCACTTTATTTGATGTGGACCATTTTTAAAGTCTTTATTGAATTTGTTACAACATTGCTTCTGTTTTATGTTTTGGTTTTCTGGCCCCAAGGCATGTGGGATCTTAGCTCCCCGACCAGGGATCGAACCCACACCCCCTGCATTGGAAGGCGAAGTCTTAACTGCTGGACCACCAGGAACTCCCTCCATGTTATTTTAAACTTTTATAAGACATTTTAAAAGAGATGTATTCTATTCCATATTCTAATATATCATCATTTACTTATTTCCCTATTTGTGGGCATTTGGACTATTCCCAGATTTTCACTATTATAAACATTTTTGATTATAGATCTTTGTGCAAATTTTTCATGAGGACAGAACTTGTATTGCTAAGGCAAAGTTTTTGAAAACTATTAGTACAAATTTCCAAATTATTTTCTAGAATGATTGAAACATTACAGACATTTACATTCCTACAGGTAATATAGGGACTTGCCTGCCTCTCTTATACTGAAAATTAACATAAAAACAAACCGTTGGGTAAGTTGATGGCAAAAAAAACCCTTATTGTTTTCACAAATCATTTTTTAATACCTTGGAGGTTCACTTCAGGCACAAAAGTCTCTAATAGTGAGGTTTTATTGTAGCTACAAATAGTAAGAGGTGTTGAAGGAGAATCAGCCTAAAATCTAGTCAAATTATTATCCACTAACTTATTATCACTCTCAATGATTTTTGAAGGGAGAACTTAATTATATGTTGCTGCTAACAATGTTCCTATTCAAAGCCTTCATCAGGAAGGGTAACCTTTATTTATTTATTTATTTTTGGCTGCATTGGGTCTTCATTGCTGCACACAGGCTTTCTCTAGTTGTGGCGAGTGGGGGTTACTCTTCATTGCGGTATGCGGGCTTCTCATTGTGGTGGCTTCTCTTGCTGGGGAGCATGGGCTGTAGGCACGTGGGCTTCAGTAGTTGTGGCACTCGGGCTCAGTAGTTGTGTCTCATAGGCTGTAGAGCGCAGGCTCAGTAGTTGTGGCACACAGGCTCAGTAGTTGTGGCTCACAGGCTTAGTAGTTGTGGCTTGTGGGCTCTAGAGTGCGGCTCAGTAGTTTTGGCTCTCGGGCTTAGTTGCTTTGTGGCATGTGGGATCTTCCCGGTCCAGGGCTCAAACCCGCGTCCCCTGCATTGGCAGGTGGATTCTCAACCACTGTGCCACCAGGGAAGCCCAGGGAGGGTAACCTTGTCTCATCTTGCAAATTCCAAACTGTAGCTCTTATCTGGAAGCCTACTTCCTCCCCAAGCCCTCCACCCACAGTCCAAACAGTGGATTTCCAAGTGTGGTTGGGGAGCTGTGTCCATGAGAACAGCACCCAAATAAAATGTTCCTGGAATCTCCTTGAGGCTTATTGGATTCTTATCTCTAGGGTCCAGGAAATCTGACTTTTTAAAAAAAACAATTGAATCTTATGTGCATGTGAATTGATTCTTATGTGCCTGTGAATTTTATTTTTATTTTATTTTTGCTTCAGATTTTACTTTCTATGAGTGACGACGTTATTCTTTTGCTTTGCTTTTATTCAAAACTTGTAACTCTTCCCAGAGGTTAATAAGTCTCTGGTGAATCTAATTATAAGCTAGCAATAAAGTTCCATTTAGGAAATGCTCACATAATTGACCCACATTAGCTACAGTGAGAACATCACCACTTTGGGAATCTTTTTAATTTAAATAGTGTTTGGTAAATCAACTTCTCATTTAAAAGAATGTGAATTCTAATACACTGACACCCACACAGCCACCATTTTATCTGACAAAGAAAATAGACCTTCCCATTTTTGACATTTTAAGGAAGTAGATTTAGAATAACCAAGGAAAACTTAATTTTAACTCAAAACCTTCACGGAAGTTATGTCACTAAAGTCCAGCACAGAGACAGAAAACCACATTGGCTTTGGAGGAAGATTTGAGTTTGCTTCTAGCTGCCACTCCTGGCTGTAGGTGCCTAAGCAAAGCCTGAGTGTCTGTGAACCTCAGTGTTTCCTCTGTGAAATGGGGATTTTACAGGTTGTTGTGAAGATCAACTTCTGTACTAGGGAAGAACAGATCTGCCTCCATATTGGATCTGTTTCTTTGTATTCTATTGCTTTTGCTACAAATTAAGAATGTTGCCTGTAGACTGAAACGTATAGGATAGCCCATTCTCAAGGCTCTGATCTTTAAAGGTATAACACTTTCCTATTCACTTAGAGATAAAAAGTTGCAAAACAGAGAATGACATTTGTCTTATCAGAGGTTTACAGGAACATCGTGACCGGACTTAAGAGGACAGTTGCAGGAACAAAGAGTTCCAGCCACAGCCTCTCCCCTTTTCACATTAAAGAAACCTGAATTCTAACTCAAGTAAGATGGTTCTTTGGGACGCTAGTCCACCATCTCCTCAGTTTGCTGGCTTTCCAAATAAAGTTGCTATTCCTTGCCCCAACACCTCATCTCTCAATTTCTTTGCCTGTCATGCAGTGAGCAGTACAAGTTTGGACTTGTAACAGTATGACAATATAGGCAGATAGGCCTTTGAGTCTCAGCTGTTCCAATGCCTTTCCCAGTTCCTGCCCTGGAACCCATGCCTCTACCTGGCAGAAAGCCATGCCAGGTGGCTCAAAATTCCAGGAATAAAGGAACTGAGACCTGATTCTGTATAATCTAAGCATCTCTTTTCTGTCCTATGTCTCTTTTGAATTCGAGCTACCAACAATTATTTTTTTTGGGGGGTGATGGGGTTTGTGACATTTCTTCGAGTACATATCCATGAATATTTTCTTTATTTTGATAATTATAACCTTTAGAATCATACCATGCTCCTTTGTCTGCATCTATCAAGTTGATTACATGCCTTTCCAAAATTTATAAGTCGATTAGTTATATTAATATATTTCCTAACAACCAAAACATAGGCATTTTGGCGTAGGATTCACTTAATCGTGCCGTAAAGTTTTTTACTGTTAGGTTTATCAAGGTAGTATTCATTTTTTTCAGTAGGTTTCCTTTTTATTTTGTTGATGGTTCCTTTGATGTGCATAAGCTTTTGAGTTTGCTGTCCTGCCTTTCATTATTTTGCATTTATTGGTTTTGCTTTTTTTTTTGTCAGATTCAGAAAATCATCTCCAACACCTATGTCAAGGAACTTATTGCCTTTATGTTTTCTTTTATGAGATTTATGGTTTTACATCTTCCATCCAAGTCTTTAACTCATTTTAAGTTATTTTTTGTGTATAGTGTATGATAGTGGTCCAGTTTCATTCTTTTGCATGTGGATGCCCAGTTTTCCCAACAACGGTTAATAAAGAGATTATTCTATTCTTCCCTTATTTATTCTTGGCTCCTTTGTCACAAATTAATTGACCATATATACCTAGGCTTATTTCTGTGCTATTTTTTCCATTGATCTGTGTGTTTTTATGTCCATAGTAATAGAGTTTGAAATCCTGAAGCATGAAGCCTCCAGGTTTTTTCTTTTTTATCGTGATTGCTTTTGCTATTTGGGTTTTTTTGTGGTTCCATGCAAATTTTAGAATTGTTGGTTCTATTTCTGTGAAAAATGCTATAGAAATGTTGATAGGGATTGCAGTGAACCCGTATATTGCTTTGGGAAGTTGTTTTTAAATGACTGTTGAGTTGCATCATTACAAGTTACTTCAAGGACATTTGTCACTTCTTTTGTGATGAATTCCACAATTTTTATTGAAGTTTTTAGAAGGTAAGCTGTTGTCCCTGTGGTTTTGGGTGTACCTCTCCAGAGAAAGGAGAATGGCTGTAATTTTCACACCACCAGATCACAGATCCCAGGCAAGCCTGGCCCGTGGCGAAGAAGCAAACATTTTGCGGTTCTTTTTCCCCCAGCACAGAGGGCTGTCAGCCGTCCTGTTAGAAGCAGAGTAAATGGACAGTGAAGCAATGCTCTGTGGGGTCCATCCCTGTTCATTTTGTTCATCGAGGGTCTCGCAGCAGCCTTCCCGAAGCTTCTTCCAGGCCCTGCAGAGGGGCTGGCATCCAGCAAGGGGAGAGGCAGAATGTATGTAGACCCGAGAGAGGGTACACATTTGGGCCCATCATCAAGAACCTCCACTGATGATGGCATTTTTTCTGGACCTTGACCTGCCCTTGGAGGGAAAAAGTAAGAAAGTGAAAATGAAGCGCCCTTGAGGGCTTGGGGTGGAGGAGAAGGGTGTCAGCCACAGGGCACCTTGGACGAGGATCTCAGTCATTTATATTTGCACCGCATCCCAGAAGGCGAGCTTGCCCTTTGCCACTGGGAACTGTTGTCATGCAGGAAATAATAGAGGAGAAGAGTGAGTGCATTTCCCGAGTCAAGGAGTGAGCCCGTGGAAGTCCTGTTCCCTGTGCATTTGTGCCTGTCACCAAAGAACTGGATTTGCCCAGAATGGGCATCAGAGCCCCTTTTCATTCCTTGCAGTCTGCTCTGGTTACAGCTGAACGATTCAGACGTCCTTTTTCCCCTACTTGGTCAGGAGGAATTTATAACCCTATGTTTCCCAAGGTGACAAATTCATGTAATTCCACCTCCATGAAAAAAAATGACATAAAGGAAAACCTCTTACATCCTGCCCCCCAATGCCTTACTTTGGCCACAGGAGAGACTGCTTCTTGCTAAATTTAATCCAAATTTAATCCATTATTCATGGGCCAAAAGCCTCAAGGTCTCTTAGAAATTAAATTCATCTTCAAAGAGCAGAATAGGACATCATCTTATTATACATTGTGAACTGGGATTTTTTTAGAATTGGCATCAACACTCTAAAAGTAGAATCAAATATGTAATGTGGTTCATTCATAGCATGTAGGCTTAAAACTGAAGAAAATTATCTGTCTTTATTTTGGGTAGAAGCTCTTGTACATGCTCACAGGGGCTCCAAAAGAAATGCATGGAGTCTGTTCAAGTTCTCTGGGTTTAGCAGAGAAGGTCCCAGGTCATAGCTAGGGCTGTGCTCATTGACAGACGGGTCAGTGCCTTTTTCCACATTTTGGGGATGTTTGGAGAGTGTCTCAGGTGGTAAAACTAAAACTGATGGATACTGGAAATGGAGACTCTAGCCCATTTTAGGTAAGGATTAGTTCATAGATTAAATATAGTTGAATAAATCTAAATATCTAACAACATTGAGATCATTCGTTCTGGAGATAGAAATGCTACATTTGAGGGTGCCTCTGCTACTTGTGAGGTCTGACTTTAAGTCACATGGTAGCTATAAACTTGCTTTCTTATTGGTACAACAGGACTCCCAAGCCTAGCCTAACTCACAGACATTAGGACAATACTTTGAAGCTGTCAAGGACACACAGCAATGCTGGCACGTGGTCCCGGCTCACGAATGGCAGGTGTAATTTATGATCTAAAAGTGCTTCTACCGGGTAATGCCACGGTAGTTACTAATGGCCCTGTGAAACTTGTTAAGACACTAGAGGACTAGAGAAGTGAGGCACCAGAGTGGTCAGGAGACCAGGCTTGGAGCCGCACTGCCTGGGAGCACTGCAGGAGGTGCGGGAGCTCGAGCCTTGTTCTGTCCTTCCTGTCACTCATCAGCTGAAAGGGATCAATGACAGATCCACTTGTAGAGTTTCTGTGAGGATTAATAAGCTGCTGGCTACAGATCCCTTGAGACCGTGCCTGTCCCAGGGCAAGCCCTAGGCTGCTCTTTGCCATTATCGTTGTTATTCTTATTATGTTTAATGCAGTGGTCTCCAGTGCATAGTCTTGATGATCACATTCCAGCGCAAGAAAGCTAGGGCCATGGTTCATTTTTGTGTCTTTCTTTCCCTCTTTCTTTCTTTCTAAATTGACATATGCTTGATTTATAATGTGTTAGTTTCAGGTGCTTCAGCAAAGTGATTCAGCTATACACATATATTTATATTTCTAATATATATGTATTTCGTTTCAGATTCTTTTCCATTATAGGTTATTACAAGATATTCAATATATTTCCACGTGCTATAGAGTAGGTCTTGTTGGTTACCTATTTGATGTATAGTGGTGATTATCTTTCAATTCCAAATTCTTAATTTATCCCTCCCCCCACCACCCCACTTTCTCCTTTGATAACTAGAAGTTTGTTTTCTGTGTTGTGAGTCTGTTTCTGTTTTGTGAATAAGTTCATTTGTATCATTTTTTTAGGTTCCATATATGAGTGATATCATACGGTATTTGTCTTTCTCTTTCTGACCGACTTCACTCAGAATGACAACCTCTAGGTCCGTCCATGTTGCTGCACATGGCATTATTTCATTCTTTTTTATGGCTGAGTAATATTCCATTGTATATATATATATATATATATATATATATATATATATACCACACCTCCTTTATCCATTCCTCTGTTGATGGACACTTAGCTTGCTTCTATGTCTGGGCTATTGTGAATAGTGCTGCAATGAGCAATGGGGTGCAGGTATCTTTCTGAATTAGAGTTTTCGCCTTTTCTGGATATACACCCAGGAGTGGGATTGCTGGATCATATGGTAACCATGGATCGTTTTTGAAACTCATTCAAGAAACGTTGCCAGTTGGGTTTTCCAGGAAGCAGATTCTGGCAGCAGGTTTCTTTTAGAAAGTGCCCTTGGAATCCACCCTGTGGAAGGGAGGGGAGGCAGCTGCATTGAGGAGAGAGAATGGGCTGCCTGGAGACTGCAGGGCAGCAGACTCCACGGGGAGCAGGGTGTGGGCACCAAAGGTCTCTCCTTCAATCAGTCCTTGGATGTGGCTGCCACGGCAAGGGTGCGCCTTGAGCAAGGGTGATGGGACACCCCTGTGGGAAGGACATCTGGGGGACGTCCACACACAGCCCTTCTAGCAGCTGAAACAGCAAGTCCTCCGCTGAAGGGGGACCAGGCAGTGCCCATCCCCCTCTATCACAGAAATAGGTACTGGCCAGGCCCTGAGATGGTTATCTTTGTACTATTTAAAACACGTGTATTTCTGTGTAATCTCCAGCTCTGTACAAGTGGTGCTTCTGTATTTATTGACCTGTTGGATGGGCTGTAAGCTGCCAGAGGGCAAGTACTATGTTTGAATTCATCTTCGCCTCCCAAGTACCTAAAATCGTGCTCAGTGCATCGTAGCTGCTGGATAAATCTTGCTGCAGGAATAAGCCAGTGAATGGCTGCGTGAAACAAGGATTCAGAGAAAGGACTGATGGATTTTAGAAGAAAGTGGTCCGGGCTTCACAGTACTGTGTGGTTCAGGGCAGCTGGGGAAGGAGATGATAAATGCTCATAAACCTTGATGCCTGAGAATAGTATTCTTTCCCCTTTTGGTTTCATATGGGCTTTTGGGGGAAAAGTTCATGTGAAAACATTAAAATTCATAAAATTTAAATAAGACAGTAAATTGTACCTTGTAGCTATGGATTCAATGGATGGATTGAAAATTCTTCTAAGCTTGAAGAAGAATTTGAATTCAGTGTTTAGAGACTTTCCATATGATTCTAATTAAGAATAAAGAAGTACGTTAAAATAGTCAAAAATTTGGGGATAAAATACGTTATTAAAACTACTTTCATTCTTTCAGAAACGGGAGCATTGTAGAAAACAAACAGGAATATTTGCTCTGATGCTTTTAGATTTAATTTACACTTTGTACAGCTCACTTATTGGGGATACGTTTATTTTTAGTGCTGAGGGTATTGAAACATCTAAAAGTGTTTTGAAGTATTGGCCTATGATTCTGGCACTTGAATTACACTCATACCTATAAAGGGTAAGACAACTAGTCTTCAGAAATTTGACTGTCAATTTTATGTGATTTTTGTTTAAAATCTTCTTGAAAATTGCTAGTGTTTACATAAAAAGAATCTTTTTCAGGTCACATCCAATAGGATCTTTTGCTACATGTCAAGAAATTGTCTTTTCTACTTTAAAAAAGGAAAGAGTAATTTTTCTCTCATTAGAAGTTTTACATTTTTGATGTTTAGACCATTCTCTCTTTGCCTCAGAGGTAATTCAACATTCTGAAAGAGGTGCTGTATTTTCAGGACTAGCTAAGCTGCTAAAACTTCCGTTTATATCAGTTATATTTCCTATACTGACTGGAAGTGTATCAGTTCTACAGTCTAGAAACAACTTTGGCAATGATGAAAATCTACCAGACCATGCCATGTTTACAAAAGTGGACAGAAATAGTTTTTAGAAAATAATTTGAAATAATATCTCAGATATTACACACAAACACACACACACACAAATCACTGTCATTCCTCTATGTTCCCATGACTCTATCATGGTTCATAGTTTACTCTTAAGAACATAAGAGAATTTTTATTTAAACTAGGTTCTCAGCAGAAGATCATAGTGATTATCAGACACTGCAGGCATAATAACTTAGGATTCTGTATTATCACTGGCATTACACAAATTTAATATTGTCTGAGAATTAGATGAGCAACTTCAGGAAGTCCCCGGTTCTTCACTATTTACTTCCTCCATGAAATATCAGGCGTGGTCACTCTGGCCATGACTGCAATACACCCCCGCCTGTTTTAGCTCAGACCCGTGACCTTGGATCTTTCTCCAAAAGGTATAGGTAGCAGACTTTTCACCTCACTGCACTTCCACCTTTTTATCAAAGCAAAAATGAACTTTTATCTGCAGAGTTCTTTCTATTACGAATTCTCTGGCCATTATGACAGTCTGCAATAACAATCTTCAAATGAAACGCCAGTTGGTTTTTTTTATAGCATGTATAATGGAACAACTCCAAATAGTTACGTTTTTCTCCATCTATTGACAGATCCTCTGGTTGGCTAATCTAATTTGACTTTCTGCCCCGACCTCCCCACTGAATTATTTCAACTGGTGATGGGTTAACATGATGACCTGTACATTTCTCTAAATCCCAAACGTAAAGACTACTTTTTACTCTAAGTAGGCTGGCAAATAGTATTTTTCAAAAACATAAGGATGCTTCTACTAGAGTGTTTGGTGACCATAGGAGATATCCATATATATCAGAGGAAAGCATTGTAGTAGGGAGGCACGCACTATGAGAAAAAGTGATCAATATCTAAACTGTGTCTAATTTTTGAATTTGAAAATGTATATATCCAAAGAAAACAGTAACACTAATTGAAAAAGATAATGCACCCCAATGTTCATAGCAGCATTATTTACAATAGCCAAGATATGGAAACAACCTAAGTGTCCACCAACAGATGAATGGATAAAGAAGATGTGTCCATATATATATATATATATATATATATATTACTCAGCCATAAAGAAGAATGAAATTCTGCCATTTGTGACAACATGGATGGACCCAGAGGATATTATGCTAAGTGAAATAAGTCAAACAGAAGAATACAAATACTCTATGTTATCGTTTATATGTGGAATCTAAAAAATAAAACAAATGAATGTACGTAACAGAAGCAGACTCACAGATACAGAGAACAAACAATTATACTGCAGAGGAAAGCAGGAAGGGACAAGATAGGGGTAGGGGATTAAGAGGTATAAACTACTATGTGTAAAATAAATAAGCAACAGGGATATATTGTACGGCACAGGGAAATATAGCCATTATTTTATAATAACTTTAAATGGAGCGTAATCTATAGAAATGTAGAAGCACTGTGTTGTACACTTGAAGCTAATATAATATTGTAAGTCAGCTGTGCTTCAGTAAAAACCACTAAGGGTGTGCTGCAGAGTGACTTGTCCAACCTTGAGGAACTGAAAATGTCTCCACTGAGGGAGACAGAATTCGAGGGGTAGGAACCCCAAGCCCACCTACTTCACAATTCTGTCTAAGCTGTTCAGCCTGCACCCCTTGTAATATCTTGCATCTTGCCTCAGGCACACGGGCCCTAGGTAAGCGAGAGTGGCTGTAAAATTTTATATTCTTCCTATGAAAATCGAATGTAAAATAGGTTAGAGGATTTTTCCATGTTTTGATGGTTGGTAAAAGTCTCCTTTCACAAGGGTAACGTTCCTAAGTAAAGTAATCAAGGCGCATGATTTCATAATTGATGAACAGGGAAATGCTTTAATGAATTATTGAAGCACTTCGCTCAGGTGTGCGTTTCCCAGGGACAGGATACAGAATTACTGCTTAGTAATTAGACCGTCAATGTTCCTTACCCAGTTGACCGTAATTAAAATAATTTTATACTTGGTTTGCTATTGGGAATTGAAACTCACACCTCAGTTACCTGGTAAAAGGTTTTCAAGGCTCATGGCAGGAGACGTGAGGGTTTTAAAATGCCAACCTGTGTTCTTCCTCTGAATTTCAAATTCCTCGATCGTTCGTGTCTGATTAAAGTTGTATCTGACTAATTGATAATGGCTTTTCAATTAGGGAAAAGCATATTCTACTTAGAAATTACATTTATTTACATTGATTTTTCTCCTCCTCAGGTTGTCTGGGCTTCTGGGTCTGATCTGATCCGCCACAACTCGTAGGAAGCTTTTGCAAGGGTAACTGACAAGTCATTCCCCAAACGTGGGCTGATGTTATCAGGCTTTGCAGAAAGGCCTGGATAAAGTCACAGTATTATTATTAGTTTTGTGGCCTCGCCATGCAGCTTGCAGGATTTTAGCTCCTGACCAGGGATTGAACCCGAGCCCCCTGCAGTGAGAGCGTGGAGTGCTAACCACTGGACAGCCAGGGAACTCCCTGTCACAGTACTATTATTATTTTTTTTTTTTTGCGGTATGCGGGGCTCTCACTGTTGTGGCCTCTCCCGTTGCGGAGCACAGGCTCCGGACGCGCAGGCTCAGCGGCCATGGCTCACGGGCCCAGCAGCTCCGCGGCATGTGGGATCTTCCCGGACCGGGGCACGAACCCGTGTCCCCCGCATCGGCAGGCGGATTCTCCACCACTGCGCCACCAGGGAAGCCCCACAGTATTATTTTTGAAGAATACCTAGGAAACCCATCGTCCCTGTAAGGAGGTATGGAGCTGTTTAACTGGGTGTGAACGAGGGAAGTGAAAGCCATTGTCAGCTGGTGAGGAGGTCAAGCTCTTTTCTGGGGTGGGCACAAGAATTTCTCCAGGTGTGGGAAATTGTAGCACAAGGAGCATCCCTTTTGACTCATGTGTCCCTCATTGCAGAAGTAATGAAGGGCCCTGATGAACTCGGGCGGCCTCCTACTTTCTGTCCACGTGGTGGAGGTGGGAACAGAGATGGTCTGCGCTTTTTCCGGGGCTGGAGGAGGGAACCGGAGCTGTTTCTGCCGGTGGTGGTCCTGCCACGTAGGAGACGTGACCCTATTCCCTTGGGGGGACGGAGGGCCCCCCCCCCCCCCCCCAGCCCCTAGGCAACATCATCAGGTAAGCTGACTCCTCACGACCTGGCTGAGTTCTGGGGGGCTGGACAGAGCACACTGGGCCTTTGGGATCCCTAGGTTGCTAGGGAGTGAAGTCCTGTAGGCTGTGTTTTTAGAACAGCAGTCGTGTATTCACGGAGGCAAGTCTGTTCAGGGGAGCAACGATCAATCCTGTCTCTTACCTCTAGTTTACCTCTCGACTCTGTCTTATTTTTCCCATTTCTAGAGTCACAGTCATTGTTTACACTCTGTTCTCTGCTTGACTCGTCTAAGTGCACTTAGTTTCAACTCCAGCCATTCTGGACTCTGTACCCCGTTGCCAGAGGTATTTTCCTGAAAACACAGAGGGGACCGTATTATCTGCTCTCTGATCTCCTACGGTTTTGTTCAAAGAATGAAATCCCACCTCCTCAGATGAAACCCGCCCTAGCTGACTCTGCGCTGTACTTTTAGCTTGAACACTGACACTACATCCCCCTGGAGCCAGCCCAGCCGTCAGTGAGGGACCTGCCGGGACCCGGCTCTCCTTGGGACGCCTGGAGCTGCAGAGGCTTCATCTTTCTCTGCCCCTCGCCCCGGACCTCCTGGCCCTTCAAGGGCCAAGTCAGGCAGGAAGCATCCCCAGCTGGAGTTGCGTCGCCCGGGTGATCACGTACCGTTTCCCGAGTCACCAGGGCTTCTCCCACTGGCTCACCCTGTGGTAACTCCCTCCACCACGAGGAGAGCACGGGCAGCTCAGCGAGCCCCGGGGCCCCGTGGGAAACTCCCAGCTGCTTTCAAGCACTTTTCATGCCTGTCGCTTCCCTGCCCCATGGGGACATCTCAGCAGGTCTCAGGTCCTCCGCGGTGGATGAATTCAGCCAGAACAGGTCCTTCTTCAGGTCGTAGGAAATCTCATGCAATCAGAAATAGAAACATTCTCGTCCAACTCCAAGCTTCTTCCTCAACACAGGTGGCACCCGGGGTCCAGAACAGGCCGTGGAGAAGGGAGGGGCTCTGTCTTGCCGGCTCCCCTTCCCGCCTTTCTCCTCACTGGACCGCGGCTCCTCCGCGGCTGGGGGAGGGGGGCGAGGAGAGGGCCCGAGACCTCACTCAGCAGGGCTGTGTGGAGAGCTCTCCGGCTGCTCGCTTTCTTCTGTCCTGCTTGGGCCCAACACCGGCTGGCTCTCCATCAAGGGTGTGTGTGTGTGTGTGTGTGTGTGTGTGTGTGTGTGTGTAGCCCAGAGGGGGTGCGGGGACAGCACGCTTGTCTTCCACACACACACATACGTACCATACACACACACCAGACAGAGTACATGCATCTACATATACCACACACCTCGCCACACACACCTCACCACACATATCTCACCACACACACATACCTCACAACACACACACACCTCACAACACACACACACCTCACCACACACACCTCACCACACACACACACCTCACCACACACCTCACCACACACCTCACCACACACACCTCACCACACACACACCTCACCACACACACCTCACAACACCTCACCGCACACCTCAGCACACACACACACACACCTCACCACACACACACCTCACAACACACACCTCACCACACAGCTCACCTTACCACACACACCTCACCACACACACACACCTCACCACACACACACCTCACCACACACACACCTCACAACACACACCTCACCACATACCTCACCACACACGCACACCTCACCACACACACACCTCACCACACACACACACCTAACCACACAAACACACCTCACCACACACACAATCTCACCACACACACACCTCACCACACACACACCTCACCACACACACTTCACCACACACACACCTCACCACACTCACACACCTCACCACACACACACCTCACCCCACCACACACACCTCACCACACACACCTCATCACATACACACCTCACCACACACCTCACCACACACATCACAACACACATCTCACCACACACACCTCACAACACCTCACCGCACACCTCAGCACACACACACACACCTCACCACATACCTCACCTCACCACACACACACCTCACAACACACACCTCACCACACAGCTCACCTTACCACACACACCTCACCACACACACACACCTCACCACACACACACACCTCACCACACACACACCTCACCACACACACACACCTAACCACACAAACACACCTCACCACACACACAATCTCACCACACACGCACACCTCACCACACACACACCTCACCACACACACACACCTAACCACACAAACACACCTCACCACACACACAATCTCACCACACACACACCTCACCACACACACTTCACCACACACACACCTCACCACACTCACACACCTCACCACACACACCTCACCCCACCACACACACCTCACCACACACACCTCACCACACACCTCACCACACACATCACAACACACACCTCACCACACACACCTCACAACACCTCACCGCACACCTCAGCACACACACACACACCTCACCACACACCTCACCTCACAACACACACCTCACCACACAGCTCACCTTACCACACACACCTCACCACACACACACACCTCACCACACACACACACCTCACCACACACACACCTCACCACACACACACCTCACAACACACACCTCACCACATACCTCACCACACACGCACACCTCACCACACACACACCTCACCACACACACACACCTAACCACACAAACACACCTCACCACACACACCTCACCACACACTCACCACACACACACACACCCATACACACCCATGCCCTGTGTGTAGAGGGCTGCTGTCCACCCTGGCAGTGAGAGGACTTGGCGGGAGTGGCTGTGGCGCAGGCCCGGGCTCGTCCCGTGAGGCCTCCCCCCTCAGCTGTGTGGTGGGAGCCCGGGGTACCTTCTCCTGAGGGCGGCCTGGCTGTGCTCTGGTCACTTGAGCGGCAGGTCCTGACCTGAGCACCCTGGATGCTGAGTTGGCTGGAAGGTGGCAGCCCATTTCCCTGGGTTCCCAGTTTTGAGCAGTAGTGGTCACTGTGCAGGCCTCCTGTCTCCTTTCAACAGTCCTTAAGGAGACCTGCTTCTGAGTGAAGACGACTCGGGGTGGAATCCCAGGTGTAGCTTCTGCCCCATCACCTTGACCTGTTACTTTGCAGAAGACACGAGTTAGCGTTTCCTCGGGTGTGGAGTGCACGTTGTAATTTGTACCAGGGCTGCTCCCAGAAGCATTAGGAAGATCAAACAGAAAGCACACGTGAAATGACCTTGTACACTGCCTACTACCAGACCTGTGCCAGGCACCGCTATTAATAATAGCAACAGAATTCTGAATACTATTTTGAAGCAATATTATGGAATTTCACTTAGCAGAATCTGAGAAAAACCTTTTGACATCTTGGAGAAAGTACTTATGGAAATCGCCGTTATATGTCCTGCTGTGCTAAGAGGGATTGGCTTGGGGAACTAGGCATCTGGGTCTGGAAGGTGAAGTGTTCCTTTAAAGATGCTTATTTTAGTGTGAATTGGTTTAAAACATTTCTTTAACATCAAAAACCTAGTTTTGTGTTATCATGTTAAAGGAACAGGAGTTTTCATGGAGGAGAAAGGGGAACCCAGGCTGAATAGCCGTTGAGGAATGGCTTAGGCTGGGTGCTCAGGGAGAACTAGGGGTGTCCTCGGGTACTTGGTAGATGATTTTACCATCAGGGTGTCCTCTGGATAGGAGCAGGGGAAGGAAAAGGAGGAAACGCATCCGTGACGTCCCAGCTGAGGGCTGATCTCCCCTCCCTCCTTGAAGGGATCCAATAAGACATATGGTTTCCTTGGAGACAAGGCCCCAGAGAAAGCCCCACTCTAACCCCTCCCCTCACTGTTACCCAGCCTGGGGAGCAAAGCTGCAGGATGGAGCTGCTGTGAGAGGCCTCCGTCTCATCCTGGGTCTGTTATGCAGCCGCTGAACTGACCTGAGGTTAGCTGTGCTCTGGAATGGAAACTCTTTGCACAGGTGTTTTTGAGCCTGGAGTCACACTCCAGGGCAGTTAGAGAAGGATGGTCATTTTAGCTGTCTCGCAGACACAGATCATTGAGTCCGGGCCTGCTACTTGTAGAGATGATAAAAATGTTAAAACTAGAAAGCCCTTTAGAGTCTCCAGAAACATTAGGACGGTCCGACTTAAGATGTTCTAGCATCTAGCGCTACAGTGAACGCGTATTGGTAGAGCTACATTCTATCTCTGTTTCAAACCCGGGTGCAGCTTGTGGGAGACCTGGAAGTGAGTTCCCACAGTTCCCAGTGTTCTCTGCAACAGGCAGATCTTAGCATTCTCGATTTTGTGTCACAGATAAATAGCGATGCGTCTGAGAATCCTCTTGGGGCAGGGGAAGGTGGGCTCAGGCAGATCTGGGTGCGCTCGGATCTCAGCTCCGCCGCTGCCTGTGTGACCTTGAGGGGGTCTCTTAGCTCCGTGAGCCTCCGTCTTCCCACCACTTAGATGAAGAGGATACTTATGATCAGCTAAAGGACTGAGGTGGGGATTAAAGTCAATCAAAGCAGAACACGTAGGGCTGCAACTGGCCATTAGTAGAGGCTCAACCAACGGCAGAAGCCACTGTTGCGGTTATTTATCTTTCCTGGGTTGTCCTTTTGGGCCCTAAGGTGTGGAAGGCAGGACACACTGGCATCCCCCCTGATATGCGTATCCTCCCTTGGAGGGCAACACTCAGGAAAGACAACCTCCCAAGTCACCTTGGGTGGGTCTGTGCATCAATATTTGCACCTTGATGCAGTGGCCTTAGGACAACAGCAACCGTCAAGGTCAAGGCCGACACTCTTGTGTTTTACAGAAGAGCCTGAGGTCCAGAGAACTGAAGTGATTGTCCAAGATTATGAGGAAGTGAGTGGCCAGGCTGGGCTCCTGTGACGGCTCCCCGGGGCCCTTCCAAGCGTGGCCAGAGCCCGCCATTCCACCCCTGCTTTCCATCCACTTCCCGCTAGAGCTTTTACACGCAGTTTCCCTTCCCCAGAAGTCATCTGTTCTCCTTTCTCTCCCTAACTCTCTACACTGCTATTCTCTTTTGAGGCTGACCTTTAGTCCCTTTGGCACATTAAGTTGGGGCGGTTTGTACAATGGATCACAGGGCCTCGTGGATGTTTGCTTATGTCTCTGTCTTCAGCAGCAAACAGACAGGGAGAGCAGAGGCGAAGCTTCACTCACCCACACTATGCCGGTTGTAGGTCAGAACGCGGCATTTACTGTCTAAAAACCATTTTTAACTTGTTTCATTGTGTTGATCAGGCCGGCCCAGGAGATGCTCAAATTCACACAGTGGATCAATGAACCCAGTGTCGTGTTCTACCTGCAGCGCCAGCCATTTATCTCCATGTACCTCCTAAGCCACCCTTCAGAATCTCTGGGGTCTATCTTTTTTCTGTCCCCGTGTTCTTTCAGAAGAGCACTGCCAGAGGAGATACCAGGAATAATGTTGTCTCTGTATCAGCTCACCTGTAAATAAAGCCACAGTGTGACTGCCTGATGATTTTACGATCAGAGTTTGCTTTGGTCCTTCTTCAACTTGGGACATTTTGGACATTCAGCCTGGAGGTTATTTGTTTTGATCTGTAGTCTGCATTACCTTTAAGAGAGCCTCCTTTGCAAAAACAAGAATTTGGACTTTTTGTCGATGCTTTCTTTTAAAACAATTTACCTTTCATTCCAACAGGTGGCGGTATAACACAACAATAACCTGAGCAAACAGCTTTGACTCTTTTAGGCTCAAAGCAACGGGAGTTTCATTCTGGGTTAGATTTCTACAATAATTCTGAATTAAGAAGATAGACTAAGAAGACTAAAAATTTAGTTCTGAGAATTCCTTTATACCTGTCACTTGAAAATATGAAACGGAAGAGGATATCTAGGAAAAATTCTCGTGAACTATTTTAGTGTATGCATTAGTCTTAAAGAATTTTTTGTTGCTATATTTAATTCTCTATATTATGTTAGTTAAGATAAAATTATTGGGGCTATTGATGTGACCTCAGATGAGAAAACAGTCTTTCTGTGGAATTTATTTAAATGTGTGTACTTTCTAGACATATGTATATTTATTGCCACATGTCTTTCAATGAGTTATTTCAGCCTCTCAGAATTATGGTTTATTTTTTTTGACTCAGCACAGCTTGCAGAATTAGGTTTCTTTAATTTAGTTTCTCAGATTTTGTTTAGTTTTCCGTAACTTCTAGGGAATTTCTTCAATAAAATTGGAAAAAATATTCCTCAGACTAAGATGAATCATATGTCAGAGGAGGCAAGAAATAGTTTCCAGGGCGAGTCTAGTTAAAATTTTGGATACCAAGAAGCAGAGATTAAAACTCAGAAATCTATTACTTAAGGGATCTATCTATTACTTATTATTCTCTGGAAAGACAAACAGTAGCAAACTGCTCAATTATGATGAATAAATATTCATTACTTATGGTATCCCAATTCACTTGTGAATAAATGTGTATTTAATTGCCTTTAGTGTATTTTCTCATTCTAGACACAAGGAAAATCTTCCTACTGTGGATCCCAGCCCCCGTGCCCCATTTACTGTCTAAAAACCATTTTTAACTTGTTTCATTGTGTTGATCAGAAAGTAGACAACAGTCACCAGAGCCTGAGTAGCAGTGAGGTCCCCAGGGTGGGGTGGAAAGAAGATCTAGCACAGGGACTTCCCTGGTGGTGAAGTGGTTAAGAATCCGCCTGCCAATGCAGGGGTCATGGGTTCGAGCCCTGGTCCGGGAAGATCCCACATGCCACAGAGCAACTAAGCCTGTGTGCCACAACTACTGAAGCCCGCGCACCTAGAGCCCGTGCTCTGCCACAAGAGAAGCCACCGCAGTGAGAAGCCCGCGCACTGCAACGAAGAGTGGCCCCCGCTCGCCGCAACTCTAGAAAGCCCGCACTCAGCAACGAAGACCCAGCACAGCCAAAAATAAATAAATTTATTTTTAAAAAAAGATCTAGCATGGGGTGTCCCTGCAAATACTGACCCTTCATTTCTTCATCCAACAAATACTTACTTAGCACCTACGACCAGTGGCCACCATGTGAGGTGTGGACACAGCCGACGGGACAGGTGGACACTCTCGGCTACGGTCTTGTGGACGAGCCCTGTTTCTCTCTGTTTCTCTGCCTCTAACACTGCATTTCGACGGGTGTGAGTGTCTTGCATTCCTCTCTCTCACCTTGTACCTGTTCTCTCCTAGGTTCCGTCTCCTGTACGTGTAGAAGGAAGACCACGTGGACATGCGGAGGGGACACCACGCGGACACGGACTGCTTGTCGGGCTGCTGCATCTGAGTCACCGAGAAGGTAGGGGAGAGGCCTGGCCCGACCTGGGGCAGCTTGTGCAAGTGACCGGGTGGGGGGTGGTTAGTTGGCCTGGGGGCCTGAGCAGGCGTCCCCCGGGTCCCCACAGGCTGCGTGTGTGTGGAGGAGAGCAGGTGTTCTCACCTGTGAGGGAAGCAGAGCAGGCCGCCCCCAAATACACCGCTTTGCCACCCTGATTATTTTGAATTAAAGTTACTTAAGAGACGACCAGTGCAAAACAGACACTCTGACCCTCCTTTGTCCCCCTGAAGGCAGGAGATAAATCTCCCCTGTGAAGGGTCCCCTCCCTGTACCTGGAGGGGATAAGGCATCCTTATCACCAGAGACAGGAAACTCAGGGTCAGAAGGCTGAGTAAACAGACCTTGTGACTTTGTTGCTAATGGACTATCCCAAGCCCAAATTCCTTTGTCTTGTCAATTCTTCCCAAATTTATTGTTTCTTTGTTTAAAAGGTATAAAAGCTGCCTGCTTGGCCACTTCTTTGAGTCTCATATTTTCCCAGCTCCCATTCCCATGAAATTAAATTTGTTTTTCTCCTGCTAATCTGTCTTATGTCAACTTAATGATTAGACCAGCTGAAGAACCTAGAAGGGAAGAAGGGGAAATTCCTCCTCCCCTAACATGCCTTGGGGAGGGGACATGTGTGGTAGGTAGATGAGAGTTGAAATCTAGAGAACCAGGGAGGGATGGCCGTGACAGAGGTGAAGGGACCCAGCTTTGCGGTTTGGGGCTGGGCAGCGGGATAAGTTAGAGCCTGGACCTGGGACTCCATGGTAAGTACTTAGCAACACCTTAGACCTTCTGAGATAGATGCCAAGAGAGCAGCCAGAGATATGACAGCTGTGGACACCAGCAAGGGGGTCCAGTGAGGACAAAAGCTTCTTCTTAAAGGTCCACTGCATTCAGTGTGAATCCAGGGGAAGCTGATGAGAAAGATAAAAACTCAGATGACCCCTCTGCCCCATCATGACTCTCCCTAGTATCACGATGCCATCCTGGACCTGATGTGGAATTTGATATTTGAATGGACTGAGTTTGCATTGAGAATTGACTGAGAATTGACCTGTAAGGGACCATGTTCTGGCTCAGAAGGAATCTATATGGTGAGATCAGGGCTCACTCCCATCCCCGGACCTTGGACCCAGGAAAGAGGGCCTGTACTCTGGTCAGCTTCGGATGTCCCCTCCAACAGGATGGGCATCCTTGGGCTGACGGATGTACCCACTGGAGGCAGCACACGTCCTGGAAGTTGGGGGCTAGGTTTGCGGTATCCCCACACAGGGGTGCTGGGTGCTTCTGAGACTGCATTCTCTTCTTCCATCCTCTTTCCTGGGGCTGCCCTCCTGTGGACAGGAGCTTGGGGTGGAGGGGTGGCCAGAGGGTGGCTATTTTTGTGGATGGAGCAGGACACCCGGGCTTCACATCCTCCTGCATGTGCCCACGGCGGTCGAAGTGCAGGCAGGGCAAGTGGGCTGAGACAGGCTGCCCACACACAGCGCCACGTCGGTAGAGCTTGTAGGAGGAATTCGACTTGCAGACCTGGCCTTCCTGGTGATGGGAAGGTATATTTACCAAGGTGGGAGGAGAGAACAAAACTGGATCGTTTGCTTGTTTGATTTATAACTTGTGTCTGGACGTAGCCCGTGGGCCTTCATCTGCTCTCTTGCCCCCGGGGCCTGCATGTGTTGGAAGCAGTCGGCTGCTCTTTTTTTTTTTTTTTTTTTTTTTTTTTTTTCCGGCTGCTCTTGATGCAGACGATGCTCTGTCTGGGGCTTCCCCGAGTTCAGTTACAGAGACAGAGGAGGTGGCATTTGTGTGCATTTGACTGGTGACTGTATGTTTGAAACCTGTCCTAGATGCGAGAATTTTTGTCTATGAAGTGACTTCTGTTGCTATAAAAAGTTAACATTTAATTCTTGGAGCGTGTTAAGCCAAGGAAAAATGCTTGGCTGGTCTGAGTTTTCTCGAGCTTTTGCAGTTGTGGAGCTGGGGAGGGACCGTTGGTGGGAAACAGCGCCCACTCCCCCGTGGGCGTTGCATGAGCGCCGCCCTGATGTTCTCTTGTGGGCACAGCCCTTCCCCCCACTGCTGGCCTTGACTCATGTGCCCTTCAGACTGGCTTTCTGTCCTCCGGCTTGTGACGTCATGATCTCTTTCCTCTGATGCATCGCTCTTCACTTGCTTTCTCCCTTTGGGTACCACGTCCTGCGCGCGTTTTCTTCCCCGTCCACTGCAGTCGGAACCCTCCGGCCTTGGCCTTATGAATCTTCTGCTCCCCTGCCCTGGGTCCCCTGACTCCACAGCGGGATCCAGGCCAAGCTCACTCTCATTCCTACTGATGGGAGAACAGCCAAAACCGAGGAGTAAGACGTGGCACCACCAACATCCTGGTGTGACCCCAGTCCCCCAGCCGAAGAAGGTTCAAGCTGGAAGGTGTCCTCAAGGTACCTTTTGACTCAGAAACTACAGCCTGTAGACTCCAGGTCTCCACCCCCAACAACATGAGGCTCCCCTGATGGGTGGCCTGGGCCTTTGCCTCTCCCGTGGATTATGTCCTGTAACCTCTCCCCGCTCAAGAAGCTTACTTTGTCCAATTTTTGTTGGCATGCCAAGAAACAAAAGCAGACATCCTTTTCTCCTTATCATATTTTCAGATGTATTTACCCCAAGAAGTGTTAGACAAGAAAGAAAAAAAAAGAAAGAAAGGAAAAAGGAAAAAGAAACTGCTTAATTGTTGCTTTGAAGGAGGGAATGGTGGTTTGGCTAAAAGCGTTTCCTCCGTGGATATGGCTTTACTGTAGATACTGCTCCTGGACCCCAAATAGATAATCAGGACAGCAAACAATAAAGACGGATCACTTCAGTCACAGGGAAGCTAATAAAAGTCTATTACTTTTCTAATATCACTCATCTCTATTTACATCAAGGGGGTGTGTGCATTACTGTTTTATTATTCTATTCTGCTTACTTATATTTGCTCAGACTTTGTTAGAAGAGTGAGATGGGGAATCCATCATTTTTGATTGATTCATTTCTTTATTCTGAAGTTGCTTTTCAATCACATATACAACTCATTTCTGAGCACAGTCTCACCGCTATGGATTGAATGTTTGCGTCCTCCAAAATTCATATGTTGAAACCTAACACCCAATGTGATGGTGTTTGGAGGTGAGGCCTCTGGCGGTGTTGAGGTCATGAGGGTGGAGCCCATATGAATGGGATTAGTACCTTTATGAAAAAAGGAGCAGAGAGCTCCCTTGCCCCTTCCACCAGGTGAGGACACAGCAAGAAGATGGCCATCTGTAAGCCAAGGAAGTGGGCCTTCACCAGACACCAGATCTGCCAGTGCTGTGACTTGCCAGCCTCCAGAACTCTGAGGAGTACATTCCTATTGTTTATAAGCCACCCTGTCTACAGTATTTCCTTACTGCGACCCCGAAGGACTTAGACACTCACCTCCGGCCATGTGATTTGGAACGAAATCCACCCACCTTGGAAGACCTCATCGTAGACTCAAAGATAGGCTATATGTATTTCTTGCTCTTACTATCCAAATGGACTCACTTCAAAAAATAATTTGAGGTGATTTATAAGCAAATTTAATATGTATAATCAAATTTACATAATGATAACAAAGTCATCCTAATCATTATAATTATAATATAAAATAATAATATAATGATAACATGAGTACATATGTATATAAAATCATGGAATTGGGTCTCTGGCAGCCAACATGTTCCATCTCTGTGGCAGAGAACTTCAGGAAAAGAGACTTTCAGTCACTCTCTGTCCAGCCCTTTGGTCAAGTTACAGACCTGCCCTCTGATCTTTGCTCAGGTCCAGCAGCATCACGGGGCCATCAGACCCCTGCCCGCTGAGTCCCGGATGCAGACTCCAGTTTTCATCATTTCTTTCACTATAAACACTCAAGGCTTCATCTGAACACCACGTGTAAGGTTTAATTTTCTTAACTGGACTTCGTATCTGTGCATGTTCCCCAGGCTGTTATACTTGCCTACCCTCCAGTTCTAAGACCATGACCCCCACCAAGTCCACTAACCACCCCCCAGCCCTTCCTTCCAATGGGCTTCCAGCAGTGCCCTCACGGCCCACTGCTCCCCTCGGGTGCCTATCGGTGTCTAGAACTTGACAGCCCTGGATTCTGACAGCATCTCGGTGCTTGTTAGAAATGGAGAGAACTTGAAGGATCAGTATCATTACCTTATTAAGAACCAGCCTCTTGTGAAAGATGTTCTTCTCTCCTGGATTGTGGATTTCCAGATGACTTTCATTATCATTCATAATGTAAAGGCTTCCAGGAAGGCCTTCCGCTACCAGATGGTTTTTCCTAGAACATTCCCTCATCAGCTCTGTTCCTTCTACATGCAGAATAAAGGCCTTCTAAGTCTGGTCTCGACCATAATTTGTTTCTTTTTCTTTATCTTCTACCACTTCCCTATAAGAATCACCTCTTGTTCAGACTAGTCTTTGGGTGACACCCTACAAATACTGTGCTGTAACATTTTCCTCGGCTGTTATCCTTTTCTGAAAAACTGTCGCCTCTTCTTCACGGATACACAGCCCTGTTGGACCATACCCTCTCCTGAACTTAATATTTACTGCATCCATTTAATAAATATTTATTGGGCACCTGTTATGGGCAGGAACTTGGTACTAGAGGCACATGAGTAATGAGTGATGAGTAAATCGAATAAAACAGTCTTCCCTGCCCTCATTCTAGTATCAATGTTAGCAATGATTAGAAGGAAAAAAAAGAGTTGTTGACTGGAGAAAGGAAGGAAAGAGGACAGCAGAGCGGGAGCTTCAGGTGAGAAAACAAAGCTAAATGCACCTGGGCCTTGGGTTTATATTCCTGTTCCCTGGGAGGGAAAGGGGAAGTTGGGTGAATGGCAGAGGGTCTGTTAAATTCTCCCTGCTCTGGTATGATGTCCTCACGGGTAGAGTAAATGTTGCCGAACCTTGGGTTCTAGGAAGGGGGCTCATTCACGGCGGTTGGTTTCTCCTTAGCTGAATGCTAGTAGAACTCTAATGAAAGAATGGGGAGTCAGAAACAGGAGATCTGGAACTCAGTGTGATTATATCCTGGGGCACAGAACCCATACAGGAGTCCAGACAAGGAGTGAGTGTATGTAGAATCAAGGCACATCTCGGGGTTGGGGGCAGGACACAGAAAACAGTCATCACACATGAGACAGAAAGAGGGACTCAGGAGAGCGGTTTGAGAAGCAGAGCAAAGCGGTTAATGGTCGAAAGAACAGGTAAATGGACAATAAAAGTCAACAGTCCGTCTGTGAATTCCACAGTTCTTCAGTACGTCAGAAGCCATTGCTAAGTCTTAAGTGGTGCAGGTTTATCGGTAAGTACTGGATGGCCCTGGCGGTGGAGAGGTGATGGGCTGATTCTGCCCAGGGGAGCCTGGGGTGCAGCCTGGCTATGGAGGAGCTAACTAACCTGAGAGACCAGGAATGAGAGTCCGAGTCCAAGGTTCAAGAGGAGATATTACAGCAAGTCCCCTACACACGACCCTTCAAGCTGCAAACTTTCAAAGATGCGAACGTGCGGTCGCGTGTCCAAGTACGGAAGTTAGTTCACGTGTCAGGCGTACATTGTCATGTGCGTGCGTCCTCTACAACTGGTTGTGCTTTTGTGTACTTTACAGTACTCTATAGAGTACAGTAGTACAGTATCTTTATTTTCAAGCCCAGGATGTCCAGAAGCAAGTGTAAAAGCAGCGGTGAGGTAACTGGTACTGCTAAGAAGCACCAAGAGATAATGATGGAAACAAAAGTGAAGATAATTGAGAGAGTAGAGCGAGGCAAAAAGATGTTTTTTATGTATTATTTGTGTGAAAAGTATTATAAACCTAGTACAGTACTATACAGCCGATTCTGTTAGTTGGGCGCCTAGGCTAACTTTGTTGGACTTATGAACAAATTGGACTTAAGAACGTGCTCTTGGAATGGAACTTGTTCGTATGTAGGGGACTTACTGTACCGAAGAAACAAGGACGGGGGCTCCGTAGGACAAAAGTCACGGTGAGGGTGTTTCTGAGTTCCACCGGGACCGCAGTCCTGAGTGACTGGTGAACAGGGACAAGAATCTATCTCAGCCTGCAGGAATAGGTCTCATCTCCTTTCGTAATAGCATGGTCTACCAGGTCTCCTGTGATGGAGTGACCCTAAAGGGAGTGGTGGCAGAAACAGGTTTAGAAGTCCAGCTCATGGTCGGATATCAGAAAGGGGGCGTCAAAGCCACGGCCACCTCAGGAACCCAGAGACCTCCAGAGAGCAGGACAGAGGAAAGAAGAGAAGGGCAGCACAGGTAGAATAAAGGCAGTGACTGTTAATTCAGGAATTATTCTTGTTAACGTTATCCTGGATGCTGGAAAAAGGAGAAATACATAGCAAGCATCTTGCTGGGGTAAAGATCACTCCCCCTGCAGAGGGAGAAAGAAGTCCTGACCAGGGAAAAGGCTCATCACAAGCCCTTGGTGTGAATTGTTTATCAGATGGCGATTCTCCCCGAGACCTAGGACCGGGATAGCCAAAGAGCCCAGAGAGGGAGCAATGGGGAGGGGTGTTCATGGGGACAGATGGATCATTAACAATTTTGCTTTCTAACACCTCTGCCCATGTTACAGCCTTTAAGTTGACATTAAAAAACTCTTCCATGGGGTTTCATTCTGGGCTTTCAAGGGAGATTGATTTTATTCAATGTTTTGATTTGTTTTTAAGACCCTGAGACATTTCTGTTCCTTGATTCTCACCCTCTGTAGAGTAGGACACCACTTAGAAATTTGACAGTATTTTTCCTTAAACATTTTGTCCTTTTGTGATTGTCAAATATGGAATTAGGTCTTGTTAGAAACAGACCAGCAGCTGTCATTGTTGACATTTCCCTTCATTAGGAAGAAACTGAAAGCTGACATTTTCAACCTACCAGCTCCGGTTAAGCTGGTCAGATAAGACAGTTCAGTTTCAGAAAAGACAGTGTGGGAAGCAAGGCAATCTTTCCCCTCTCCTGCTCTCCTTACAGAGCTGCCACGAAACCTTCACTGATAAAAACCACTGCACTTCATGGGTGCCAAAGTGTCTCTTCAAGGGGGAGGAAACGAAAAGTATCAGTTGACCCTAGGAGTTGAAGTCCGAATGAATGAAAGAAGGCATTGATTTGATGCCTATGAGATTATTGATTAACTCTAAGATTTGAAATCTGAATGAACGAAGACATTGATTTGAGTCCTGGTTTTGCCTCTTGGTAGTGAGCTCATTTCTCTGGTTCTCACTTTATTTGCAAAACTGGAGAAATAACAATAGCTCCTTTACCTACGCCAAAAGGTTATTACAAGGAGTCAATTAGGTAAAATGTAGAGAGGTGCTTTACAAATGTTAGATTTTACGTTACATACCACACGGGCTTAATGAAATAGGTTATTTGGTCAGATTAATGGAAGGACTTCTGGAATCATTCAAAGGTCATGCAAGAACTGTGGTTGAGGTTTTGGAGAGCTGGAGTCCTATTTCACTCTCCTGGAACTCATCGCTAGGCTAAATTGATGAATGTATTTTCTTTTCTTTTTTAAAAAATTTTTTTTTTTTCTTTTTTGCGGTACGCGGGCCTCTCACTGTTGTGGCCTCTCCCGTTGCGGAGCACAGGCTCCGGACATGCAGTCCCAGCGGCCATGGCTCACGGGCCCAGCCGCTCCGCGGCATGTGGGATCTTGCCGGACCGGGGCACGAACCCATGTCCCCTGCATTGGCAGGCGGACTCTCAACCACTGCGCCACCAGGGAAGCCCTTTTTTAAATTTTTTAATGGAGTATAGTTGATTTACAATGTTGTGTTAGTTTCAGGTGTACAGCAGAGTGATTCAGTTATACACGTACACGTATCTATTCTTTTTTGATTCTTTTCCCATATAGGTTATTACAGAGTACTGAGTAGAGTTCCCTGTGCCATACAGTAGGTCCTTATTAGTTATCTATTTTGGGCTTCCCTGGCGGCGCAGTGGTTGAAAATCCTCCTGCTAATGCAGGGGACATGGGTTCGAGCCCTGGTCTGGGAAGATCCCACATGTCGCGGAGCAACTAGGCCCGTGAGCCACAACTACTGAGCCTGCGTGTATGGAGCCTGTGCTCTGCAACAAGAGAGGCTGTGATAGTGAGAGGCCCGTGCACCACGACGAAGAGTGGCCCACACTTGCCGCAACTAGAGAAAGCCCTCACACAGAAACAAAGACCCAACACAGCCAAAAATAAATATAAAAATAAATAAATAAATAAAATAGTTATCTATTTTATATAGAGTAGTGTGTATATATCAATTCCAATTTGTCCCTCCCCCGCTTCCCCCTTTGGGAACCCTAAGTTTGTTTCCTACATCTGTGACTCTATTTCTGTTTTGTAAATAAGTTCATTTGTACCAGTTTTTTAGATTCCACACCGAAGTGATATCCTATAATATTTGTCTTTCTCTGTCTGACTTACTTCACTCAGTATGACCATCTCTGGGTCCATCCATCTTGCTTTCTAACCTAATCCCCTCCAAAGTTTGAGACTACAGTTTCGAAACCTTAATCACAGAGAATTATGTGTTTGAAGATTGAGGCTGAGGCAGCTAATACTGTGGTAGCTTGTTTGCATCATTTTGGGTTTTTGAGGGAAAAGGGGGCAAAGTTTGGAAGCAATTGCTTGAAGGTCACAGCAAAATCTATGAGGTATATTGACTTAGCTTGAGATGTAGAATATGAATAAAATTCTCCCACCTACCAAATGGATATTCCAGGGTTTACAGGTAACCCAACTGAAAAAAAAGGAGAAGGTGAACAATGCCTGGTGCAACTCAGAGGTGAAAGTGGAGAGACCCGTCCAGTCTCCTTTTCCACGTGGGGAGCCTATTCCTTACTAATCTTGATTAAATTCAGACTGGGCACTATTGGGTCAAAACTCATGTGAAAAGAGAAAAAGTGAGTATCTTTACTTTCAAATTCTAAGTAAATTAAGGTACAGCTCAGTCCCCACCGGGAATTTACCCAAGTGGGATGTTACAATTTTGAACGGCAAACAGTGCAATCAGTAAGGTGCCGACTAAAGCTAGTTGCTCGTTCTGGGCAGCAAGTGACTTGACTGAAGTCTGTTGTTCTCTGCTCTGCATTAATAAGGCAAAGCCACAGTGCCCACCAAGGAGAACGATCCCCTCTAGCTCTCTGCTGGGCAGCCCAAGCGTGGGCCCCTGGCCTTCCGAGCAGAGGGCCGGCCAGCTCTCAGCCTTGCTCAGACCCCTCCACCGTGCAGCCCTGTACAGCCACAGCCCATCTGGTTGAGGGGACCTGGTATCATTTTGTTTAACTCAGTGTCGAACACATCTGGAGAAAAGACTTGCGAGAGGATTGGTGATGGCCAGTGATGCTTTCAGTTTTGTGGTGGTCATTTACCTACATGCACTGCTGTTTGAAGAGGAAGTCACTGTTTTCTCTGAAAATGTTTTCTTCTGTTTGATTATCCCTGAAGCACTACAGAATGTTTCGTCTCTGAGCAGAGAGGGAGGTGGAAATTTCCATGGAATAGTATGAATCCTTACCTCTGGGTCCTTATTCCACTTTCTTACATAAACTTTAGAAAATTATCTCTTGAGCCTGAATTACCTTATTTGTAAAAACGCAGAAGATATTATTTATTTCATAGACTTGAGATAAGGATTAAGTGAATTCGCAATATATGGAGATTTCCTCCCCAGCACCTGACACATAGTAATAGGCATTTAACAACTCTAAGTTTCCTCCCCACCACCGTGGTGTGGATGAAAGAATGCAGCACAGAATGGGAAGTCAGCAAGCCCAGATTCTAGCAGTAGCTGTGAAATTTATCAGTTGTGACACTGGATAAGTCTCATAGACCCTAGTCTAGATTTCTTCTTCTATAAAAAGAGGTGTTCTTTTTGATGATAGCCATTCTGACAGGTATGTGATGATATCTCATTGTGGTTTGGATTTGCATTTCCATGATGATTAACGATGTTGAACACTTTCACGTGCTTGATGGCCATCTGTATGTCTTCTTTGGAAAAATGTCTATTCAGTTCTTCTGCCCATATTTTAATCAGGTGGTTTGTTTTTGTATTGAGTTGTATGAGCTGTTTATATATGTTGGATATTAATCCCTTATCAGTCATATTGCAAATATTTTCCCCCATTCAGTAGGTTGTCTTTTCATTTTGTTGATGGTTTCCTTTGCTGTGCAAAAAGCTTTTAAGTTTAATTAGGTCCCATTTGTTTATTTTTTATTTTATTTCCTTTGCTTTTGGAGATGGATCCAAAGAAATATTGTTGCGATTTATATCAAAGGGTGTTCAGCCTATGTTTTCCTCTAGGAGTTTTATAATATCCGGTCTTACATTTAGGTCTTTAATCCATTTTGAGTTTACAAATGTTGGTGAGGATGTGAAGAAAAGGGAACCCTCATACACTGTTGGGGGGAATGTACATTGATGCAGCCACTGTGGAAAACAGTATGGAGATTTCTCCAAAAACTAAAAATAGAACTACCATATGACCCAGCAATTCCACTCCTGAGTATATATCTGAAAAAAAACAAAGACACTAATTCAAAAAGATACATGCATCCCAATGTTCATAACAGTGTTATTTACAGTCGCCAAGACATGGAAGCCACCTAAGTGTCCATCAACAGATGAATGGATAAAGAAGATGTGGTACATATGCACACTGGAATACTACTCAGCTATGAAAAAGATGAAAATTTTGCCATTTGTAGCAACATGGATGAACATGGAGGATGTTAGGCTAAGTGAAATAAGTCAGACACAGGAAGACAAATACTGTATGATATCCCCTATATGTGGAATCTAAAAACGACAACAAACTAGTGAATATAACAAAAAAGAAGCAGACCACAAATATAGAGTAACTAGTGCTTACCAGTGGGGAGAGAGGAGATGGGCAATATGGGGATAAGGGATTAAGAGGTACACACTATTAGGTATAAAATAAGCTATAAGGATATATTGTACAACACAGGGAATCTAGTCAGTATTTTATGATAACTGTCATTGGAGTATAACCTTTAAAAGTTGTGAATCACTATATTGTATGCCTGTAAATTACACAGTACTGTACAGCAGCTATACTTCAATTTAATAAATAAATAAATGAGAGGTGGAATTGTCTTTAAGGTTTCTTCTAGCTTGATAAACTTACGCTTATTGGCACATCTTTTTTCTGATTCAATTCTAAAATTTAGCACAACATTGTATTTGTTACCCAAGGGTTACTGCCCTTCACATTGTGTCGGCATTCATACTTTATGACACTCCTGTATAGGAAAGATAGTTAGCAAGTTTCCGGGGATCTGCACTCTGTCCCTTGGAAGAATAAAGGAAGACCCTGTCAGTAAATCGTTTTAGAAGGCATCTTACTTTTTTTTTTTTTAAATTAAAACCTGTACTTTTAAAAAAATTTTTTATTTATTTATGGCTGTGTTGGGTCTTCGTTTCTGTGCGAGGGCTTTCTCTAGTTGCGGCAAGTGGGGGCCACTCTTCATCGCGGTGTGCAGGCCTCTCACTACCGCGGCCTCTCCCGTTGCGGAGCACAGGCTCCAGACGCGCAGGCTCAGTAGTTGTGGCTCACGGGCCTAGTTGCTCCGCGGCATGTGGGATCTTCCCAGACCAGGGCCCGAACCCGTGTCCCCTGCATTGGCAGGCAGACTCTCAACCACGCCACCAGGGAAGCCCGGCATCTTACTTTCATGTCACAGGGATACAGCTCTCCGTAACGGACAGGGAGAATCTTATCCCTTTGAACATGGGCTTAGCTTCACAGTGCTGGACTGCAGAACCAGCCCCAAAGAATCTACATTTGGTGCTTACATCTCAGGAGATCTTCAGTATTTGAAGTTCCAACCTTGGGATGACTGCCAAAGGGTCATGGCCATTGCTATCCCTGCCCTGAGATATTTCTAGGCTAGGTAACAGCACTGAATTCAAACTGATGTGTCCGTGGACGTAGGGGTGTCTGAGAGAATAAATGGACATTTGTATCCTATGAGGCTTTTTCACCCCCAAGTGCAGATACCTTTATTTTTAAAATTTTGGAAATTGATGGTATATAAAAGTGGAAAATAGAGAATCTCAGTCCTGGCTAATGATGGTATACAAGAATTTCATCCATGATGATTAAAACTCTATGTTTTAGAAGCCTTTGGGGAATTGTTGGAGATCTATTTGCAGAAGACGGGCAGAGTAAAAGTAATCTCTCCACAGCTGAAAGACAGAATAGAGGCAGATTCTGAAATACACAGCAAAATTGCAAAATTGAATAAACTGCTGAATTGACTGTGAGTACTTAGCACAAGGAAGCATGATCTCTAGAAACCAGTGCAAATTCTCCAGAAATTAACTTTGTTTTTAAGGTTGACAGACTCATATATTAGGGCCTGAGTACCTGACACGTTGGGTGGTATATTTCACATTATCTGTGTGAACAAGTTGGAGAAGTATGGATGAAACTGCAGCATTCATGTGAATTTACAGAAATCGAGCATTTCCATCAATCAGCATGAACTTCCAAGGATTCTGGAGGACCTGGAGATTATGGGGATAGCACTGGAGATATTTAGCATGGAGAAGAAACAAGTTTCTTTTTTCTGCCTTGAGAGGGCCAGGCATGGTAGCTGTTTTCAAAGATTTTAACAGCTCTGTCATTGAAGAGGAATTTAGACATTCCTTGTGTTTCAAGTAGGACAATTTGGGATGAGGAAGGTAGAATTTTCTTAATCCACTGGAAAATGTTCCTGTCAACCAGTCTAGTGGAAGGGACAGTGTTTTGAGGTAGCAGATATTACTTCTCTGACGAGTTCAAGAGGAAGGTGGTGCAACATGGATGCAACTAGAGATGATCATACTAAGTGAAGTAAGCCAGAAAGAGGAAGACAAATACCACAGGATATCACTTATATGTGGAATCTAAAATATGGCGCAAATGAACCTATCTACAAAACAGAAACAGACTCGCAGACATAGAGAACAGACTCATGGTTGCCAAGGGGGAGGGGATGGGTGGGTGGGTGGGTGGGAGAGGGATGGGCTGGGAGTTTGGGGTTAGTAGATTCAAACTGTTACATTTAGAATGGATAAACCACAAGGTTCTACTGTATAGCACAGGGAACTATATCCAATCTCCTGGGGTAAACCATAATGGAAAACAATATAAAAAAAGAATGTATATATGTGTAGAACTGAGTCACTTAGCTGTACAGCAGAAATTAGCACAACACTGCAAATCAACTCTACTTCACTAAAAAAAAAAAGGAGGAGGCTGGTCATCTGTGTTGGATGCTGTCTAGGGGGTGCTTGCATTAAAGGGAAGTTGGATAAGATAATTCTTTCTGGTTCTCTCTAAACTTTCAGATGCCGAGATAAGGTTGAAGAAATAAGTTAGTGGTCAGAAAGCAAAGGAATATCTTCCCCTTTCTTATCATGACTAAAGGAGCATATTATGTTTTGTCACACAGAAAAGACTTTAATTCCCAAGTGCCCTGCACTAGAAATAAACCAGGAATAAGGAAACCTGCTAAAAGTTATGAATACCAAGAATTTTCTAAGAGCATTATGCCATGGTTATAAGCTACCGGTAAAGGAGAATAGTTCATTTTTTTTTCAAAAGACAAGAATATTTACCAAATATATCCAGTCTAATCAGAATTGTGACTGTTCCAGATAATCTGAACTGTGAATACTGCACTGTCTCTCATATTCTAGGAGTGGTTTGTCTGAAAACTGGATCTCTTTGCACATGTAAGTAAGTTTTTCCTTAGAGGTCAAAGTTGTCTATGAGTTTTTCTTTTCCTTCCTAGTCAGGTTGATGAAGGTTTTGATTCCCAGTTTAGGAAGTTGATAGATTTTGAACTCTTCTGACTGTGTAACCTATATTAAGAAACACCATTTATATCATGACCTGGGATCATATATGCATTATAACTGAAATCAAATAGCTGAGAAACAATAGCTATACTTACATACCCGTATAATACTCTGAAATTTTCAATTCAATTCCTTAACTGTTAAATACTGTTCATGTCCCTCTAATTTCACAGGATTTCCAGGTTGAAAAACACTACTGGAGTCATTAGTTGGAGAAAACTCCAACAATGGTAGAATCAATGGGAGAATTCAGGTCTTGTCATTCAGGACATTTGATCAACTTGCTACAGAAAGACAATCTTTGCATATATATTGTCAGAAAGGTCCTGGAATTTGCAATACATTTCCATGTTACTCTGTAGTTCCTTTCTTCCCGACTTTTCTGCCTACTCTCCCCCTACCACCCCACCCCCAAGGAAATCCTCATAGCTACCAGTGGAAAACATGAAAGGCTTGAGAGATGTATACGTAGACCACGTTCGTTCTGTGTATCTTAAAGCTTTACATCTAGAGAAGCAAGTTTTCGCTGAAAGCACGTCTGTTTATGCGTACATTCAGGTGGCCGCCGAGATAATGGAAATGCTGACACACTGCTCAGAGCCTCTTGGGTAACTAAGCATTCTTTTATTATCAGGAAGGCAAATGCAGTTTCGAAGATCAAAGTGGACACCCCCTGGAAGCTACATTTTTTTACAAAAGGCTAAAGTGTCTGCCTTCCTAGGAATCAAAGGGACTTAAAACAGAAAGGCAGTCGTACTGGACAGAATGCCATTGTTGACAGGATAGCAACCACCTAAGTAGGTGAGAGGAACAAGAGGTAATTTAATTCTGAAAGTTAGCACCTCTGCCAGCTCTGGGGTTAAGCAAGGTGGCTGATACTCTGATAGCCATAGCTGGGGTCTGCCTGACAAAAATTTCAACTGTCAGTGCAGGGACCGAGAATATTTCTGGAATTTTCACCATTTGAAATTCCTTTGGTAGCATTTTGATCCCACATCTTCAGAAAGCAGGGGCCCCACTGTTACAGTGGAAGTAAAGTAGAAGGTCGTTATAATCCAGTCACGATTACAGTACTTATTGGAAAAGTTATCATGGATGAATCCTTGCTCTCCAACATGGCAAACTTGAATAGTAGCTACAGGACCATGGCTATTCTGCCATCGGCTGCCATCTAATAACAGATCCACCGCGTTTAGGGTCCTTCTGTATCCTCTCCCACACCCACCTGACTTTAAATCCCACCCTAAGCCCCTTTGCCAAGACTTTCAGATGGTTACCTTCAGAGATGTCTAAAGATCATCTCTCAGCTGGGCCCACATCAAACGCTTACTAGAAACTCCTTCCCTTTGATTACTAAAAGACTTCCCTGGAGGTTTTCAATCTCCTTTAAATCTTGGCTGAAGTATTCAGAAGAGTAACAATGGGCTTCATTATTTCTTCTAATAAACTCTCCAGGAATTTACGCATCTGAAGAGGCCTCTTTCAGAAATTCTGGATACTTAATGAGTGCGCTTATTACAAAAGAAATGATTTCCCTTCGTTTTTATCAGGCTAATGTCTTTTGAAATCCCCTTTGCTTTCCCAAGAGTTTATCTTCTTAGAGAATAGAATTGGAAGAAACATTTTCCTGATGTTTATCAAATGTTTAGTGTAATTTAAAGTGAGTCACTGAAGTAATTTTTGCACTTGGGAGTTTCTCTACTGTAAACTTTTATAGCCCGTGTTATTCATGAATAGACAGTATTGATTTTTTTTGATGTTGAATTGTATGAGCTGTTTATATATTTTGGATATTGACCCCTTATTGGTCATATCATTTGCAAATAGTTTCTCCCATTCTGTAGGTTGTCTTTTCGTTTTGTTGATGGTTTCCTTTGCTGTGCAAAAGCTTTTAAGTTTAATTAGGTCCCAGTTGTTTATTTTTGCTTTTATTTTCTTTGCTTTAGGAGATGGATCCAAAGAAATATTACTGTGATTTATATCAAAGGGTGTTCTGCCTATGTTTTCCTCTAGGACTTTTATAGTATCTGGTCTTACATTTAGGTCTTTAATCCATTTATTTTTGTATATGGTGTTAGAGAATCATACAAATCAACATCAAAAAAGCAAACAACCCAATTTAAAAAATGGGCAGAAGACCTGAATAAACATTTCTCCACAGAGGATATGCAGGTGGCCAAGAGGCTCATGAAAAGATGTTCAATATCACTAATTACCAGGGAAATGCAAATCAAAACCACAATGAGATATCACCTCACACCTGACAGAATGGCCATCATCAAAAAACACCACAAATAACAAATGTTGGCAAGGAAGTGGAGAAAAGGAAACCCTCTTGCACTGTCAGTGGGAATGTAAATTGGTGCAGCCACTGTGGAAAACAGCGTGGAGGCCTCTCAAAAAACTAAACATAGAAATACCATATGACCTGGCAATTCCACTCCTGCGTATATATCCGAAAAAACACCCCAAACACTAATTTGAAAAGATCCATGCACCCCAGTGTTCACAGCAGCATTAGTTATAATAGCCAAGATATGGAAGCAATGTAAGTGTCCATCAATAGATGAATGGACAAAGAAGATACATCCATGGTATATATATACAATAGAATACTACTCAACCATATAAAAGAATGAAAGCTTGCCATTTGCAGCAACATGGATGAACTTGGAGGATGTTATGCTAAGTGAAATAAGTCAGACAGAGAATGACAAATACTGTATGATATCACTTATATGTGGAGCCTAAAAAATACAACAAACTGGTGACTATAACAAAGAAGAAACAGACTCTCAAGTATAGAGAACAAACTAGTGGTTACCAGTGGGGACAGGGAAGGGGGGAGGGGCAATACAGGGGTAGGGGATTAAGAGGTATAAACTATTAGGTATAAAATAAGCTACAAGGATATATTGTACAACACAGGGAATCTAGCCAATATTTTATAGTAACTATAAATGAAGTATAATCCTTAAAAATTGTGAATCACTATATTGTACACCTGTAACTTATATATATTGTACAGTAACTATACATCAATAAAAAAAATATTAGAAAAAGACAGTATTGATTTTAACGCATGTTAAATAGAATCTTAGAGAGTGTGCAAAACCTTGATCTAGACATTTTTTTTGTACTAAGAAAAAATATAATAGTTTTAAAGTTATAAAGGTTTTAAGGATATCAAAAGGGTGAAGTATGAGGAATGGATAATAGCATGCCTTGGGCAATCTCTGGGTAACTTTTGGAAAAAGTTCACCATTAACCATTAATGGTCCTAATAGTTTGTCAAGCTGAGCCATATTTTTTTCTTTTTCTTGACATAGACAGTTCTCCTGTCCACGTTGGAAAAAAAGAATTTAGCTTTGTAGAAATCAATAGATTACTGTAAACTTATATCTGTATAGAACTAAACTGGGGGCAATGTGATCAAAGATCATCTACTCTGGGTCTGTCATTTGACTGAATTCCCCAAGTTTAAGTTCTGGGAGCAGCTGCTCATCCGAAACATGGCCCTCCTTTATAAAGAAGCAATTCCCAGCAGGGCATGGAACCTAGGCCTAAATACTGGTTCATATTTTATATCATTCCCTAATGAAGAAAGGTAAAATAGTTAATTTAAATAATCCTTTAGGGAAAAGCAGAAAGAACAGAGGGAACTGAAAATGAGGAAAGAACCGCTAAGAGAATGGCTGAAAGGGACTGCATCCCTTTTCCGTGCATTTGCTGTGAACTCTGCCTTTACTGATTCTCATACCGCACACACCCTCTCACACTCAGAAAGTTCAAGAATGTACTCAGCACAGCTTGTGATTTTACACAACTTGTACGTCTGACCTCTCCCCAGTGTTTTGCATACTTTTCCACCCGTTTTATTCCATTTCATTAGAGATGGGTCTCCAGCTGACACACGCCTGAGTTATCTGCCCCTTCTCCCTTGGACCCTCCCTCAGCTGCTACTCACTCAAAAGGGTCGCTGGGATCCGCCCTCTGCAGCTCTGGAGGGATGGGGATCCTCTTGTAGTACATTTCCCAGTCAAAGGCGCCGCGCATGGCATCCCCGGCCTGGGCCTCGTACCCAAAGTGATTGTGGTCAATGACATCGATCATGGGGCACACGATGGTTTTGTGGTTGAGTGCAATTTGGTCTGAAAAATGAAAGCACGGAATAGGAAATGACACGCCTGCCCAGGTCATCTCTCATTTTTTCTGCCAGGAGAAGCCCTTCCTAACGCATCGTGCTCGCAGTCTGCTTCCCTGTCGCCTTCAGAGCACTTTGCAGAATCTCTGCTTGAGTGCTGGGCTTAACGTGATGGGACAGTGATTAGGTGCAATTAGTGTTGTGGTATCTTCCTCAAAGAAAGTGATGTCCCAGAGATACCTGGAGAAGAGCGTTTAGCTCTCCCTCTGTCACAGTTTAAGTGATGTCCCAGAGATACCTGGAGGAGAGCGTTTAGCTCTCCCTCTGTCCCAGTTTTGCTCTGACCTGTCCCCAGTCTGTCATTTTACAGCGCACCCAACATGCGTGGAGTATAAACAGTCCTCGTGTTCCTTCAAGCATACAGCTAGAGCCTGCTGAGAAAATACTGGCCTGCTTTCTGGAGGTTCCAAAATGTAAATATTTAACTTCATGGGTTTTTTTTTTAGCATCTCATCTTACAATGGCCATGATGGCTGTCCCTCCACCGCCCCCCAAATGCTGGCAGATCATACACAGAATTCTTTGCTCTCAGGCTTACCACAGATTTTGCCAAGTCCTAGTTTGCTACTGTTCTTTAATATAGACTCCGTTTATCAAAGCTATACATTTTTATCTTCTCTCATCATAGCTGAAAATACGTTAGATGGCCTGATACTACCGCTACTATTCCTGCTACAGTTCAATTCTTGAGCAACCACTAAGGATACTCAGGCTGTTCCTAACCCTCCTAGCAACCCAGTGAGGTGGTTCTTATCATCATTCCTAGTCTGCACATGAGAAACTGAGCTCAGAGAAGTTAAATAACTTGTCCAAGGTCGCTCATCTTTTGACGGCAAGAATTAGGATGCAATCCCTGCTTAACGGTCCTGTGCTAAAGTCTGGGGTCTTTCCAGTTGGCCATGGTGCTTCTCTGAGGCAGAAAGGAGACCTATTTTCCAGTTGCACCTCCAGCTCCTCCCTTGTAGATGTTATTATGTGAGACCTGAAGAGCCAGTGCTGGGAAGGGCATGTACAGGTACTTTGGCTGACCTAGAACAGCTACATGTGAAGTGTTGTCTTCCCAACAATGTGCATTTCTTCACTATTTACTACAACAAACTAATAGTGTCAGACAGGCAGAACTTTTAAGTGCAAACACCTGCTTTCTGGTTCTTTGGAAGACCTTTGGATGTGGCGTGTGGAATAAAATACATTTAAGTATCTTTAAAAAAGAAAAGACATAATTTAGAAATAATGAGGTTTGGCTATTTCAGCATCATTATTCTGAAGACACTGATAAGGCAGGGCATGGAAACCACAGAATCCTGTGGAAGATCTCCCCCCAGATCTACCTTTCTCTCTCCCTTTCTTTTTTTTTCCCTTTCCTTCCTTCCTTCCTTCCTTCCTTCTTTCTTTTTCTTTCTTTCTTTCTTTTTCTTTCTTTCTCTCTCTCTCTCATTTTCTTTCTTTCTTCTTTCTTTCTCTCTCTCCCTTCCTTCCTTCCTTTCTCTTTCTTTCTTTCTTCTTTCTTGCTTTCTTTCTCTCTCTCTCTCTCTCTCTCTCTTCCTTCCTTCCTTCCCTCTCTTTTTCTTTCTCTCTCTTTCATTCATTCACTCCTTAAGTTAATCCCACCAAGAGCTCAGTGGGCATCATTTTCACCTGGGCAAGCCTTGCAGTGGCCTTTAGCCCTTAAGTGGCATTCCCCCACAGATGTCTTTGACAGAGGAGACCATCATTACTGTGTCCAAAATATTTCTTCTATCACCTCTGCAGGTATTTGAGTATTAAGGTTTCAGTGACTTTCTTCAGTCAAATTCAGAATCAGGTTGATTTACAAGTTCCTTGACCAACAAGGAGTCTCAAGGTGACCCGAAGAGAATTAGTCTGTTAAACTGTCAACTTTCCCTTCAAATTTCCTCTCAGCTCTCATCCAGCAGCACCAGCTCGGGGTGAAAGTAGCATGACTAATTTTTCATCTAAGGCTTGTGCCTACATTTCAATTTCCAGGGATCAAACAAACAGACTCTTAATGGGAAATTGAAATTCAGGTAAAATCCCAAGGTGAAAAATGAACCAAGAAACTGTGTAGCTCCACCTTTTTTTTTTTTTTTTTTTTTCCATTTTGGAGGATGTATCAAGACACTGATAGAGGAAAATAAAAAAAAGATAGTGATCCTGAGCGTGAATCATTTCTTACCCATCAGGCCTACAGGAAATGAAATGCTTCAATGAGAAAAAGGGGGGCTTCTCTGTCTTTTCCCTTTTTTTTCCTATTTTTTTTTTTTTTTGTTAGATGCATATGAACAGTCAGAGCCTTGATAATTGGCATTTAGGGCTTGTTTGGATCATAAATAAATTAGGCCTTGTGCTGACTTTAGTATTCAGCATCATATAGGTCAAATTCCGTTTAAGGGAAACTGATGGTTGCTGATGAAACTCTAAATTGCTATGTCCTTGGACAAGCTACTTTTAATTAAAAGCTCAGAGGAATCTCTGGCCATTAGGAGCATAGAAACATCCCTTTTGATTAGGGTGTCTGGGCGATTGTCTGCGGGGGGCGGGGGGGAAGTGTGGCTCTGAGATGCCTGGAGCCTTAGTTGCTGGTCATTTCCTGTTTCAAATGCAACACAATTTCAATTGATTTTTTTCCCCCACATCGTTTACTAATGGAGCTTTGCTGCTTCTATCTGAAATCCTGCTCGGTTCTCAATAGAAAATGATTCTTTCTGAGGCAGCTATTGTGAAGGAGGTTGTTAACTGGCTTTAGCTCCAAGGCCAGGGATATAGTTACAATAAAAGTTGATTTAGTGAAATGTGGAAGATCGGAAAGGAACTCAATAAGTGCGCACCAAGAACTTTTTAGAAACACACTTTTTCCCTCAGCCTTACAGTTTATTCCTTCGCTACGACTGGGCTTGATCTCTGACTTAACTGTGAAATTAAAAAAATACTGATGCTTGGACTGAACCTCATGCAGGTTTTCGAGCTTGAGTGGTTTTCAGGACTTTTGTGTTTCTAGCAGTTCAAGTGATAGTCCTCTAGTGATCATTAAATATGTACCACCTGGACGGCAGCTCTGAGTGTTTGAGGGATTGTGTGTAAACATGATGCGGGGGGGGGGGGGGGGGGGGTCGTATATTTAGGGAGCTAAGCCGGTGCCGGAGTGGAAAAGAGAATGGCCTTATAAATCCTGGGAAAATGTCAGTGTGCTTTTACTTTAACTGTATTCTGGGGCTGAATACATTTCTCATCTCTTAACAGTCCTATAATACTTGCTAAACTCTGTGTGTGTGTGTGTGTGTGTGTGTGTGTGTGTGTGTGTGTGTATTTTAATCATACTGTGCTTATAGGTAGTATAATGAATACTTTTTCCTTTTCGTGTTTACTCAGTGAATGTCTAAGATAAAGAAATCAAACCTTTTCAAACCTTAAGTTAGACTGCAGTTGGTATTACCTAAAATGTCAATTTCAATGTGGTTTTCTAGTTAACTATACGTCCCAGCAATAGTTACGATAGAATTCACCGCTCCCACTGTAAACCTCGTAAAAGGGGTCTCTAGCCTTTGTCGATGGCGGATGACATAGAAGCGCATGGCACCCTCCCCCGCCTCCCCCGGAAGCCCCAGGGGCTGAGGGTCACTCACTGAGGAGCGGGGGAAGCCAGTTGACGTTGACCTCGCAGTGGGAGTCCAGGAACGTAAGGACCTCGCCTCTGGCCATGGACGCTCCCAGGAGTCGGGTCCGGATCAGCCCTTCCCTTTTCTTGGTGCGAACAATCCTCACTTTGGAAAACCGAGCCATGTATTCTTCCAACTTCTCCTTCAGGTGTTCTGGGAAGGAGGGAGAAGAACGGGTACAGAAAGAACACAGGACATTAGTTGTAGCAGAATTACTCCCGGGCGTCTGTGTGTGGAGAGCTCCATAAGACGCAAACACTGCCCTTTGGACACTGACCCGCTGGCACTCCTCCTTGTGGTTTCTGTGGACCAGGGGCCACCAGACCGCAGCCTCGCCAGTCTGCACCCAGGTGGGCATCAGCCCTGGGTCCCTGCTGGTGAAGTCAGGTGAACGTTCCAGCATATGGGCTCTTGCCAACAAGAGGGCCCTTTCTGGCAAGGCTTTGCCTAGTGTTCTCTGTGTTGAAAATACTGCATGTAAAACCACAGGGAAGAAAAAAATACCTCTCAAATCAACAGGAACCAAACAGATTTCTCCCCCCCGTGAGGCAATAGCAAACTGGCACGCAAGTTCAGCCCATGGCTCCTGATTTGAAGTGGAAAGTGACTGATTTGCTGTTAAAATTAGATGTGAAGAGGGATAGGCAGATGAGATGCTACATAATCACTGTGGACTTAGGTCTTTAAGATTAGAAAACAAAAATTTGGAAATGTTTCTTTGCCTAATTAAAAACAAACAGCGGGAACAAAATCAAAACAGATAACTTACAGACTAAAACATTTCCTACTGGCTGTGATAAAATGCATTAATCTCTCAGTTCTTTTTTCAAGCCAAATAAGTGTGTTTTGGTGGCTTTCTTTCTGTGGGATATATACTCATCTCTGCTTTCAGTCTCCTGCATGTAAAACATTAGGAGGGCTCTCCTGGAGCTTCTAAGAAGCATAGTCTAATATTAATTGAAACAGAATCTTAGCATGCTGTTTGTTCTGTAGGTTTCACTTTCAAACTTTCTCTGCATGTTTGCAATCAAGGACAGTATTATTATCGTCTCCTCCTATGATCTGTAACAATAGGGATTCATGGAAGGATTTATGATCTCTTTCCTGCTCTGCAATTTAACCGATGTCAGAATTACCCTGCAGTGGAGTTTCTCTGCATGCAAGGGTTTACCCTTATTCCTTTTTTTTTTTTTTTGGTGCGCCACACGGCACGTGGGATCTTAGTTCCCCGACCAGGGACCGAACCCGCACCCCCTGCATTGGGAGTGCCGAGTTCCAGCCACTGGACCGCCAGGGACGTCCTTATCCTTGTTTTCATTGCTTCTGATTATTGGTGAAGTGAAATTAGAATATTTCACATTCTAATTTTTACTGTAAAAGAATGCTGGTGGGGTCTTCCACAAGAATATTTTAGATCAAAATATGGCCCCCTCTATTTTGTTTTTCCTGTAATGAACAGAGATCTGCAGATCAGACTCTAGAGTGCAAAGTTTACAGGATTTGGAGTCAGGCCAGGCCTGGGTGGGAAGTCTGTGATGATGAAGGATGTGAGTAGGTGCTGCAAACCCCTAAACCTGACTCGGGGGGAATTTTTGTCCTCTTAGGGGGTGGAGGAGGGTCAAGCTTTTGACTACAGACCTGACAGTGCTCATTCAGTAAACATTTATTAAGCCAATAATTGGAGACCCCAGCAAATCACTTGTACTTAGGAAGCGAAACAGCATTACTTCTTCTTTTTTAAATATTTATTTATTGGCTGGCTGCATAGGGTCTTAGTTGCGGCACGTGGGATCTTTCGTTGTGGCATGTGGGTCGTGGCGGTGCGTGGGCTTCTTTCTAGTTGTGGCTCACAGGCTCCAGAGTGCATGGGCTCTGTAGTTGTGGCGTGTGGGCTTAGTTGCCCCGTGGCACGTGGGATCTTAGTTCCCTGACCAGGGATCGAACTGGCGTCCCCTGCCTTGCAAGATGGATTCTTAACCACTGGACCACCAGGGAAGTCCTAGAAACAGCATTTCTAAATAGCTGAAGGAATGCCTTAGAATGCTAAGTTTGAAAGATGAAAAATATAGACTTTTGTATTTCTCAGTGAGCTTTGAATAATTCATCGTCTTCCGTTTATTGCCAGTTTAAAGCGAAACACTTTTGGCTAGCCATGAACGAGCTGGTATGAGTTGATGGCTGTGTGGTAGAGTCTCACCTAGGAGGCTGGCTGTCCCGTGTCTCTCTCTGCTTTGAGCCAGGTGTGCTGTGCCCCCTCCCTTTGGCTCTCTCCTCCCCTCTCCACTGTGTGCAAGCTCCAAGGAAGATTCCCGAGGGCTGTACAGCCCAGTGCCGCCTCTGAGGGAGCCTGGAGCTTACTGTCTTGTTAGGGAAATGAAGCACAGGCCCGCCATCCAGGTGTGCTATCAAAGGCATGATAAGTGATCGGTGATCCATGCAAGGGCTCTGTGGGTACCAGTTGTGAAAGGCCTGTGTTCTATTAGGACTTCGCACAGTAATCAATGTTTAGGAAAACTTTATAATCTCATTCCTGTAATGTATTCAGTCATTGAAATCCTTCCGTGTCACCAACATACCAAGAATCACTCTCTAAGTTTATTTGTAAATCAGTTGTTTGGACCACAGGACATACCGTCTTGTGGAAACAGTGTCCCCACGGTCATAGGGGACTGAAAATAGATCATATGCACATTTGCTAAACCCCCCCAAACAGTGTTCTTCACCCTTTCTTTAAACCTCACGGTTCTTCTGTCAAATGTACCACTGTGGATACCATCTCGACAATCTGAGTGCGTTCACTGCTTTCCTCTCTGACCCCTAAGGACTACAGGAGTCACTTCTGGGGGAGAAGCAGATTAATTCTCTGGAGCTGCGTACGAGAAAGTGCTTCTTTCTAGAAGAGATTCGCCTCCCACATGTCCCAAAGCAAGAAGCGGGGGTTGTCGGTCACCCGTGAGGGATTGTCCCAACTTGGGATTTATGCTTCCACACTTTCTAGTTTATAGGAAACTCTCTGGAACTTGGTGGGAGCATCTCTACATGTTGCCTTTCCCTCTCTGTACATTTTCTGATTCTGTGTATTTTTCTTTTATCAAAGCCCATTTTAATGTGCTAAAAAGACTGTCTGGTATGAATTCACTAATCTCAAGAGGTTTGACCCCAAAGTGAGTCCATTAAGTGTTCAAATCAACTCCTCTAATTTGAACTTTGCAGTAATAATTAGGTTGCTTTGCCTCCGAATAATGTTCTAGTTGACTGCCCCTTGGAGGGGTCCGTTGTCTCTTAGTAGTTCAGTTGTAACATCTAATTAACCATAACTCACGATGAAGACGGGTATTTTCCATCTGATTAGCAAATTAGGCTCTCATACAAGGGAGTTCCTGGGGATGGTAGAGATGGCTTTAACTTAAAAACAGTTTGCATTTCTTTTGTATGAACAGTTTTTTGATTCATTTCTAAAATATTATTCAAATGATTTTGTATTTTAATTCAAGTACAGCATCTTTGAAGATCTCTTTTGAACTCATCTAATTTTAAAGAATAACGAGAATGTATGGTAGTTTTATAAAGCAGACATTTTGTTAAATAAATTTATATTTATTTATTTACGTCTTTATTTTGGCTGTGTTGGGTCTTCGTTGCTGCGCGGGCTTTCTCTAGGTGCGGCGAGCGGGGGCTACTCTTCGTTGTGGTGCACGGGCTTCTCATTGCGGTGGCTTCTCTTGTTGCAGACCATGGGCTCTAGAGCGCAGGCTCAGTAGTTGTGGCACGTGGGCTCAGTAGTTGTGGCTTGCAGTCTTTAGAGCACAGGCTCAGTAGTTGTGGCGCACGGGCTTAGTTGCTCCGCGGCATGTGGGATCTTCCCGGACCAGGGCTCGAACCCGTGTTCCCTGCATTGACAGGAGGATTCTTAACCACTGAGCCACCAGGGAAGTCCTAAAGCAGACATTTTTTTACTGACTAGGAAACATCCATAGAACCATTAACTTTTTTTTTTTAGTTGGTGGCTCTAGACTAGTGGTGGGTATATTACTGTTAAAATCCACTGAGTGGTACCTTGATGACCTGGAAGAATTAATATAATTTCAAACACGACAATTTCTGCCCAAGGTTTATTGTATCACTGGGAGGTAATAATGAAATGATGAGTTTTACTCAAGTGAAATTTTGGTGTCTTGCTACCATGAACATTAAATGTAGCAGTTTTCTGAAAGTAGTTTTCCTTTTTTTCTAGAGATTTCACTTATGCGCTACAAACTGACACTACGTTTAGTATTAGGGTAGCAACTAAGCACTAAAAAGTCACCTTCAGTGATTTTTAGTTCGGAGCCAAGGACATGAGTTGTAGACCGATTACTGACTGGCCCTATGCCTTTGGTTAAGTCACTTCAATTTTCCTCACCTATGGAACGTGATGGGTTGATCTTAAATATTCCTTCCAGTTCTACGATTCTGTGATTTCTCTTGTTAAGTTTTACTTATGGCATAGATCTTATCTATCAAGTATTTCGTTTTTCCTAAAAAGCATCCTAATTGTTGGTCTTTTGGTGTTTCTTTGGGCTGCGTGTCACTTTGGAAAGCAAGAGTCAAAACAAAATAAAGCTGACATGTATCAGACGTTTAGTCAAAAGGCAAATGCCAGGGTCTTATCTTTGGTCAGGACAGCCTCTGTCTAATCTCCTGCAGCTCCCTGTCTATAAGACTGTCACTGATATCAAATCATGACCTTGAAGCACTTTAAGTTCATCAGAGACCTAGATCCGTTCAGTAAGTTATGCTTATTATGTCAGAAAAATGCAGTAGCAGAGTTTAGACAGCTTTCTAGTCTACCTTTGAGAGAGTGTTCCCAAGGGGACAGGGAATCTAAGTGACCATCAGTTTTACAGAGCAAGGCCAGGGTATGCCGAGCGGTGGGCTCACCAAAGGCTGGACAAACAGCTGCCCTGGGCTCAGTGCCTGGAATTGTTGCCAAGTTCCTTCTATCTCCTTTGAATCCCCTAATTTAATCTCAAGGACAGAGCAAGAGGGGCAGGAGACCCTACTGATCTGGAGATACGAGTTTCTATATCTAAATACATATTACAGAGCTGAAATTTCTTTGATGTTTATACGCTGGTGTTGGTAGAAAGAATGTAGCAGAATATGGCCTTAAGAGCCTATAGAATATATGTTAGTTATTGTGGGTGATACCTGATGATGAAATAAAATGTGTTATAAACACACAGAAATATACATACCTTAAACCTTCCTGGTTCATCCTTTTACAACAAGAACATACTCTTAAGTATTCTGGCTAATCTGAGGTCTTATCACAGTGACAAGAAGTACTTCACAATTAGAGGCTGTAAGATATTCTTCCACTTCTCAATTTACTTGACACAGGCCGTGTGTATATTTTAATCCCAAGTGGCAGTGTTAAGGATAACTGTCTACTTAGCAGTGTAGAGACATTTTTTATATTCTTTATACAGGAGAAATGTATGTCTCTAGTTAACTCCAGAAAGCTGTCAATCTCTTTACGTCCTGGTTGACCACACTAAGTATGTCCCTTTGCATAGCATTCAAATATAAGCATTTCATGTTATCTCTAGAGCACAAAAAATTCAACCAAGAAAGTATTAGAATTGCTGGAACTGTATCTAATTGCTTCTATTATGATTTCAACTGAGTTCTGTTTCCAAATGTCTTATTTTCTATTCTTTAAATGTACAAAGCATCTTGAGTCATTTGGGAAATAGCTGGGATACTAAACTTAAATAAATAGACAACATATATTCCAGCTAATATAAAAAAAAGAAGAGATAGAATGTCACCCTTTACAACCCCTAATGAGCTAATGGATCAAGCTAACATCACAAAAGGAGCCAGATCACCTGTTCTGTGCTTCCTGATGAGGGAACACATCACTGCCTATGAAGCATTCTTAGCAAAGTGCTGAATCTGAATTCGGTCATGCCTATAGATCTAACTACCAACTTATAGGAAGTAAAGGATTGATGAATACGTGAAATGGCACATCTGGGAGATAATCAGCAAAATCTAAACTATAAAGATTTCTCCAGGGCGAATGGCTTGATTTCTTCAACAAATAAATTAGAAGAAGAAGAAGAAAAAAAGAAATGGAAAGAGAATCCTAAAGATTAAAAGACACTTAAGAGGGCTTCCGTGGTGGCACAGTGGTTGAGAGTCCACCTGCCGATGCAGGGGACGCGGGTTCGTGCCCCGGTCTGGGAAGATCCCACATGCCGCGGAGCGGCTGGGCCCGTGAGCCATGGCCGCTGAGCCTGTGCGTCCGGAGCCTGTGCTCCGCAACGGGAGAGGTCACAACAGTGAGAGGCCCGCATACCACACACACACACAAAAAAAACTCAGAGGTCTTTTCTTTGAAATATTTTTGCTGAGTATTTTGAACTCACCACAAATTGATCCATTTTAATACAATGGAAACATTTCTGTAGAAACATTTCTACTTTTTAATAATTCATTAGTTTTATTTTATTTTAAACATCCTGTGTATTGCAAGGAATAGGTCATATAGTTTATAAGTTTTCATTTGCACCACATACATGATAATTTAGTCTAAATGCAGAAATGTAGAAGTCTTACCATCAATATTACGAAAAGTCATTGGTCCAGTGTTATACTATTTGACCCTGTAAATATTTAAGAATTTTGCCAAAATAGTGTTAGGCTTTAGTCTGTAAATATTAGAGAATAGTTTAATTCTAGAAAAACATTACACATAATGCACTCTTTTAAATAAAAAACCCTATATAAGTATCAGTTGAATTATCAGTGTTGACATAGGAGAAAATAATCTCTAAGCTCATCTAGATCACCTCTTCCTTTCACCTATTTAGTGTTTTTTTTAATTGTGGTGAAATGCACATAACATAAAATTTACCATTTTAACTATTGTTAGTATACAGCTGAGTCAGTAGTGTTAAGTATTATGTAATCAAAATGGTTGTGCAGTTGTGCTACAGACTGTTTGATCTTGCAAACTAAAACTCTTATAGCCGTTCAATAAGCCCCATTTCCCCCTCTCCCCAGCCCTTGGAAACCACCATTCTACTTTCTGTTTCTATGAGTGTGACTGCTCTAGGACCTCATGTAAGTGGAATTATACAGTATTTGTTGTTTTTATTATTGGCTTATTTCACTCAGCGTAATGTTCGCAAGGTTCACCCATGTCGTAGCCTGTGTCAGAGTTTCCCTCCTTTTTAAAGATGAATAATAGTCCATTGTATGTGTAGATCCCATTTTCTTTATCCGTTCGTTAATTGGCATTTGGGTTGTTTCTATCTTCTGGCTATAGTGAATAATGCAGCTACGGATAGAGGTGTACAAATGTCTTTACAAGACCCTGCTTTCAATTCTTTTGGATATATGCACCCAAAATGGAATTGCTGGAGCATACGGTAATTCTCTTTTCAATTTTTTGAGGAATCACCACACTGTCTTCCAGAGCAATTGCACCATTTTCCATTCCCACCGGCAATGCACCGGATACTTATTCAATTTGAAAGCCCTTGTGATCTTTTTGGTAAAAGGTATATTTAAATAAATCTTGTTTTAGTTGAATGTGGAGGAGAACCCTAGCCGAAGTCTTGAGAATGACCAGAAAATTCCCCAGTGACTCTTTCTAATTCACTGAATATCAAATATTCTATAAAGAAAGAAAAATCTGAGTACCGACAATGACAAATACTTCCAATGTAGAATACACCAGCTCTCAAATTAAGAAAGGAGCACAGATACCAGTTTCAGGACTAAAATTGTTCAAGAAAAGCCTCCAGCACCTGTTTCTTTTTTTCTCTGTAATATAGACTGATCAAGAACATCTTATTTGAAAACGTCCTAGTTCCCAGTCTAAACACTCCTTGTGATTTAGAGTAAACAACATCTGATTACAGGCATCTATGCCAGTTCCTCTCTGCACTATGCCTGCCTCTTCCAGCCTCAGGCATGAGGCCTGCAGGCTCCATCAGGGACCCCCAGAGCCCTGCCCTCTCTCAGCCTGAACTATCAGTTCTATACTTTGTACTTAATTATCTTAGTTAATCTCCTCATATTTACCAATATATCTATCTTCTCATTCTTCCCAGAGAAGTCACTACTTATCTTTCAGTGATTCCTTTAATGTGTAAGCCTGTCAGAAATGCACATTTTATAAGATAATTTGTCTTGAGACATAAGAGGCTTTAAAAAATAAATTTAGCCAAGAAAAAAACATCAAAAGGACCAGTATATTTATGCTTTTTTTTCTCTAAAGCCCTTAAGGGTAAAAGTCCTATTCATAAATTTCACACTTTTCCAACTACTTCAACAACTTCTTAATATATTTTGCTGGACGCCAGGTTAGTGATTTTAAGCTGATTGTTTTTGTATTCCAACATTAATGCTACTGCTAACTGCTGATTTATTTGTACCCTCACAACATTCATACCTTGGAATAAGCAGTGTTTTGTGAGTTGGTTTGACTTCTAGCGACCATCTTAAAAATTGGGACTAAGTGAGTTTTTCCCATCAAAATAATGATTTTTCTGTAACTTGTTTTCCTAAGACAAAATCAAGTCAAGAAATACACTCTGGGCATAAACAATTCCAAGGTCATATGAGCCCATCAACAAGGCTAGTAACAGGGTGACATCACAGCCTCCCAGTGAAATCAAATTCGGCTTGTATGAAATCAGCAAGCTACACGAGATCACCTTTGGATCCACAGGATTTGAAAATTCATTTACGGAATTTTTAGAAAACTCAGAGTTATAAAAATCCAAAGCTGGGATGCCTGAGAAAGGGAGAAATTGATCTTCAGCAAGTGAAAAAGCATAAAATTCAGGCAGAACAGAAAACAAAGACAAACTATAAGATGCCATACACCAGCACAGATATCAAATGGGAGAAACAGAATCTCTGCCCTTTTGAAAGTACTTTCAATTCTGCATTTCTCTGGAGTTGAAACAAACCTGGTGTCTTTCACACATACGTGCTACAAGCCATTTTGTTTTTCTTTAGTTTCTCTGAAGCATCTGTTGGAATTACTGGGTGGGAATGTTATATGGGTAGAGTTATAGGGACCAGTAATCTCAAATTAGCATTTGTGTGAGTGATTGACTACTGTCACCCAATAACTGCCAAAAGGACCATAAAAACCTCTGGGGTTTGGCTTGACTTCACAATAAATAAAGACAAATTGGAAAGAATCCCTCTAAACAGTTAGTGTGAGAAAAATGCTATGTCACAATTTCAATTTGGATGAGGCGAGAGCTAAATTAAATATCTGGAAATTGGTCCTGTTCCCAAGGCTACCGAAACTCCCAGTGCCTCACAATATTCTTGTACTGCAATATAGGAGGAGACATGCAGGAAATGAGCTGTCTGCCCTTGTTGAGGAAAATTGACTTGCTAAAGGTACATCCTCCCAAGGCATTGCTCCATTTCTTGATAATACTATTAAAGAGTGAAAAGGAGAGGGACCATAGAAGATATTGTCTTGGCTCAAAATTGAAAAAAGAAAATATAAAAGAGGACCAAAAATGTGTCTCATGTCCTTGAATGAAAAGAACCAATAGAATAAGCAGCAAAATATGACAAAGTAATATGTGGAAATAATAATAATATCTATATTTATTGAGTGCTTATAATTTCTGAGATATATTCATGTGCTAATTTATTACATCCTCATTTTACAGATGAGGAAAATGATACTCATTTGCAAATGAGGAAAATGAGGGTCAGAAAGTTTAAGAAATTTGCCCAAGATCATACAGTAAAGGGAGACTGAAATATTTTAAGTGCTCAATAAATGTCAGTGATTACGTGTCAGGAGGAAAAGAAAAACTTGAACCCAAATGTATCCATTAGGAATCTTTTAAGTATAGGGAATTTAATGTAGTGAATTAAGTATTTATAGTAATATATATATATATATATATATATAATTATTATAGAAGACCTGGAAAGTTTAGGAAAGTGGAAAGAAGAGGAAAAAAATCAATAAGAATTATACCACTAAAAGTCAATCATTGAATAAGTCAGACAGAGAAAGACAAATACTGGGTGGTGTCACTTATATGTGAAATTTTTTTAAAAAGTCAAATTCATAGAAACAGTAGAAAAGTGGTTGCCAGGGCCGGGGAATAGGGAGAGGTTGGTAAAAGGGTAGAAACTTTAGTTATAAGCTGAATGCGGTCTGAGGATCTAACGTAGAACATGGTGACCGTAATTGGTAACAATGCATTGTGTGATTGAAATTGCTAAGAAGGTAGAACTTAAATGTTCTCACCAAATATATATATATATGATGATGATGTGTTTAAGTTGACATGTACGTTCATCAAATCATGTTTTATACTTTAAATATCTTACAATTTTACTTGTCAATTATACAGCAATAAGGCTGAGAAAAAAGCCAATCATTGCTTACATTTTCCTTTACCTTTTATGCTTCTATTTAGAGCCTACATGTTCTTTTAAAACCAAGGTTGAAATTTTCCATGTCATTACCTTGAAATATTATTTCAAATGTGGAGTAATTTTTCCTTATTGTTGATTTAGGTTGTTTACATGATTACAGCTATGACTATTATATATAATATAGAATGAATATTTTGTGAATAAGTGCTTTCTGAATCTACAATTTTCCTTAAGAGAGATCCCAAGAGCTGAAACCAGTGCATCATAGGGTAGGAGGCTGTTGAGGTGAAAGGCTGTATAAAATATCTAATTAGAAAAGCTTGAAACTCTGTCTTCATTGGCTATGGAAGCCAAGGAGCTCGGAGGGGGCAAGGGGACTTGAATGGCCGTAAAATTCATTCTCTTCTTTATTGAAGGAGAACTGAGGCCACCTCTCACCATCAAATGGCCAAACTGTCAGCACCTCCCCCTTGTCTGCCGATGAAGGGAATGAACTGTCTGTGCACTCATATCAGACCACCCTCTCCGCTTGTGCCCTTGATCCCACCTTCCTCATCTGCCCACGAACATGGCTCCTGTAGCGGTCCCGTCTCTTCCTTGTGTCTTCGTGTTTGGTCCTCTACTGAGTCATTCCATCTCGAAGCCAAAACACTGCAATATCCCTTTTCTTAAAAAGCAAACCCAAAACACTGCAATATCCCCTTTCCTAAAAAGCAAACCTTCTTTGACCCGCACCCTCCTCCAGCTTCTGCTCGCTCATCAGCTCCACGTTTCAGCAGGATTTGGGGAGGGAATTGTCTAGATCGGCATCTCTAGACAACTTCATCTTCTCCCGTTCTCTCTAAATCCACGCCTTTTGTTCATTCATTCAAGATGGTCATGGGATGCGTAAGCATAGCATTGTGCTAGAGCCCATGCTCTTTTACCCTTTGAAACAGGAATTTTTTTTTTTTCAGAGGGATTCCTTGGCTAAGATAAAGACTCAGGGTAAAAGGGATGTGATGTGAACACAGGCTGAGAACGTAGAGTAGGAAAGGACAGAGGGAGTTGTTACCAAGGAAATAAATTTGAAATTCACTGACAGAAGAGAAAGTGGGTTCAGAAGCTTACAGGTCTGATTGTGAGCAGGAAGTACTTCTGTGTGCACCTGCAGGGTGAGTTCTAAGATGCCTACTTTTCTGATATAGCCAAGAAGGCGGGGGTCATGAGTAAAGATCTGGTTCCTGGAAAAAGTCTGAAGTGGTGAGAGCCCCTTGCTTGAGTAATTGAAAGCTAAACTGGACCAAGCACTATGAAGTTTCATGTGGCAATCCTCTCCAGGGAAGGGGAAGTGATCCAATAGGTCTTTTCCATCTTTGCTTTCTGTGACCTCTGGCTGTAAACATCACTTTCCCTCGTTATGTCAAAGTGAATTGCCTATTTACCACTGAACTCTAGAAAGCGCTTTTCCTCCCTAGGCAAGACGACAACCTAGCATTTACTACCTGCACTTCATTTCAACTTAATCAGTGTGCCAAGGAGTCATTTTAAAATGGGTAATATTAGTTCCAGGACATTTTGCTTATTTGCTGGGTACATGGTTCCCCTTCCTTGTTGAGCCAGAGCTCCCCCAAATTTTAGAAGATATTCCGAGGACAATGTAAGGTATATTTGCAAACTGGGAAGTCAAATGAAATGACATGGCCTTTAGATGGCCAACAACCTCCAGAGCAGGGTCATTTATTAGTACTGGAATCTGCTCAGTTTCCATAACAATGAAAAGTGAAAAACACTAGATGACTGCATTTATATTCTACAGTATTACGTATATTTCTTTTTCTCTCGCAGGCAGAAGGAATAGAAATTGTTTACATTTCTTACCAAGAAATAAATAAATGGTGTATCTTGGGAGTTTTATACATATATGTACACACGTACCTACATAGATACATATGTATATCTATCACTCAGTCCCTAAGAATAGATGAAAGGTGCCTTATTTGTAATTTATTCGGAAAAACCACTGTTTCCTACACAGTCTTGATTAAATGAGGCAATAAATCATATGTCTGGAACCTGCCAAGTGTCTGCCAAGGCACAGGTTGGCTCAGAAATTAACGAGGACCGAATTGTGGCGTTTTATAGTCTGTCACATTGTGTGACAAGTAATGATAAAGGGCAGCCGTCTTCTCTACTGATAGGCCAGCCGCATTTTTTTCTACTGTAATTCTTTTGTTTGGCCCTGTTTATCTTCACTTAAATGGGCTGTATCTCCTTGAGCTCCGGCAACGTTATATATTTTCCCTACTAATGATGTGTCTCCATGGTCCCAGGGTTATTTTCGACACTTGATGAAGTTCACCCATGGAAGGACCGCAATCAGTCAGTGTGCTGCAGGTGGTGCCGGACAGGACGTTGATTTTTCCCTCTCTCAGTGGAGAGACAAGCCCTGCGTTGTTAGAGTTACCAAGGCTCCACTCCCGGGAGAGATTTGTTTTTCCCCAGTGACTTTATAAGGATCATTTAGCCTGGAGATTCTGCCTGTCTCTCAAAATGTGTGTTAGACCACATCCCTGGTTTCGAATCTGAGACTACTCTTCCTACCTATTGCGTGAAGATGAGAATAAACTATGACGAATGATAAGCTGTTAAACATTCATTAATACAACTAAAAATGAACAGGTTAAGGGCAGCGCTAGAGACGCCATGCCGCTCTTTGAACGATCCATGAACAAATAAAACGTAACACAAAGGTGGTGCAAGGCAGCGATACAGTGAATGTTGGGGGCACAGGGCACAGCCCTCAGAGTTGTGTAGCTTACAATTTCAGCAGGACATAGTAACATTTCAGATGGGAAGATGAGTAATGTCAGAATAGGGCTTATTTATTGAAGGTGTTTGGTATAGATGGTATAAAGATTCTGAAAGGCAGGATCCTGGAACTCGGATGAGTAAGATTTACAGAGATGAACAGGAGAAAGGGAAGGCCAAGTTTTGGGAAGGAAGTAATAACCAAGCCAGGACATAAACCATCCTGAGAAGGTCCTTTATTATAGAAACACACCCCAAAATGAAACAACCGACCAACCAACCAACCAACCAACCAACCAAATAACAACCCCTGCTTGGGTAGATCCTTGCAAAAAAATACCAAACTATGAAATTATGTGAAACCAGAGGAAACCAAAGACACTAAAACAAACTGTAATCTGCATCTTCTCTTATTTTTCCCTTTAGTGACTATAATTTCTTAAATGTTTTCATTTGCATATTGATATTTGGGGGGGGCTGGGTAATACACACATAGGCAAAATGTTTAATACAAAAGGGTATATTTTGAAAAATAAACCCCATCTCATACCCTCAGTACTCTATTATTCCTTACCAGAAATAACCCCTTTTACTAGTTTATATATATTTCTGGGATATTTTAACCGTATGGAATTATATATACATAAGTGTGTGTATATTGTATACACTTAATGTGTAATATATTTCTATGTATGAATGAATTTCTACTATATATTTACACACATATATAATTCTATATGCCTGAGATATCTTAAAATATATACATTTAAATTGATTACATATACATAACTGAATTTCTTTCATAGTCTGTTAAACTCTAAGGGGATTTCTTTTGAAAATCTGGCACTACGTTGTACTACTGGCCATAGAAATACCCTTCATTTATTTATGCTCATTTTGTACTAAGAAATAGTTTCTTTTTCCACCATATGGTTCTGGTGAATTCTCGTGAAATCTAACTAAAAGTCATCACTAGAAACATAATGAAATGTCTCAGGTGGTTCTGATATTGTCAGGTTGTCCTGGGAGAGGCACCACCATGATAAACAACACCAGTCCTAGCGCCTGGGACTTGGTACCGTTTGGCTCCGGGATCTTTCGACCAAATCACATGGACAGGAGCTTGTCATGGTTTCTAACAAAAACGAACTCTTAGTAAAATGTCAAGAGTAGATAGTAGTGTAGCAGAATCCAAAGTGCCTTTTTATGTAAGTCTAGAGCCAAATCTGAATGGGGACAAAAAAGGCAAATCATGAAGTATTGAATTCAAATACTTGTGGCCATGTTATATGAAATAACGTGTTCAGAAAGATGCCCAGAAGTTCTGTTGGGCAGCCTTCTCTGACAATGAATTTTGAATAAACTTTAGGGTCACAAATAGATATTAACGTTTTTTTATTTTTTGGAAAAGGAACAGGACTTAAACTAGTTCAAGCAAGAGGCGTATTTCATGGAACCCAAAAGCAGGAAGTGTAGCTGGGTTGCCCTGAAATTTAGATTAAGTTTACAGATTAGGAAACGAGGGCTTATAGAGGATAAACAACTGGCCCAACTGTAGTCCACATCAAAGTCAGTATCCTTTCCCGTACACTGAGACAGGATAAAACAATCTAAGGACAAAATATTGAAACAAGTTTCCTTATTATTTTTTTTCTAATTGACTTTATTCAGTGATTCATGAATCCGGCAGCATCCTATCTAAAAGCTAGAAGAGTCCTCCCAAATTTTCTTATTGCTGAAAACACTTTTCTTGGCTAAACCCGTATTTCTCCAACATATAATGAGTAGCACTTCTCCAGTTCCTGCCTTTTCATATAGTGTTTCGAAAGGAACAGAGAAGTAATTCTGTATCTCTTCTCTGCTCCACTTACCTCTGCTTAAGAACTGCTCTTGCCATATTTGTTGGTTTACAGTTGTTGGGTGATTTACATTTACAGTGTAATTTCTGGTTTACACATCCATCACTACCAACTAGTCCATAAGTACTTAGCATAATGTTTAGACTTAGAGGATGATTTTTAATGGAAGTAAAATTGAATTATAGTAGCCCCTTCTATGTATGAGAGGCAAATCTTTTTTTCTCTTTTGTTGTAGTTAAGATGTGGAGGGCTTGCCTGGTGGCGCAGTGGTTGAGAGTCCGCCTGCCAATGCAGGGGACACGGGTTCGTGCCCCGGTCCGGGAAGATCCCACATGCCGCGGAGCGGCTGGGCCCGTGAGCCATGGCCGCTGAGCCTGCGCGTCCGGAGCCTGTGCTCTGCAGCGGGAGAGGCCACAACAGTGAGAGGCCCGCTTACCGCAAAAAAAAAAAAAAAAAAGATGTGGAAAGACATTGTGATTTGAAGGAAGAGTGACAGAGAAAGGCGAGTATCATAGGACATCCCTCATATGTGGAATCTAAGAAAATGATACAAATGGACTTATTTACAAAACAGAAATAGACTCACAGACATAGAAAACAAACTTACGGTTACCAAAGGGGAAAGGTGGTAGAGAGGGATAAATTAGGAATTTGGGATTAACATATATACACTACTATATATAAAATGAACAACAATGACCTACTGTATAGCACAGGGAACTCTACTCAATATTCTGTAATAACCTATTTGGGAAAATAATCTGAAAAAGAATGGTGATATACACGTGTATATATATATATATATATATATATATATATATATATATATATATGACTGATTCACTTTGCTGTACACCTGAAACTAACACAACATTGTAAATCAACTATACTCCAATATAAAATAAAATTTTTTTAAATGATTAGTAGTGTTTCTAGGGTGGGCCCCTTGTTCATTAGGCATTAGTCTGAAATGCAGTCAAGGGCGAGGTGGTGGTAGATGCTGAATACCAAGTTCATTAAAGAATTTATCTGGTGCATAATAGGGAACCAGCCATGAGTTCTAAGCAGCATTCTTCTTGTAGTACTGTAGACAAAAAGGTGAGTGGTAACAATTTGAAGAAACAATCAGCACGTATAAGGAGTCAGAGAACTTTTGCTTATGAAAGGAGCTGTCTCCATCATTTGTAGTAAGGTTAACAAGGTCCAGAGAGAACGGGAAACTTGTGTACAATCATATAACTAGTCGTAGGACTGGGATTTTAATCTCACTCTATTATCTAGGTACCTCGGTGTTAGATTGGAGAGTCTGAGTTAGTCCCTCTTCTAGAATACCGTCCTCATCATGCTCTAAGGACTGAAACAGCTCTGTCCGGAGAAGAGTACTCATTTCACCACTGTCAGCCTGGGGTACCCTCTGCGCATCTCTGAGACTAAGGAAGTTATTGTCCGGCCCTCAGGCAAGCTCTGGTACCAGAACAACTTGTGCCCAAGTGAGGATATTTGAGGCCAGTCAATTTCATATACTTCGCATTCATGTATCATCAGTGTGGTCAATGAGCATTATGTATATACCCAAATATATCGTACCTACTCTCTCTCCATCCCGCAGCGGCTTACTTCATGTATTGATCTGTTTTCTCCTCCTCTTACGGCTGTATCCCGCATAACCCTTGCTCTGTCACCAACATATCTCTGTAGTCTCAGTTTTACAAGAAACATCTCTGTCCTCTCTCCCTTTCTCTGTCTCCTCTCTCTCTCTTTCAGAGCACACAACTCACAACCACCCTGGAAGACTTCCTCTGAAGAAATCACTCAGATCTTCCACATGTCATATCTTTGAGGACCAAGACGGAAGCAGCCTTTTTAATGCTTTCAGGTGATTAATCTTCTAGTCATGTCTTAGCTTGGGGGCTTAAACAATAAGAATTTATTTCTCATAGTTCTGGAGGCTGAGAAGTTCAAGATAAAGGTGCTGACTAATTCTTGTTGAGGGTTTTTTTTTTTTTTTTCTTCAGTTTTCAAGCTGTTTCTTGGAGAGCGTGTGGTCTGGCAGAAATGGCCACCCTGCTGAGACCCGTCCCCACTACCCCAGGCCAGCTTCCACCTGGAAGCCTCCCAATCAGGAGAATCTCAGCAGCTCTGCGCTCTCCCCATGTCTGCTCAGAGCCTGGGATTGTGTCAGGCAGCAGTGCCCACGGGGGCCTGGAGAAAGCCCGTCAGGTAGAGAACTGGGAGAAATGGTCAACTTGTAATACAGCAAGTTCTCTACCTTCTGGAAGGCGTGAGTGTGTCTGGGGCGGACACAGCAGCAGGGATGCTGTCCCTCTGCTTCAGGATGTCCAGTCGGCTCGCTTCTCCAGGACCTGCTGGGACACTTTCTTGATCAGTTCATTGCTATATTCTGGAGAATCCTTGTCCAGCTGAGACGGGGTGAAGAGATTCTGGTAGTAAGCTTCCGTGCAGAAGATGTTGGCCAACAGGACCTCATGGTCATGGTTCCGGAGCCCCACGTGGATAGAGCGGCAAGCCCGTGATAGCACGGCCCTCGTCCCATACAGGTTGATGAGGATGTTGGCTACTCGATTCAAGACCAACTGCTCCTCCACAATAGTGAGCTACCTTCTCACTATGTCCTTACAATGGAGAGAGACAGAGAGAGGGAGAGAGAAAACTTGTCTCTCTTCCTTTTCTTATAAGGACATTAATCCTATAATGAGAGTCCCACACATACGAACTAATCTAAACCTACCTAATTACCTCCCAAATCCCCACCTACTAATATCATCACATTCAGGTTAGGGCTTCAACACATGAATTTTGGGAGAACACAAGCATTCAGTCCATAGCATGTTGTAAACCAAACTAACCAACTCATTGGCATTGATACTCAGCTGTGCTATGCTCTATCCATCATTGTTTTTTTTTTTCCTTTTTCTCCATCAGTTTACTGGCTGCTCCCAACTGAGGATACTGGGACCAGAACAATCCCAAAACCTGTCTACATTGTTCATCTTACAGCTTTGTCTCCTTGACTTCAGTAAGCACTTAATTTCATCATACTTCAGTCTCCCATTCTCAGGACCCCATCTTGTGTTTTGCCCTCACTCTAAACTACCCCATGACACAGGAATAATAACTCTAGTGTCTGAATCTCAGATCATAGTTTCCTATCACCTGCTTCTTCCTGTGTCTTGACCTTCTGCTTTTATGCCATCATGTTCTCCATTTTCTTCAAACCCAAAGGTTTTCTCCTGGTACCTATTCCTTTTCTGTCCCAGGTGAATTCCATGCTTCAACATCTGAACACACATTGTTGATTCCCCTGACCCCACATTCCCTCAGAACACATTTGGCCAGACTTCTTCTCTGGATCACACCCCTCTGTGCTCTGTTCTTCCTAAACAGAGGTGTCAGAGTTCACGCTGAATAAAATACAGTATCTGTGCCTATGGGCACCACAACAAATATGAAATGCTCCAATCACAGCTGGATGCTTGGGACTAAACGTCAGCCCTCTCACCTGTTGGTGAGCGCCTTGTCCAGTGCCCTTTGATGAATCACCTTTACCTGTCCCTTCAAGCTTCCGTTCAGGTACCACTCCCCACTGTACGAGTCAAAGATGTTGACTTCTAGTTTTCAGTGAAGGTTAGAGTTGACTTTAGCTTCTCACTAAACTGTGCTCCTTGAGGTCAGGGACCATGTTTTGTTCATTTTTATATACTTAGCACAGTACTTGGGCATATCCTAGATAATAAATATTGAATGAGTAAATGTACCCTTTCCCTATTCACAAAATGATTGCTGTCTACACCCCAGCTTATCTAGGCTCAGAGGATGTGTTTTGTGCTCTTGAGGACCAACCTCTTTGCTTGCACCCTAGACCTCATCCCTTGATGACCCCTTTGTGATGTTGTTCCATTTGTTATCAACTCTCTCTCACATTCAATTTTTTTCCTCAGTTGGCTTCTTCTCTTTAGCTATAGACATTTTTGAGTCTCTCTAATACTATACAGTAAGTCCCCTACATACGAACCTTCAAGTTGTGAACTTTCAAAGATGCGAACATGCGTTCGCATGTCTAATAACGTAAGTTAGTTCACGTGTCCGGCGTTCATTGTCATGTGTGTGCATCCTCTACAAGTGGTTGTGCTTTTGTGTACTTCACTGTACAGTACTGTATAGAGTAGAGTATCTTTATTTCAAGTCTAGGATGTCCAGAAGCAAGCATAAAACAGTGGTGATGTAGCTGGTACTGCTAGGAAGCACCAAGTGATAATGATGGAAACAAAAGTGAAGAAAATTGAGAGAGTGGAGCGAGGCAAAAAGTATTATAAACCTATGACAGTGCAATACTCTAGGGCTGATTGTGTCACTGTGGTACCTAGGCTAACTTTGTTGGACTTATGAACAAAATGGACTTACAAACACGCTCTCGGAACTGAACTCGGGACTTACTGTACTAGATAAACTAATAAAAGTATTCCTTTAAAACCTGAATTTCTCCCTAGCTAATACACAGTGTTCTACTTTCCATCATCTCCAAAATCATGGAAGAGTTGCTCTTTACTCCTTGAAGCGCCGAGATCTGGCTTCAGCCTCTACCTCTCTTTGGAAACTCCTATTACAAAGATCTCCACTTGTCAAAGCACACACACATTTTCAAGTCCTTGCCTCACTGAACCGAACCTCTTCTTCTGGAAGTTCTTCCTTGCCTCTCAAGATTCTATGTTTTAGATCACATCTCAGTTTCAAGATAGACTCCTCTGCTCTTCATCCTGCAAATGCTGGGGTCCCCCAGGGACCTCTCCTTGGCCCTCTCTTCCCACTTATCTCCCTGGTGATTTCGGTTTCCCCCAAACTCTGTCTAGTAACTTAAGACTTCATATTACATCACATTGCCTCCGTGAAGGAAGGCATAGGTAGCGGGAAGTTTTGCTTTAAAGCACAAGACCGAATGACTACTTTTTGAGGTGATCTATTTCAGGGCTTCTTAGTGCTTTCCGCATTTGGGTCTCAATAATCCTTCGTTATGGGGGCTGTTGTGAATGCTTAGCAACATCACTGGCTAGATGTCAGTAGTACCCTCGAGTTAACCAAAACTGTCTCCACACGTTGTCAAATGTCTCCTTCAGGGCAAAATTGCCCCTGGCTAAGAACAGCTAATCTAGCTGAAAGCGGCTAATAACAATGGGAAAAAGGAACATTAGTCAATTGTATTGTTAGTTTCCAGAGATGAGCTCTAATTTCAAACTAATCTGATCATGTTTTTGTTAATTTTTATTTTTATTTTATATTGGACTATAGTTGATTTGCAATGTCGTGTTAGTTTCAGGTGTATAGCTAAGTGATTCAGTTACACATTTATGTATTCTTTTTCAAATTCTTTTCCCATTTAGGTTATCACAGAACACTGAGCAGAGTTCATTGTGCTGTATAGTAGGTCCTTGTTGGTTATCTATTTTATATGTAGTAGTGTGATCACGTTTTGAACGAGAGCCTTATGTCTTAAAATCTGCACTTCTTCCTACCACTCTCATGGACCTGGCTAATTAGCAGGGTAATTTGACATCGTTTCCTGGAAATTTATTTTTTCCTTCTCTTTGTTCTGTTATTTACTTTCCCTGGAATACAGGCTGAACTGCAGTAACAGTGGTGGAAACCTCAACAGCAGCCTGGAATAGAAGGTCCTTGTGGAGGGGGAGGTGGGAATGACTGAGAGATAACTGACCGTGAAAGAAGAAAAGAAAACTTCTCAGGAGAATGTTTGAAACTGTACCTAATTTGGTTTTTGATGAATCAGAGAAATTTGCAAGGGCTTATTCTCTTTATGCACGTGAATTCAGCCAGTATGAGAATAGAAATCACCCCTGTGAAATTTTGAACCTTCATTACTTTTCATTTATATTCTTTGCAGATTAAATATGCAGGTTTTTCTTTGCCACATTAAGAGACTATGCACATCCCAGAAGAATATGCCTTTCTACAACACCTTACAAAAGGACCTCTTTTAAGTTTGCTTCTTGGTGAACCTGTCACTGAGGTTAGGCACACGCGTGTGAGAGTTTTGGAAAGAATTGATGCCTTTAGAGTGAAAGATTGAGAACTTGTGGACAGAAAACTTTACTGATTAAGTTTGAATCAAAACCAAATAAAATGCAAAACAGGAACAAAATAATCTCAGACAAATATTTATTATGTTAAATAATCTTATAAATCAGAGGCAAGAAAATCCTTTTTCTTTCATGACGTGATACCTTAATGGATTAACCATGTTCCTAAAATAGGAGGGAAGAAAAATATTGTCCCCATTGGACCACAAAGTGAAGGGTGACCCTTATGTCCTATGTGAAATTTGACCAAAACTTCACATTTTGCAAACCTCTACATAGAGTGCTGTAAATACAGACAAGAGAGAAATATTGACTTTTGAGAAATACTTTGAGCTTCCCAGTTGTAAAGGATTTATGTATTCTGAGGTTTCTTAAAGGAGCTTAGTGGCCATGGCTGGCAGACAGCCAGCTGATCAGAGCGAATTGAAGCTCAGGTTTCCCCCCTCCCCCCACTAATGTCTCTGGTTTGCCCTATTTCGGAGTCATTGGCTTTTTCTTTCTAAAGAATTCAGGCATGCGATTCCCCCTTTCCAATCAACTATGAAACTGTTAACTGTGCGATGGAAGGAGGTTTCCCTTAAATGATTCTGACATCCTTCAGAAGCAAGAACATTCATCACCTTTAATCTTAATGGGTTGGAACTAATTCCTGAAGGCCTAAAGTTTCCTCAACTGGAAAGGAAACAAACGATAAGAAACGCCAACAAAAACCCACATACAGTCGACATAAGCTCCAGAGAGTAAAAGTCATGTCTTAACTAAACAGATGGGCAGTGATGATTAATGTCTTCTGCATACATTTCTCTCTGGAAAGCTGTTTAGAATTCTTTTTTTTTTTTAATGTAGCACTCACATGAATTCAACCGTAAAGAGGCACCCTCTTTCCTATCACTGTCTGTTCTCTGTGTACTTTATTTTTCATATTAACTCTTATGACCATATGACATAACACACATTTTTCTTTGTGGTTATTCTTTCTCCAATAGGATCTAAGTTTCATCAGAGCAGGGACTTTGTTTTTCTTTACTGCAATGTAGAATAATTCCTGCTACATAGCTAGGCAGTCAATAAATAGGCATAAATGAATAGAATTCCTAATTAATAGGTTTATGTTCATCATTTAAAGACATAATTTCACTTCCTCTTGTGTTTGCTTTTGGGTGACTTCATACTCAGCCAAATATTACTACATTACTGCCACCAACAATTATCGGTTAATTTACTATCTTTAGAGATCAAAGAATGCAACTTTCTATACTCAAAGTAGGACTGTACTCAAACTATCCCATCAACAGAGTTGTTTACTCATTAGAATCCCTGCAATAGGTCTCTTGGCTATTGATTCAATTATCAAAACTGCAATCAAATAGGCTTCCAGAATTTCCAACTTTTGAAATATTACCCTTTTCTCTTTTATATTGATGATTTCCTTTGCATATAATAGAAATTCATTCTTTTCTTTTTTGCTTTCTCTTCCTTTGGCCAAATAAATCTAGTTTAAATAAGTTAATGAATACTACTGAAATATTTTGAAAAGTCTAAGGTATTCTGAAGTGTTAAATTGTCTTGCAAAGCTCTTTCTGACCCAGCTGATTTTTGCGTATAGTTTTTCAAGCCGATTATTATAACCTTGTTATGTCTTTCTATTATTATCGCATTCACCAGCCTTCAGAGCTCTTGTATTTTATTCCATTAGTTTCTATTCTTTACATTAGGGAAAGGCTAAGAATCATAGAGCTTTCAGAACACACTGGGGTTAAGACCCTCCATTTTCCATTGGGTTTTGTTTCTTTTTTTACCATTTACTCGACAGTGAAGACATGTACTAATTATGTACCCATGGAGATGTACTGGCATTAGCAAGAAAGTTATAAATCTGCCCAGTAGGTAATCACCTCAGCTTGTCTTGTTTTTAGGATGATTTCTTTTGGATTTGTGCTAGGGTTCAGAGGGAATGTGATGGGCATAGGCAGTAGATGGGTAGGGGTAGCATCCCCAATTCTGTTTCTGGAGGCTTCCTCTAGCAAAGATCACTTTTATTTTTATGAGAAGCAAGCAAGCACTTCATCTAAATTGTGAATCAATACATTCTAAACATAATTTCTATCCCAGTGGTTCTCAATGGGGAGATGTGTGGGAAAAGGTGGTAAATTTTAGAGTTCCCTGGAAATTTTTCCAACCACACAGCGCCTTCATGCATTCTTACATGGTTCTTAGGTAAGTCCGTTTGGTGGCAGACACAAAAATGGTTTGCCCCAAAATGTTCACATTCTAGTTGCCAGAGTCTCTGAATATGTTACCTTCCACGGCAAAAGGGAGTTTGCTGATGTGATTAACTTAAGCGGCTTCAGGTGATCCTGGATTATCCAGGTGGGTTCAGTGTAATCACGGGATCCTTATAAAGGAAGGAGAGAAGCAGGAGAGTCAGAGAGAGAAATTTGAAGATGCCACACACCTGGTTGTGAAGATGGAGGACGGGGCCATGAGTGGGGGATGCAGGAGGCCTCCACAAGCTCGAAAAGTCAAGTAAACGGATTCTCTCCTAAAACCTCCAGAAGGAACATAGCCCGGCTGATTCAACTTGGACTTCTGATCACCAGAACTGTAAGATCATAAATCTGTGCTGTTTTATGCCACTAAGCGTATGGTAATTTGTTATGGCAGCAGGAGGAGACGCAAATAATAGTGCTTACTGGCACGTGTGGTTTGGAAAAGATTCCTGATACCCTTCTGCTCTTAATGAGAATCACTATTTTGATACTTTATTAAGAGCTATTAAAATGATGTTATGCTATCTTATATTAAATTTAAGAATATTGATAAGGAAAAATGTCAGACTGAATGTTTTGTTTGAAAAGAAGTATTAACTATTAACAAAATCTAGAATACATCCCTGATGGAGTAATGTACTGAAATTTTTATCTTCTGTTCAACTCTGCTAATGATGGAATCAAACATACCTCTGAAAATCCATCAATGTTATTGATTGTCCCATGCATAAAATTTTAAAAGCAAAAATAAGTTTATATTGCTTAAAAGAAAATACTAAAAAAGTTATTGAGGCAGGTTTATTACAGAAAATTTTAAAACTTTCATTAATAAGGCAATAATAGACCTTGCAAACCCCTCTAGTGATCTGATTTACCACAATTTCAGTAACCTCCAACGTTTCAGCAGTAATTCTTCTACGTCAGAGTATATGAAGATTCATGATAAGTGGATACTTAGGCACCAAATCTAATTCTCAATAGTCTATTCATTTCTCAAGTGATTATGAAACAAATCCTCTCTAACATGCTAAACAGGACTTAGAACTGCTAAGTAAACAGATGATTGTGAAGGGATACTTTTCAGACGATTCCACCTTCTTTTGGCACCTGATGGTGGGATGTGGTGAAGGCATGAAGCTGACTCCGTAAAGAAAACACTTGGTCTGGATGAACCAGCCCACAAGGGGAAATAGGGTGAGCTTTATAGATCTCCCTGTAACAAAAGAGAGCAGAAATGCATCACAGGAGGTGATCATTTTTCATGAGCAGACTCCAAGGAAAATTACTAGGGTCTTCCAAGGTCTACATACACTTTTATATGTAGTGGCTTTCAAGGGTAGTTTTACCAAAACTTATGCAGAAGCATTCTTCTTATAGTTTGTCCCATTTCTGACCTCAGTAAAACCTGAGGGCATACTATTTAATCATGGTTCTGTGATTTTATTTCCACTAAAGTAATGAGAGTCCAGCTACGTGGACACAGTGGGGAAAAAAAACCCTGTTGCCATTTTTTGGTGCTCTTAAGAGATGATGCTTTGCAAACATTAATCTATATCCTTTGAACATTTTGCAAGGTAGATTATTATTATCCCTTCTTTAACAGGTGAAGAAACTGGGAGCAAAGAAGTAGATTAACTGACCCAAAGAGGCAGCTGGGATTTGAACCCAGATCTACCTGACAATAAAGCCCAAGCTCTTTCTCAATTTGGTACATGGGAATCTTTTGAGGAAAAATATCAGTAGAAGAGTATGTTTCCTAAACTCTGCCTGTCAGATATCAATTGGCTCAATTCATTTTTGGATAAGGTGGCTTGCAGCTGAAGGTACAGGCAGGTGTCTGAATGCAAGTATTGTGATAGTTGATAATAAGACCAAGGAAATAAAAAAAGACCTAGACACTATGTACACCACTCTATCTAGAAATATGGATAATTTATTCTGAAAATTCAAGACTCTCTTTTGGTATTGTTGTCTCAGTGAAGAATCAGCCCATGTTTAGACAGCAAGCGGAAGGGATAGAAGGACTGGATTTACTTAAGCAAACAGCTTTAGATATGTTCCAGTGTTCAATGAGAATTCACATGAAGACCCAGAAATCTGCAGGGTCCTCCATGTATGGACAAGGCGGTCTTAGTCTCAAAGGCTTTCAGGGGAAGACGTTACCTGTCTCAGCATGGTTGCTGTTTGATATTTTTATTTAAAAATTTTTTAATTTATACAATATTTAACGTTTATACTGCATTTATTGTTATAAAATATTGGCTATATTCCCCATGTTGTACAATATATCCTTGTAGCTTATTTATTTTATACCTAATGGTTTATACCTCATTTAATCTCCTCTCCCTATATTGCCTCCCCCCTTCCCTCTCCCCACTGATAACCACTAGTTTGTTCTCTATATCTGCTTCTTTTTTTGGTTATATTCACTAGTTTGTTGTAGTTTTTAGATTCCACATATAGGTGATATCATACAGTATTGGTCTTTCTCTGTCTGACTTCCTTCACTTAGCGTAATACCCTCCAAGTCCATTCATGTTCCTGCAAATGGCAAAATTTTATTCTTTTTAATGGCTGAGGAGTATTCCATTGTGTGTGTGTGTGTGTGTGGTGTGTGTGTGTGTGTGTGTACACAATGCATGCATCAGACATCTTCTTTATCCATTCACCTGTTGATGGACATTTAGGTTGCTTCCATATCTTGGCTATTGTAAGTAATGCTGCTCTGAACATTGGGGTGCATGTATCTTTTTGAATTAGTACCTTTGGTTTTTTGGATATATACCCAGGAATGGAATTGCTGGGTTATACGGTAGTTCTATTTTTAGTTTTTTGAGCAACCTCCGTTTCCACAATAGCTGCACCAACTTACATTCCCACCAACAGTGCACAACGGTTCCCTCTTCTCCATATCCTCGCCGACATTTGTTATTTGTGCTCTTTTTGCTGATGGCCATTCTGAAAGGTGTGCGATGATACCTTGTTGTGGTTTTGATTTGCATTTCCCCGATGATTAGTGATGTTGAGCACCTTTTCATGTGCCTGTTGGCCATCTGAATTTCCACTTTGGAAAAATTCTATTCAGTTCTTCTGCCCAGTTTTTAATCGGGTTGTTTGTTTTTAACGTTGCATTGTATGAGCTGTTTATGTATGTTGGATATTAATTCTTTATTGGTCATATCATTTGCCTGTATTAAGTGGGGGAAGACAGTCAAGCTGCAGCATATTTAAACTAAAAATATGTGGATACCCAGGAGCTCCTTAACGCCATCCCTCTGATGGCAGAGTGCAAAAATGATCTGGGGATGAACCTGATTGATAATATGCATTCTTTTTGAAAACAATTGGTCAGTCAGGTTCTTGCTTATTAAAATGACCCTCAAATGTGATGATAAGACAAAGACTTTCAATTTATCCCTTATGAAGGGAATATGCAGCTGTTTTATCTAAAATCTGATTCTTATTACCCAGGTATAATTTAATAAGAGGGTTGAAACGCATAGTTCCATGTCAGTTAGGCTCAGAATTTCATCTTCCAAAAGTCCGTTCCTCTCATTCTTGGGAAAGTATTTAAAACATGATCTGGAAGGCAAGGATTTTGGAATATAACCAGAAATTGTAACCATATTTGGATGGTTTATTGACTCAAGTGATGACGATAAATAAAAGGTGAGCAATGGTGGGAAAATTATTATTTTTTACTTAGATGACCAAATACACACAATTACAGCAAGTATAGTTGTATAGTTCTAATTATCCCTAAACTTTGCATGTTTCTCAGAGAGAATCATGGCATCCATGACTGACCTAGATTTTTTTTTTTTTTTTTGTGGTACGCGGGCCTCTCACTGTTGTGGCCTCTCCCATTGTGGAGCACAGGCTCCGGAAGCGCAGACTTAGCGGCCATGGCTCACGGGCCCAGCCGCTCCGCGGCATGTGGGATCTTCCCGGACCGGGGCACGAACCCATGTCCCCTGCATCGGCAGGCGGACTCTCAACCACTGCGCCACCAGGGAAGCCCTAGATTTTGTTTTAAATGGCTTGATGGAGTCATGGCTTTTTGATAAAAAAGTAGGTGATAATTTGAATTCAGAAACCTAAGAGGATATACTAATACGTTTTCCAAAATATAACTGCACCATGTGGAAGGCCAAGTTTCTCTTTGCTGAAGGTTGGTGTTACCATCAATGCATTTTGCTAAGCAGAAACATGGTGGTCATTTCATTTTGCTACCCGGCACCAGAGGGACTTCCTCCATGACCTCCACATGGTGCCTGGATCTGCACCCATAGAATATCCATCTGTGAACCAATGGTTCCTTTCCTTCCTAAATCTAGGATTTCTTGGTCTTAAAACCAACACTTGAGGATGGACAGACCCTAGGGTGACACTTCCCCCAACAATTCTCCCTTCCTGATGTTCACACCTTTGTGGTATCCCCTCCCTTTGAATGTGGGTGCAACCTGGGATTTGTTTGTAACCCATAGACTATGGCAAAGCCAGCCAGGTTTTAGCTTCTGAGGGATGGGTTGTCACGGCTGTGGTTAGGTTGCTTTATATGAGATTTCATCTTAGTAGACTTGAGAGAGATGCTCCTGGCTGGCTTGATGGAGTGAATAACCACATTGAGGAAGCCCAGATGGCGGGCACCTTTCAGTCACCTCTAGAGCAGTGATTGCCTCCAGCTGGTGGGCAGAAGAAACTGGAGCCCTAAGTCCTGCAGCTGGAAGGCAGGGCGTGCTGCCAACTACCGGAATGAGCTTGGAAGCCGATCCATCCCAGTCACCTTCCAGGTCTGAATTTAGCCTGCCTGATACCTTGATGGCAGCCTTGGGAGACCCTGAGCATAGGACCCAGGCAAGATGCAGCTGGATTCCTGAGTCACGGAAGCTGTGATGTGATGAATGTGTGCTGGTCTAAGCCGCTCAGCTTGTGATCCTTTGTTAGGTGGTCACAGAAACCAAGGCCAGGAGTTTTAAAACATCAAGTTAAAGAACTGATATATATATATTTTTTTTATCAGTGTCAGAGTTTGGGGAGTATCCTGGTCTTTTTGCTGCTCTGTTTCTGCCGTGTAGCAAGGAAAGAGACTCTGTACTAGGAAATAAGCCTGGAGATTGGTGAATACATGCCCCAAGATAGGAACATCGGTGGCTGTTGCCAGAGGTCTGGTATTTTTCCTGATACTTGTAGCTTGAAAGACAAGTGTTGAGCGTTGTGCTGCATTGACTAACTAAACAGGGTGAAACAGAACTGGCTTGTTAAGGCCCTGTTAGCATTCATTATTCAGACATCTTTTTTTTTTTTTTCAGACATCTTTTTTAAAGACCATCTGCTTTCAGCGGTTTGACTCTCTATATATTGGTGACAGGAATTTGACAGATTAATCTGAGAAAAACATTAAATTTGATCAAGGGATGTTTGTAAGAGGTTGTGGCCTTGAGCAGACAGGAAAGAAAAATAAACGTACGACAGAGGAATAAAGACGAAACGTAAGGCAAGATTACCTATTCCTAAGGTGCCTGCAAATTCATCTGTGCTCTGTTGTACTTATTTCTGATGATTTCCTCTGCTACCTTTGGCTTTTTCTAGATGAGTGCCCCCAAATGTGAACCACTGCTAGTAATCTGAAAAATGTAGGTTTATTTCCGTGCTGTCCCATCATGCTTCCTTGGTTTCCAGTTCTCCCGTTATACATTGTGTATTTATACTATGCATTTTTCTTACGGTGGATGGGGGTGTGAGTGGAAGAGAAAATTAAGACGTCCTAATTCAAAGAGGAATAAAAAGAAAACTGTCCTCCCCAAATATCTGGGAATAGAGTGTATAGTCTTTATGGGCAGGGCAAATTATATGCAAATCATGTGATTCATGATGTTTATTCATCCTATTCTAAATGCTCAAAGGTTAGAAAATCAACGAACAATTTGGGGAGTTTGTAACAACAGTGAAAAGTAAAATTAGTTGCACTTTATTACACACACGCTCTATTTTTCCCCCATGACCTGTTTGACCTTAGATATATCACATGATGGGTCTGGGTCTCAGTCTCAAGTTGAATTGTGGTCCATCGTGACCCTACTGTAGAGCCTGTATTATTGTGTGAAGGATGCGACGAGAAAACTTACTTCCCGTTGTGTCCAATTTGTGGTAGGTACTGAGTAAATTCATAAGATAATTCCTTTCCTTTTCCTTTCTTCTGCTTTCTAGCTTTATTTCCTGTCTATGATTTGATAGGGAGGCAGCAGAACCTAGAAATTATTTTAAAATAAGTCAGGACTTCCTAAGACGTGAGATATTGATTTTTTTTTTTTTTTCCTCCAGCGGAGCGCTCGCATTTAATGCCTCTACTTACAAGTGGGTCTGTCTGTTCCTAAGCCTTATAACCCGTAATTACCACGTTCCAGCAGTGATAGCCACACAGGCAGTTCCGGGGACTGTACATCACGCCAAATTCAGTTGTGGTTTTGAATACACACATACGCCATGGCGTGTTCTCTTCACTTCCTGGGTTGTGACAATGACAGCATCGTTTATTGCTTTACATTGTCCCATTATTTATTGTCAGAACAATAATAAGCATAAAGCCACTTTGTAATTAGGTAGCAGAAGAGCTTGGAAAAAGGCGTTGCGTGAATACCAGTTAGACTTATATAAATTGCTTCCAACAGTAAGTGGCAGTGGCCACTGATAGATTCATCTCACTGCATTCTGAATGCAGGACTGATTGTTAGCATCTAGACATTACTTATTTAACAGAGACATCCTCTCTGTGTTAGGAGTCATTTACTCAATTTTAACAAACTGCCAAGTACATTCAAATGTGCACCGAAAGATAGGTGGCCCGGTGACATCTACCCCACGACACAGACTTATTTATTCCACCTGCCATAAATGTTCTGTGAAGACAGAATAATAAGATGTCATCCTTACAGTCTCGGCACATACGATTGAAGTTCGGAGGTGGAATAAGCCACAGGTAGCCACGATGTGCTCAGGATAAATCTTGGCTAACTGGGTGGTTGAGCCTCTAAGTTCTGTGTTTATTTTTTATTTCATTTTATTTTGTGTACATTATACCACCATTAAAATAGAATTTACAAACAGGTGAAAATAATATTGTGTAACAAAAGCTGAATAGGGAATTATACCTATGACCTTGATTTTTATAAAACTATGAGCAGAGAAAAAGGAGAAATCATAACAATTATACTATTAGCAATAATAAAATGTCTGTTTGTGTTTAGAGGGGGTGAATTCACAATTAAATCGAGCTGGAGTAACCAGGTGTCACGGAGCAGCAGAACCCTGAAGAATTTGGGTTTTGTGCACAGAATGAAGTGCCGACGTGCACAGTATTTCTGAATATGACTTGTGACGTTGCCCTGGCCTGTTTAAATTGGTGGCGATTTGTAGCGGTCTAGGGACCCAGCAGCAGTATAAAAATCTAGGGGGAGGGCTTCCCTGGTGGCGCAGTGGTTGAGAGTCCGCCTGCCGATGCAGGGGACGCGGGTTCGTGCCCCGGTCCGGGAGGATCCCGCGTGCCGCGGAGCGGCTGGGCCCGTGAGCCATGGCCGCTGAGCCTGCGCGTCTGGAGCCTGTGCTCCGCAACGGGAGAGGCCACAACGGTGAGAGGCCCGCGTACCGCAAAAATAAATAAATAAATAAATTTAGGGGGAAGGCGACGGCCTCCACCCCAACTGGACAACGTGTGTGTGTGACATAGGAGAGTGACACTGGGCTGTTCCCTCCCACTGCTGCCTGCAAGGACTAGTCTGTAAATGAGCACATGCCTCTCCTGCCCACCCCTGACCTGGTCCTGGGCCCTGGTGCTTCTTGTTTACCCTGCGCTGCTTAATTGTTCTCCTGAGCCCTTATCACTATCACAGGCACTGAGACACAGACACATACACACACAACTGTCTGTTTTCCCTCCTGGAATACGAGCTCCATGAGGACACACAAACTTTTGTTTTCTTCACTGCTGTGTATACCCAGAGCACCTAGGACATACTAGGTGCACAGAAGGTATTTGTGCAGTGGACGAATACAGCAATGAATTTAAGAACTACAGCACCAAATGGCCCTATATTTTAAAGGCCGGTAAATCAAGGCAAAGACGCCAAGCCCAAGAACATGGTGACCTGTGTGTACCTTTCTTTGTGCTTGTCAGGAAACAGCCTTTCCCTCCCATCACCTGGGGAGTCTGAACTGGCACACATATCGCCGCCTGGGCACTGCCAGCCTGATGATTGACAGAGGCGGAGTTTCTGCCCATGTGGGGTGTGGACGGAACGCACGTGTGTTCGAGGCTTTCAGTGGTGGCAGGGGACAGTCTGGCAGGTCGTGTGTGGCTGGAGTGCGGTCTCTGGGCTCATTACTACGCCGCTCAAATGTCCCTTTCTTGTTAGTATAAGACTAGGCAACCAATCTAAGAAAAACCCCACAGGTCTCTGTTACCAGAACTGTAAAATGTCAAGTGCAGGGGCTTTCCTGGTGGCGCAGTGGTTGAGACTCCGCCTGCCGATGCAGGGGACACGGGTTCGTGCCCTGGTCCGGGAAGATCCCACACGCCGCGGAGAGGCTGGGCCTGTGAGCCATGGCCGCTGAGCCTGCGCGTCCGGAGCCTGTGCTCCGCAACGGGAGGGGCCACAACAGTGAGAGGCCCACGTAAGTGCATTTTTTTTTTGGAATGCTTGCAATAGACAGACTCGTAGTCCGCAGCGGGTTAAAGCTGCCGAAAGCCCATCTCTAAAGAGTTACAATCACCAACATTTACTGACAGCAATTGTGACAGTGGAGAACGGTTTTCTTAAAGCTAATTCAGACAATCTTTGGCGTGGTCATTTGTAGCAGTAAACAATGTCCTGCTGCAGGAGAGGATTTACAGGGAATTCTCCCCCATGGCGGAGCTAAAGCAAGCACGTTTTGAAGCTTACTTGGGGAAGGAGGGAAGGAAATGTGGGAGACATATATCTTATTAAAGGGCATTCATTTCTCTGTTCTCAAGTGAATGTGCCAGGCCATTGCTTCATTACATAATGAGTGAAACATGGGTGCATAATTAGGCATCACCTTATGACAGTGTGCGCCGTTAATCAAACAATTTTGAGGCTTGTCATGGAAGGAAGGTTCAGGTTTATTCTTGGATTTTCTTTTTTTTAAGCGGCTAGGTAGTGAAGTTCTGAGAAAAGAAACATCAAACCTTAAATACCAGAATCTTTCTTTTTAACTGAAATAATATGCCTTTTCATCCTTAGAGGTTGTCATTTCTTTTCAGAATTGCCTTCAAGATTTTCTTTTGGTCTCCTTGCTGAAAGTATTTTAGTCTACTGAAAAGGAGAGATAAATGAAGTTAGGAACTTTTAAGTTTTTGGTTAAATCTGGGTAAAAATTTGGACAGGAAAGTTTCACCATCTTATGTTTCTCTCTCCCCTATTATAACCCACATGAAGATGGTGGGGTTCAGGGCAGGCCACCCCAAAATATGCCACTTTGGTATATTATAATTTTGAATTAAAGGTACTTAAGAAACAGCCAGTACAAGAAGGACACTCTGACTCTCCTTTTTCCCCCTGAAAGACAGGGAATAAATCTTCCACGTGGAAAGTATCCTCCCTGGACTAGGAAGTGGAGAGACATTCTTATCACCAGAGATAGGAAACTCAGGGCAGAGAAGACTATATAAACGAACCCTGTTTCTTCTTCACTAATTTCCTACCCCAAACTCACACTTCTTTGTCTTGTAAATTCTTCACAAACTTATTGTTTCTTTATCTAGAAGGCACAAAAGCTGTCTGCTTTGGTCGCTTCTTTGGGTTTCATGTCTTTGGGGCCCCCATACACACAAAATTAAATTAATTTTTCTCCTGTTAATCTATTTTGTTATAGGGAGTGTCTCAGCCAAGAACCCAGAAGGGTAGAGGAAAAATTAGTTCTCTTCCCCTACAAAGATTCCATGCATTGAAGTCATTTTAAAAATAGCAATTTGCAGGTTTAAAATTTTTAAGCAACCAGTTAGTTCAGTTTAAAAAATAAAGCAAATGAGATTTGGCTGGTTGAACTGTCTTGCAATGTAATGGTTTGAAGTTACTAAAGATCCTGAGGCCTGGAGATGTCTCTTTAGCCATCTCGACACTTTAAAATTGTTATTCATGATGCCAGTGTGGATAATTGCAATATTACGTCACTCGTACCAACCAAGCACCACAGCTATGTAAGCCTCAACGCCTTGTTTCTGTTAGTTCTCTGCCTTGTTGCCTTTAAGCATGGGACATACTGTTCAATTGAGTTTTGAGGTCCCTCTGTGTTTGAAAGAGGCCCAGCTGGTCTGCTTGACGTGGCCGCTGAGACGTCTGGGCTCTACCAATGCATCCGCCCCTTGGGCTGTGCGTCGTGGAGCACCAACACTGCTCACCCCAGAGGATGGATGACTCCTTACTGCGCAACAGCTCTGTCCCCCCAGGATGGCTAATGATCAATAGTCACAGCTTCAAAGAATAGGCCATTTGTCAGGAGGAAGACAGGTAAGGGGAAACCTGGAAGCACTCAATGGAGAAAAATAAGTTTTATTTCCATCAGTGATGAGTTCAGCAAGTGAGACAAGAAAGGCTGAACTCAAAGCCCAGCGGGTGGGCAGGTCTGCCTGCCCCTCTTATGGCAACAGAAGAGCAGCCGCAGGGGCAGCCCCGGCACCGTACAAGCAACCTAGCAACTGAGTGCAGTCTACCAGCCTAGCACTAAATGAACTGATAAGGGTGACGGTTAACAGAGTTTTTAATGAAGGCAGATCTGTGAAGTAGGGGTTTGGAAGAAGGAGTAAGTCTGAGTTTCCAGCAGGGTATGGGTTTAGCCAGTTAATTCAGAATGTTAAAATGAAAGCTAGGGGCTTCCCTGGTGGCGCAGTGGTTGAGAGTCCGCCTGCCTATGCAGGGGACGCGGGTTCGTGCCCCGGTCCGGGAAGATCCCACATGCCGCGGAGCAGCTGGGCCCGTGAGCCATGGCTGCTGAGCCTGCGTGTCCGGAGCCTGTGCTCCGCAACGGGAGAGGCCGCAACAGTGAGAGGCCCGAGTACCGCAGGAAAAAAAAAAAAAAAAAAAAGAAAGCTAAATGAATATTAAAATTATATCTGAATTACAGCTGAGAATAAAGGAAAACAAGTGTGACATCCATATCAGCACGTTTTTACAAAAACTTTCTAGACAATTAGCTTTGTAATATTACTTAATATAATAATACTGTGGGTCGACCCACGACCCTTCTCCATCTCTCTTAGGGGCAGCAGACACAGTGGGCCATGAATCTTGCCATACAGCCCTACCGATCAGCTTAATTCACAGAAAATGCCATGAAATGTGTACCTCGAACAGTCTATGTGGCTGCAGATAGATACGTAGCATTCTTGAGGGATTCATTTTTCTAGACTCTTTAATCTTGGGTAGGACAGAAGAAACTAGCAACGGTCGTGGCCTTCAGAGAGAGAAACTGAGAGATTGGGTGACAGTATAGGGAAAGAAACTTACTTTCACCATATAAACTCCTTTCCCTCTTGAAATTTGATCATGGGCGTGCATTTGTTCATATGCAGGTTTAAAAATATAATATTTCCAAATTCATATATCCAAATATTTGATACACTTGAAATATGTAATTTATCACTTTTGAAATGTTGAATACTAATTCCTCTCTCAGGCCTGCATCTTTGGGATGTGTTTGCTCCTCTGGCCCCTAATAAATTCCAGCACCTAACATAAAGGTGAAATGATACACCCCCAGAGGCCCGTCTACTTGACCATAGCCCTCTCTTAATTCTACCCTTATTTTTTGACCCATCTTGCCTTAATAAATAGGAAATTTTTTAAAAGATTCTTTTTACTTTTGTAATCTCTCGTGAGAGATATTGACAGGGCAGACACTCAGGTGCACACATATATCATAAGCATTGACCAGTAATAATAGGTATATATGAAATACTGAACTTCCCTTTGAGAAAAGAATGACTTATCCTCTTGAAGAGAGTCGGATATGGACTAGCGGTGGGACTGTGAATAATTCAAGTGAGTTTGGGGAACTGATTTCTATTGGTCTATGACCCAGCACCTCTGAAACTCTGCTGGAAACACTCTTGTGACTTCTTAGATGTGTAATTTTGAATCTGTCAGGGAATTAAGTATCGCCAAACCTCTGCTTTCCTGTCTTTTTCATAGGACAGGTGTCATCAGTTCAACAGGTATGCATAAAAGAGGGGGAAAGTCCTCACGCTACAGGCACAGACGTTTGCGATGGGGACTGCATTATTTGTAGGATCTGTCTCCTCCCTACTTTCCCTCATCCCCCCAGCATCCTAAAAGAAAAAGGAAAAAATAACTGTTTTCAGAGGACTCAACATCTGGGACTAAGTACACCTACCCCAGTTTTTGTGAGTTAAGATTAGCCTTCATGCTAGTTCATTCATTAAATTGTCACCAGAAAGGGTACAAATCAGAAGGAAGAGAAAAAGCAATCTTCCAACTTAGGAACTTGAAGGAAAGTGTGTGCTTAATGAGAAAGAAGAGTGTACTTCCCCATTATTATGATTTCAGAGGAAAAAGTACAATGATGAGACACGCTGACTTTTTGAAGGGCTTGGTATGCGTGAACTGGAAAAAAAAATGTCACAAGCATCTCCCAGGACAGAGCCCAAGATGCAGGGTAATTGACAGTTACAAATTAGTGGTGATTAGCTAAAGGATGCCTTATTGCTGAGAAGCCATCTCTTCTTAAACATCTCAAATCCCTTGCATCACTCTTGAAACATAATCACCATCTGAATCGAACCTGCTACATCGGCCTTCCGGCCGCTAAAGACCTCTCCTCAGAACTGCTGATATGCTGTTCAGCTCTGTCTCAATAAGATCTGAATTAGAGACTGACATAAAAAGATTTCAGATGGATAGATTTAAAGGATGGTCAAATAAATGTAGAATTTCCAGGGAACTAGAATTATGTGTGAATTTCCGGTTGCCTAGGGGAGGAAATCCTTCGCAGCCTTTTAATCTTTAATTTATGTCTTCATTGAGCTTCATTAAAAGAGAAGATCCGGGATCTGAGTACATGAGGTCAATAGAAAAATCTATTGTATTTTTATAGATGAGAATAAAAGACTAGAAAATAAGATAATGAAATTCTATTTACAATAGCATCAAAACCACCAGATACTTAGAAATAAATTTAGTGAAAGATGTGCAGGACTTATGTACTAAAAACTATGGAACATTGCTCAGAAAAACTAAAGAGGATTTAAATAAGTGGAGATGCTACGTTCAAGGATTGGAAGACTTACTATCGTTTAAAAACTCTAATTTGAAAAGATATGTGCACCCCAATATTCATAGCAGCATCATTTACAGTTGCCAAGATATGGAAGCAACCTAAGTGTCCATCAGTGGATGAATGGATAAAGAAGACATGGTGCATATATACAATGGAATACGATCCAGCCATAAAAGAGGATGAAATCTTGTCATCTGAGAGAACATGATGGACCTGGTGGGTATTATGCTAAGTGAAATGAGTCAGGCAGAGAAAGCTAAATACTGAAGGATTCAATTTATACATGGAATCTAAAAAATGCAGCAAACTAGTGAATATAACAAAAAAGCAGACTCACAGATAGAATAAACTAGTGGTTACCAGTGGGGAGAGAGAAGAGGGGAGGGGCAATACAGGGGCAGGGGAGTAAGGGGTACAGACTATTAGGTATCCAATAAGCTCACATAGGCAATAGAGGCAATATAAATGGAGTATAACCTTACAAAAAAAAGAATCAATTATCCCCTGATTGAACTACAGATTCAACACAATCTCAATCAAAGCTCCAATAGGGTTCTTTAAAAAGTAGAATGTGCATTACATTCCTATTGCTGCTGTAACAAATTACCACAAACTCAACGGCTTAAAATAACACAGTTTATTATCTTCTAGTTCTAGAGGCCAGAAGTCTGAAACGAATGTAATAGGACTGAAATCAAGATAGATGTTGACGGGGCCAGTTCCTTCGGCAGGTGCCGGGGGATGGCCTGATCCTTGCTCTGTGCAGCTCCTGTTGGCTCCCAGCTTTCCTTGGCTTGTGGCCATATCTTCCAATCTCTGTCCTGTTGTCACATTGCCTTTTCCATTTTCTGTAGTCAAATAGCCCTCTACCTCCCTCTTTTAAGAACACGTGTTATTCATCTAAAAAAAAAGCATACAAGAGAACAAACTATACCTAATAAAATACAGGTGTTGGAGGAACAACAGAGTAGAACAGAAAACCAGAGCCCCTAACTCCTCATTAAAAAAAAAGAACACGTGTTATTATATTTATGGCCCACTTGGATAATCCACCATCATCTCTCCAGGCAAGATCCTTAGGTTGATCACCGCGGCAAAGTCTCTTTTGCCGTGTAAGGTAACATTCCCAGGTTCCAGGCATTAGGACCTGAATGTCTTTGAGGGCCTTTACCCAGCCTACCACAGGAAATGTAGACTCATTCTAAAGTTTATATGGAAAGACAAAGAATCCAAAGCAGAAAAGACAATCTTGAAGAAGAACCAAGTTGGAAGATTTGTGCTACCTAGTTTCAAGATGTGCTGTTAAACTATAGTAATCAAGTCAGTGGTTTTGGCGTAAGAAGAGAGAAATAGGCCAATGAAACTCCAGGGAAATAACCGTTTCTTGAATTTCTCAGTGCTCCTATAAAAAGCCCCAGCCTCCTGAGCCTTATATGCTATAAAGTTGGAGACTGTTTGCTCTCACTTCTAGAAACATCTCACATACCGTGGGAAGTAGATCTGTAGCTAATTTTTAAAAACTTATCACCCCAAAAGCAAAATGGTCACATCGCTAGATAGACACATGCATGAGTTCCAAAGGTGCTAGGGTAGAGAGAGTTATATTTCCAGGTATTTACATTTTAAAGACTCCAGATTTCTGCATACATGGTGCTGAATTTTCTGATTCCACTTAAGTACGAAGTGATTTTTGCCAAAAGCAGTTGAATCCGCTCTTCCTGTCTCTTAGCCTATAGAATATTGATGATCAAACTTTAGTGTGCTTAAAATTCACTCAGCGATTCTGAACTCATGCTGTAGAAATCTGTACACAGTAGATCTGGGAAGGGCCCAGAAATCTATCTTTTTAACAAACATGCCAAGAGGTTCTGATGCCGGTGGTCTAAGGGCCACTCTTTGAACATGGCCAGAAAAATGTTGATTCCTCCAAGAAAATGATGATTCAGAGTACTTGGTGAAAGAGAAAACAGCAATTTACAAATCATCACGGAGGAAAACAGACTTCTGTGGAAGTCAGTTACCAATATGAGAGAAAGAAAGGCACGGAGAAGGGTTCAAAGTGGACTAAAGTATGCTTAATATTAGTCCTGCTGATGAAGGTGCCCCGTGAGGAAGACTTAGTGACAATATCCCCAGTAACTTGTTTTATTCTCTTTACTGAGCTCCACTTAAAAAAGAGTAGCAGCCATTTTGTAGGTACCATGAAATGATTATCTTCTAGGGACAAAACTCTGTTATTCTCTCTTTCTCTGTCTTTCTCACTTAATCCCTAAAAAAGGGGTCTGTTATATTTTATCTTCATTTTTCAGATGAAGAAACTAAATAAACAGCAGAGCCATTTTGTCTGTTTGACTCCACTGCATGCATTCTTAAACCCTGTCCATATTATTACATATAACAGTATTTAGAGGGATAGTTTATTTTTTAAATGTTTTCTACTTATTTTTAATTTTATTCTAATTTAATTTAATTTTTTTGTTGAAGTACAGTTGATTTACAATGTTGTATTAGTTTCAGGTGTACAGCCAAGTGACTCAGGTAAATATATATATGTATATATATATGTGTTCCTTTTCAGATTCACCCTTATAGGTGATTACAAAATATTGAGTATAGTTCCCTGAGCTCTACAGTAGGTCCTTGTTGTTTATTTTATATGCAGTAGTGTGTAACTGTTAATCTGTTATCCCTTCCCCCCTCCCCTTCCCCCTTTGGTAACCATAAGTTCGTTTTTGATGTCTGTGGGTCTATTTCCATTTTGTATGTAAGTTCATTTGTATCATTAAAAAGGTTTTTTTAGCCTCCACGTATAAGCGATATAATATGATATTTGTCTTTCTTTAGCTTACATATAAATAGGAACCTGGATGGGCTGGATCGTAAGTGACTATTAGAAATAAATTTCTGCTACTCAGGGTGAGCATAACCAACAGGCAGCACCTTTTTAAGGAAAAAATGAAGTGTATATGGCAAGCGGTCCAGTTGAGAGGTGCTCAGGGAAAATTTAGGGAGGGAAGTGGGTGATGAGGTGAGAAAAGTAACTTGAGCCTATGTTGTAAACAGAGATGTTTGCGCTCCATTGGGGGGTATCTGGGAACCCTTGAAGATGAGACATGATGCAAGGTTTGCACCACTAGTGTTTTTTTGTTTTTTTGCGGTACGCAGGCCTCTCACTGTTGTGGCCTCTCCCATTGCGGAGCACAGGCTCGGGACATGCAAGCTCAGCGGCCATGGCTCACGGGCCCAGCCGCTCCGCAGCATGTGGGATCTTCCCAGACCGGGGCACGAACCCGTGTCCCCTGCATCGGCAGGCGGACTCCCAACCACTGCGCCACCAGGTAAGCCCTGGACCACTGGTTTGATGATGCTCTCCAGCAGAGGGTGGATTGCAGGGATCAGAAATGAGCAGTGAGGTGATCCATTAGAGACAAATACATCATTTAGGAGAGGAACAAGACACTCAGGTATTCTCAGCACTGTCTAGAAGATCTAGTCTCCATGGCTTTCATAAAAGCTTTCTGACTCCAGGGCTTCCCTGGTGGCACAGTGGTTGAGAGTCCGCCTGCCGATGCAGGGGACACGGGTTCGTGCCCCGGTCCGGGAAGACCCCACACGCCGCGGAGCGGCTGGGCCCGTGAGCCATGGCCGCTGAGCCTGCGCGTCCGGAGCCTGTGCTCCGCAACCGGAGAGGCCACAACAGTGAGAGGCCCGCGTACCGCAAAAAAAAAAAAAAAAACTTTCTCGCTCCAGTTTCATGTTACTGAACTTCTCCGTGAAGAAAACCTCTGTTATTTTCACTAGATTATCTTGGGCAAAATTTTCACTTGGTAAACAGAGTTCATGCCAGGTGATTATGTCATGGTTTTGAAGACATTTAATATGTTTGGAAATAAATCGTGCACAGTTGCTCAATCCAACTAACCTTTCAGGCCATTTTAGTTTCTTTCAGAAATGTATATATCTGGGTTTTCAAAACGGCCTCTTCCTGTGAAGCTCCTACGAGCTTTCCCCTTTGGTCTGATTTGACAGCTAAGCTTTGCAGAATTTTATTAAAAATACAAGAAAGTCAGCAAAATACTGTTCCATCTCTTCTGTCAATGCCAATATTGTATATACACTTAGAGTCATTTCAGAACATCGGAGTTTGTGTAATTAGACAGTTGTCCATGGCAAGGTAAAAATCTTAATCTTGTTAGTGTGGTGATACGATTTAGTGCCAAAAATTGCCCTGTACACTAGTAATTACAACCAGATCAATAGTCCTACTTAGGTTCCTTTGGAAATGACAGGGGCTTTATTCATGGAAACTATTTGTTACATCTTCAGTGGTCTATTCAGTATAAAAGTCACTTAAAAAGTTATTTGCAATTAGATAAGTGAAAAATTTACTGATTCGGCCACTTCTACTTTTGTACGGGTTGTTTGGTCTATGTGTACAATTAACATTTTTAGTGGGATAAATAATTTTGCTGATAGAGCAGTCTGAACACTGAAGTACACTTAGGTTTTTATTGATTACTGCTGATAATTGAAAGAAAAACTTCAACAATCAAAGGGTAAGAGCAATAGCTGTCGTTTATTGAACTACTAATATGTGCAGGTAGTTTGCTGTTTATTGAGCAGTTACATGTGGCAGGTACTAGGCTAAGCCTTTCGTCTATAAAAGCTCATTTACTCCTTATTAAAATTTATGAGTACACGTTAGGCAAGTAAGAAAACTAAGGGTCAGAGAAGCTAAGTAATGGTGTAGGAAGTCACACAGTCTGGGGGAGAAAAGTGGGGATTTGAATCTCTATTGGTCTAACCCCAAAGCTCAGTATTCCTTCTTACATAACATTGCTCACTATAATAGTCACCTGGAAAATAACAGCAATGCTATTTTATTATAAGAAATACAAGGACAGGGGGTGGGGAGGGAAGGATTAGAAGTTCGGGATTAGCAGATGCAAACTGTTATATACAGAATGGATAAACAACATGGTCATACTGTGTCGCACAGGGAACTACATTCAATATCCTGTGAAAAACCATAATGGAAAAGAATATGGAAAAGAATATATAGATAACTGAGTCACTTTGCTGTATAGCAGAAATTAACCCAACAGTGTAAATCAACTATACGCCAATAAAATTTAAAAGAAAAAGAAATACAAGGACAGATTGTGGTGTAACCCTCTTTTTTCCTAAGATGGATCAGCAGCATGTCAAGAAGCTAAATATAAAGACAGAAAGCAGGGCTTCCCTGGTGGCGCAGTGGTTGAGAGTCTGCCTGCCGATGCAGGGGACACGGGTTCGTGCCCCGGTCAGGGAAGATCCCACATGCCGCGGAGCGGCTGGGCCCGTGAGCCATGGCTGCTGAGCCTGCACGTCTGGAGCCTGTGCTCTGCAACGGGAGAGGCCACAACAGTGAGAGGACTGTGTACCGAAAAAAAAAAAAAGACAGAAAGCAAAAAGGACCTTGAGCTCTCTCATCTTTAAGCGGGTAACTCTCAGATCTCTGTCTCTTGCTCTGACACTTCTACCAAGACCCTGGACATTGTCTTTCAAGTGTTTTCCAGCTCCTCCAGCTCAAAATGTCACCAACGGAGCTTATTATGTTTCCTCTCATGTTTCTTTATTTCCTGATGCCTTTCTGTCAGTGGCTCCTTGATCTTCCAGCCACCCGGGCTTAAATACCACTGGTGCTTCTGAGTTCATCCTCTCCCTTGCACCCTACATTCCTTAGTTTCCAGGTCCTGTTGACTCTTCTTTCAAAACTTCCCCTCTTCTCTGATTTCACTGCTACCACTCGAGTTCAAACTGCTTTTCTTCTTTCCTGAAGTATCCTCTTACCTCAGAGCCATGCATTGCTGGTTTCACAACAGTGTTTCTGAATCACTGCCTTGGTTGTGTTTGCTACTCTCCTACTCTACAACCTTCAGTGGCTCCCCATTGCCTATGTTATAGGGTTGTCAGATAAACTGCAGGATTCCCAGTTATAGTTGAACTTCACAGTTGCATGGGACCTACCTACAGTTAAAAAACAAAAAGGTTTCCCTGAAATTCAAATTTAACTGGGTGTCCTGTGTTTTCATTAGCTAATTCCGGCACCCCTATTATGTCACTGAATATAAACTCTTTAGTCAGCTGTCCAGTAAATGAGCCCAACCAATGGCTCTAGTTTTATCCATCCCTTCTGCCTTTCCCGGAGTCCATCCTCCCACCAAATGATAGTACTGACTGGCCCCATGCACGCGTTCACCTACTGCTGTAGGCTAACTGTTTGTGTCTCTCCCAAAATTTATATGTTGAAAGCCAATCCCCAATGTGGTATTTGGAAATGGGGCCTTTGGGAGGTCATGAGGTGGAGCCCTCATGAATGGGATTCGTGCCTTTATTAAAGAGACTTGAGAGGGCTGGAGTCTCCACGTGAGGACACAGTGACAAGACAGCCATCTGTGAACCAGGAAGCGGGCTCTCACCAGACACGGACTCTGCTGTCACCTTGATCTTGACTCCCACCCTCCAAAACTGTGAAAAATAAATATTGTTTAAGCTCCCAGTCTATGGTACTTCTGCTACAGCAGCCTGAACAGACTAAGACACCCGCCCTGCGCTTTTGCTGAACTACGTGTTTTGTGGCCCAGAAAAAATGCTGCCCCTTGAAGGAGCCTGTGGTTCCTTTAAGAACTCCGTGGTTCTTGACGTGTTTTTTTCTTGCTCTACTTATTTCATTCATCCTAGTTTGCATGATTGTAATTGTCTGCCTCTCCCCACTGGTTAGTTGTGAGTTCCCTCAGGGCAGTCCACGCCTCTCTCATTTTTATGAACTTCCTAGTCTAATACTGCGCTTTATACATATAAAAAGCTATGTATTGAATAAATGAATGAAATAGTAGGAAAGACCTTTAACTCAAAAAAGGAATTTTTAATAACAATTCTTTTTTTGTTTGTTTGCTTTTTTAAATTTTATTTTACAAGGTTGTGTTACTTTCAGGTGCACAGCAAAGTGATTCAGTTATTTTTATACATATATATATTCATCCTTTTTCAGATTCTTTTCTCATATAGGTTATCACAGCCTACTGAGGAGAGTTCCCTGTGCTATACAGTACATCCTTGCTGGTTATCTATCTTATATACAGTGGTATGTGTATGTGAATCCAATTCTTTTAACTCTAAAAAGAATGATCCTTTCTCGTACATTGAATACCTATCTTCCAGAAAGAGAAAGAAAGGATGGGGACATGTGTTAAATGCGTGAATACTACTCTGTTGGTACTTCATTACATTCTGTTAAAATGATTCAGTTCTTGGGTATTCCCAAGAAATAAACGTAGAATTTCTTTCCTCTATTTTTTATGGGAATGCTATGTGTCTAGTTTTTCTAGAACTTAAAACTACTTTAGATAACTTAGCAATAATTTTGAGACACCAGATTTTTTATTAATTAGGAAAGAGAAAGATGACATGACCGTAGAGTAGTTGATCTGTAAGGCTAAGTGCGGGCGGGGAACGGGGGAGGGGGGTGCTTGGCTTGGACATTTGAGAAGACACTTGCAAGAATAGCTGAGGTTTGGATATTGTGGACATGGATTTTCACTTCTGTAAAGCTTGCCTTTTATACCCCTTCCTTGCACACCCGGGTGTATCAAACAGGGGTGCTTTGTGAAAGCATCTGGCCTCAGTGATATCTTTTCATTCATTTTCCATCAGTTTATATGGAGTATTCTGGTAAGTGTCAGGCCCATTGCATTCTTATTCCAACAGATAAATTGCATCATTTTGGTTGTTGCTGACACATTTTGGTTGATCTGACGCAAATCATAAGTTGAGAGACAGCCCAGTTTTGCTGTTTGTGGACAAGTTTTACATGGCTTCCAGATTCCTTAGCTCTGATTTATTAACGATGTTTTGAGAACATATATGCAACCTGTGTGAGGTTTGAAAAGCAATGCCTGGGAACACAGTTCTGGGTTCTCTCAGCCTGATCAGTATGTAAATCCTCAAGTAGAGTATAAATGCCCCATCGGCAAAATAGTCAGAATGACATTCCAACCACTGCATATGGATGAAGCCACGGCCGATAAACTCCTTCTCCAAATATGCTCTCTTGCTGCATTATTTATGGACTTTGAAAATGCAGGTTGACTCCTGCAATAATTCGTTGGCACCATTCTCTTCCTAGTGGGGTCTCTGAGCTGTAACCGGATCCTTGGGTGGAAGGCATTTATCCTTTTCCTTGACAGCAAGATTGCTACTCTAGACCAGCAACAATTGTATTAAAAAAATTTTTTTTGAGGCTTTACAACTGTAGAAGTTAGAAGGGCAAGTGAAGGTTTTCTGCTTTGGCTGCCTTTACACATCTAGAAAAGTATTTAATATGCTTCTACATGGTCCTTTTTAATTAGAATCTGAGCTTGGGGTTTTTAAGGCATATTGCATTATCTGAACTTTTAAATAAATATTCTCAATCCTATTTTGTTCAAGTTCTTCTTCCCTCAAATCTCCTTTTCTTTTCTTTTTTTTTCCCCATTCTGTTAGAGCTATTGAAGGCATCCATAGAGACAGCAAAACTTGTTAAGCAAATTTAATGTAAAGGACAGAGTACTTTTTCAGGGAGCCACAAAGGGGAAAAGGAATTTTTTTTTTTTTTTTGACAACACGAACATGGGATACATAAAATACCTCAAATACAGTTTTCAGGGCAGGAGGGATTGTCTATAAAATATCCAAAAATTTCACCTGGGAATGAATACTTTCTTTTTGCCTAAAACCTGAAAATTCCTTTACAACAACTGTACATGTTAAAATAAGCTCAGGCAGTGAAAAAAATCTGCTCAAGCCAAGGAAATATTTAAGAAGCTGAGTAAGGAACAGAGGTGGGCGGAGGAGAGGCAACAGAGGCATAGGAAGAGGAACTGTCTTCCTGTTCTTCTTTTTCAAAATCTCTGCCATTCCATCTGCCCTGACTTTTTTTTTTTTTTTTTGCGATACACCGGCCTCTCACTGTTGTGGCTTCTCTCATTGCGGAGCACAGGCTCCGGACGCGCAGGCTCAGCGGCCATGGCTCACGGGCCCAGCCGCTCCGCGGCATGTGGGATCCTCCCGGACCGGGGCACGAACCCGTGTCCCCTGCATCGGCAGGCGGACTCTCAACCACTGCGCCACCAGCCAAGCCCCGCCCTGTCTTTTTAACAAGCTCTTCTGGTCCTTCATTCTGACCGTCCGTATCTGCCATCTTGTCACATTTGAACACTGCTTGTTACTATCTCCCTGAGTGATTTTCCTTTCTTTTCCCTCTGAGGTTGTCACTGAAACAGGACTCTAAAATATGCCTCCGAAATGTGGTGCCTTTTTTCTTTTCCACACGGTCATTTTTTGTACTTTTTGTTTTGGGGAGGCAAATATGCATTTGTTGGGAAAGTCTGAGTCTGGTCTGTTGATCATCCTCATGTCTTTGCTTGAGATGTTTTGGGTAAGCATGGAGGGATGTCTAGAATCATCCCATATTCTCAGTGGAGGTGTAGGGGTGGGGGCAGAGCAGGTGAGATGGAAACATCTCTTGATCAGCAGGTAAGTGTGAATGCGAAGCTGTCAACACCCAACTCACACAAAGGCTGTCTTAGAAATATGCAAAGTTTTATCATCCACGTATTTTTGTGGTGCTACTCGTATTTCACATTGTAATCAGACTTGATAATACAGAGTTAATTTTAGAACAGTTAATGAGCAAATGACTGGACTCCTTCAGTGTATGGGGAGTAATTTAAGAAATCATTTTGGGACAGAATACCTAGAACCGTGTGCTCTAAAAGTGTTTACTCACCTCAGAGACCTATTTGCTAAAGAAGGACTCAGCTGGGTCATAGGGTTTGGACGCAAATAGCAATTTTCTTCCAATAACTTCCTTTCTTTCAGATCTTGAAGGACAATATAAACATGGAACTGAATTCTTCTCTTCCAAGATACCACTTAAAAAAAGTCAAGTTTGGGAATTCCCTGGTGGTCCAGCGGTTAAGACTCCACGCTTCCATTGCGGTGGGCCCAGGTTTGACCCCTGGTTGGGGACCTATGATCCCACATGCCACAAAGCTGTGGCCAAAAATAAATAAATGAATACATCAAAAAAAGTTTTTTTAACCCAGAAAACAATTTAATAAAAAAAAAGTCAAGTTTTAGAAGTATTTGTACAAATACTTGTTCTATATCTTGGGAACGTTAATTTTCTGTAAGTCACTGTAACTGATTTTTCTGCATACTCTAAATTTATTTCTATCTGTATGGCTGGTTTCACTTTCTTCTTAAGTGCCCTGTTAGCACACACACCTGAAACAGAGTGGACCACTAGATGATGAAAACCCAGCTGCTGTTACCATAAATCAGCGCTCGAGGGAACCACGGGGGTAACTCATTCCTGGATTGTTGGTATGCTACTGTCCCAGAGAATGGTAACTTGTTTCCCAAGTGCATGGTCAGGCCACTCAAGACGGCTGTTCCCTTGCTCTCTGTACGTCCCTTGCTTGACTAGTGGCTGCCTCACCTACACCTACTCACATGACCGTGCTTGCCCAGTGCCCAGCTAGTGATCCTTCTAATCCTTAGGCCAGAACGGCTCCACCTGCTAGTTTACTAAAGGGAAACACCTGCCCTCGTGATGGTTGTTAACCTGAGGGGCTGGGAGGGACCTGCTGCGGCTGCTGGTTTCCGTGGTAACTGATTCCCCTATAAATGGCAGCTTCCTTCTCCCCCAGTAGAGAAGATTACGTCTGCCCGCTGTCCGCAGTGCACAGTGGGGTGTTGCTCCAGACCTCTGCCTCTGACAGGTAAGATTCCCGTCAATGAAACCCTTGATGTGTCTGTCACTGTCTCAGGGCTCGCTCTTTGGTCTTGGCCAAGACCAGGCAACGACAAGGCCTGAGGCCTGCAGTCCAACACCAAGGATCAACTTTTTCTAGAATATATATATTATTTGATGAATGAAAATTGTGTTCACAAAGTCCCTCCTAAAATTGCCAATAATTCTTCCTTAGAAAGTAAACTTATATCAAGACAACACATGCAGGTTTTGTTGCGTTAACCTTCAGTAGTCTATAAAAGACAGACTATCTTTGTTTACTTTTTAATATGACCTTATTATTACAAAGGGGATACAGATAATTTGGAAAATAGAGGCAAATAGCAGAAGAAAATCACATTTGATCCTGTTTTCCAGAAAGAACCAACATTACCATTTTCGTTTATTTCTTTCCAGGGTACACATATACAAACAGTACACAAGGTATACTTTTTGACTCCAGAACTGAGCATTTACCTATTTTAATAATGATTTTTTAAAGGATCATTTTGAGTTGTTTATTATGTTTTATAGTACTAAATAATATTTAGTTCACTATCCTCATTCAATTTTTACAATATATTTTGTTTTTAAAAGTAATTGAATGATGAACATTACTATATAACTGGCTTTGGCTGATAATTTCCTTAAGACAGATTTCTAGTGTGAAAATTATTACACAAATTCATACCCCCCAACTTTAATATATATTTCCAAATGGTTTTTCAAAACTGTTTTAATAGTTGACTTTCTCACGTTGTAAAATAAATTATTTTCCTTCAATTTGTTAGGAAAAATTAGTATCTTGTTTGAAATTGCTTTTCTTTGATTATTAGCAACATGGAACATTCCTGATTTGTTTATTAGTCGTTTCTATTTTCAGTTGGTGTAGCTCATTTTTAAAATGCTGAAATACCAATCACAGCTTTCAGGTCTTCATTTAAATTCTAGGGCTCTACAAAAGGGTTCACGTACATTAGGTTTTGTAGGAAAACTAAGCCTCTTATTTATGCCCAGCTGGTTCTCTGATTCTAGAAGTCTGGCGAGATCACCATTCTCATGAAAGGCATTTATCAAATCCTGGTGAGTCTCTAAGCTTGAAAGATGAAGTTCCCTCACTTTGGGCATCTGAAGATGATGAATGTATGAAGCCTCAGAGAGATATTTACAAGGTAATTCTTTGTCTGCTTACTCTTATGTAACTATTTTAAGAAACTTCAGTAGAAAAACTGGAATTTGTAAAATAAGGTACAATCACAGTTAATGAGCAAATGACTGGTGTGACGGAAGGCGTTTAAATATCTGAAACAGATAGAAAGTTCAATTGTTTCAAGTCCTCTTTTGATCATCAGTGAGAAAATTAATATAAACAGGGACTTCTCATAAAAGTGAACACCAAGTAGAGCTGAATATTCCAAGTCCTAGGCTTCCTAGATCCCTTATTCACTTTCCTTGATTACTTACGCACGTGAATTTTACCAGTGCAACCGCTTTGGTTCTCTCTCTTTTTTTTTTTAATTTATGGCATATGTACATCTTTCCTGTCCTTAGACTTTGTCACTCAGCTCTAATGTCTTTTTCTTCCTTCTTTGCATCACCCCTCTGTCTCCCCGTGTGTACAGACCACAGGCTCTGTGCTTGGTAGATGGTGACTGATCATTGAGCTACTTGAGGAAACCAGGTGCTAATTCATTTTTCAGTAGCAATTACGTCCTTGGCAGATTTGAGAGTTTTTTTTATTTAAGCAAAGAGGAAATATTAAATTGTGAAACTCTTTTAATGCGTTTTGCTAAATATTTATCTTTCTTACTGGGAAAACTTGTTTTTCTGATCTTGGAACCCTCCAAATACTAGGAGGAAAGCACAAATGCATGCAACTTTCATGGAGTTTTTTGGTCTGAGTCTGCTTTTTGAAGGATAATTTCGTCAATCTGGTTTTTCTTCTGCCTCAAGAGCTAATGGTGGTATGATCGGCAATACATGTATGCTTCCATATAACTGCATAGTCGTAATTAATGTCACAAGATATATTCAGAATGTCGTGTAGGGGAACATTCCATAATATGAATCGACCCCAAAGAGCTAATAATGGGGCATGTAGGGCGGGAGACAGGGATGAAGCAGATGAGAAAGGTGAGGAAGTGGGCTGGGAACACGCTGGTGGCAAAATCTTGTCTTTTTAGATCACCATTTTTTAAAAAAAGTTTGACAGTCATTTTTCTTTGGCGTGGTTATTACTATTATGTTTTGGTTCCCTCTTCACTGACAATTATTTAACAGCTCTTTGAAGAAAAGCTAAATGAAGTGGCATGAAACCAGTTTCATTAATGGAAGAACATTTATGCAGCTCAGGCCCCTTAGAGCTGAAGATCGGAATCTGTCAACTCCCTGGATCGGCCTTTTCTCTCACGTGCTTCTGCACCTGAGTGAGACGTACCATTGACTCAGATCAGCTTTTCTGGGCTATTGAAAAGTAGATCAACAAAATAAGAATGCTCCAATTTTACTCTTCAGTATGGAAAGTAGATTTAAAAAAATTATATAAATTACTCAAGGGCAGGGAGGATTTCTTTTCTTTTTTTATGGGCAAAGAAGACAAGATCAGTGACTATTTCTCCCTCGTCGATCTGGCAGAATTGACAGCCTCCGCTCCCGTGCTTGCATTAAGTTACGCCACTGTACACCTGACACCGTTAGCTTGAGCAGATTGAAAACCCCAGGTGTTTCCTGAGAAATGGGAACAGTGGAAGCGCGTACAGACATCAAACAATCCTTGAAAACAGGATGGCCTTCTCTCCATTAGCTTATCCCAAATAACACAGTCTTCAATGTTCCGGACTCCGAGTTTGAATAGAAGACCGGCGGTGTTCAGCTCGAGGATGGTTCCCGAATGGTGTTTTACAGTAAAATTCTCCTCCCGCCTGTGAAAGTGAATGTGTAGGATCGAAGTACAAGGCCACCGGGAAGCTTCCCTTGATTCAGAGTCAAGGTCGACAGGATAATTTCTGAGATTGAATAAGAGGTCTAGCTGTAGTGTCACCTCATTTCTCCTTTCTGAAAAGCAGGCAGGTGTGTGTGGGAACAGGCTGCAGAGGGGTACATGCTCTAACTGTTTTATCATGCTGCCTCTTCACTTGCTGCCCAGGCCCACGTACCATCCCCCTCCCTCCAGGGTTTGGCCTTAGAGCCTATTGGCTCTGCCCCACGCAGCGAAGCCCCCAACCAGGGAGCCGCCCCCCTGTTTCTCTTCCTTCTTGGCCCACGCCTGTTTTGAGCCTCATTCTTATATCTTTCCTGCCTTTTACACTGACCTGTAATGTTGTCAGTGCCCTTAGGGACCTGTCTGGGTCACTTGGTTTATTTTCCCACTTCTGTGGGCTCCCCCGACACCACCGACCATCAGGGGCCCCCTATGGAGGTAAGGCAGCCCTTCCTGCCCTCCCCACTCAGGACCCACAGTGGGACTAGGCGAGGGGGACAGACCACCCTGGCGGAGAGCGGTCACACCGTCCAGGAGTGGCCTGTGTCCCTGACCCTCTGCCTCTTTTGTTGATGGTGGAGTGTTCGAGGCAGGTGACTTCTGGGGACATCGCAGGGAAGCGGGGTATCGGTGCTCCCAAGAGGAGACAACAACTCCCCGGCCAAGGGTCCTCACAGCTGACCCAGCATCCCAGGGGTTAGGTGGGAAGGCAGAAGCAGAAGGGCCAGAGAGACTTGTTTTGGGGTCGTTTTTTGAATAATTTTGCAAATAATGGTACTAATGATTACCATTAGGTAACCCTATGACCCAAGACTCTTACTTCTAGGTATATTCTAGGGGCACTCCCCCATGTCTACACAAGGACACACCTTCACAGATCCCCTAGCTGTCTGGTGCACGTGAGCGAACGGCCCCCGTTAAAGTCTGGGAACCACTGAACTTGAGTTCAGAAGCTTCCTACAGGTGGACCGAGAGATTCCAGTTTCCATAACTGGGCCTCTCCCCTCACCACCCTCCAAGCTGATACAAGAAGAGCCTTGAGAGGTGAGACAGACTTTATACAATTCAGAGAGCGCAGGATCTGTGAAGAGAAGCTCTTCATTCTCTCTGTGAGATCCCAGGAAACTTACTCCCACAGTTTACGGTGCCTGAGAGACAGAGGAGCTGGCACCGCCCTTCAGAGCCGGACACTCCTGGTCAGCGCTTTGGGAAGAGATGGCACAACAGGGCCCATGAGGCCAAGAAGGTGCCCAACATCCCCCCTCCACTTGCCAGCGTTGGGAGGAGACTCGGAGGGTGGATGAGATTTTTGATTACAGTCTTTCCTGAGGGACAAGAGACGCACCTGCTGTAAAAAAAGGCCATATAACAACCAGCTTGACATCAGCAAGAATATATGGTGGCTCTTTCAAGGGACCATTATGTCCCAAGGAGCCAGACTGTTTACATGGATCCAACAGGTAACAAGCCAAAGTGGTCCATTCCTTCCAGTATGAAGAATTTCACGGCTTCCATTTCACCATCCGGAGCAATCACTTGGCCATGCCTCCTCTGAAGAGGTCTGGGTGTTTCACCCTCCATGTACCCCATAGCAGAGGAGAACTGTTAGTGACACAGGTCGTTTCTGCCACAGCTCCCCTACTACCTGCACCGGAGAAATTTCTGTCTGAATCTAGGCTAGTGGGGAAGTCCAGGGACAGTCTGCTTTGACACTCTGCCCCATTCCTCTTCCTGTGGCTATAGGGCAACAAGGTCAATAGGAGAACAGGTGAAGGTCAATGGCTACATGACTGACACTTGATTTTACTGCGATGAGTTGAGCCTCCCTGATTAACTGGTTATATGTAGATTAGAAAACGAGAAAAGCTTAAATACCCATCAGTGAGGGAATGGCTTATTACAATGTATTGCATTTTACATTCTAATACGGGAATATATTTTGATATTTAAGAACATGGATAGCTCTCGATTGTGATGTTGAATAAAAAGAAAACATATAATAGTAAGTGCAGTGTAGCAACATTTATGTAAAATTTAAACATATTCTACAACCCTCTGTCCTATATTTTTCATGGATCTATAGATGTATATGCGCGTGTATGTGTGTGCAAACATAAAGATAGACCGGAAGCACATACCACATTTACGATATTAACTCTTGAGGGAGAAGGAAGGAAACAGAAGTTGTGGGTAAGAGGGAATCAAATGGTATTTCAGCTTTATACGTAATGTTTATTTGTTCATCTAAAAACATCTGTGTAAGCATGACATAATCTTTGCCATTGTCAACGACTACAATGCTAGGGATACATGCGTTTGTCCTAATTAGGCTCTGCACCTTTTTCTGTTTTTATAATTTATCAAAAATTATATAAAAGACAATGAAAAGCCAAAAAATACGAAGGGTGTATCATCTCAGCACTTAGTTTCAGTGTGAGGAGGCAGACCATGTGTGTGTTCAGTTTGTGTAGGAAATATCCCCAGAATCAATATTTATGTAATGTTCCTCATATGCTATGTGGCACGTTACCTGATACTTTCTAATTAGTTCATGGATGTCCTGATTTGCATGTAGTTTGCATAATTCTGGAAGTTGATGGTGAATAAACTGATGTTTCTACTTTGCGGGTGAATGGAGCTTAGAGGTTGGAGTTGGAGAATTCAGGTTCTGAGTTCAGTGTTTCCCAGTAGTGTGACTTTAGGTAAGTCTCAGGATCTCTTTGAGCCCCAGTTCCTCGCCAGTAAAATGGGGACCCTCCCATCTGTCTTAACCTCTCAGGGCTGCTGCCAAATCATAGCACCCACGTGGAAACATTTTAAAGCCTGGGTAGCATCATAATACATTAACTTCTGAATTTAAATTTTATTAAAACATAGATTGTTAAAGGAAGGAGCAGTGAAGTAGGGAGCAGGGACATGAATATTCTGTTTCAGAGTAGGAAGTACTTGCAAAACCGCAAGGCCAAGGAAAATGGTAACTTTTCTTCTCTGTGTGAAGAGCAGCCTATAAGACTATGCGTTAGCTACTACACGGGTAAAGTGTACCAACGCCCAACACACACTAGAGGTTGAATCAATAGTAGCACTAAAATTAATATTTATAATTTTTTATGTGGTCATAGGATCAAGTAAAAATTAATTGTAAAAAAGGATGAAATTGGAACCTCTTCAAGATCTTTGCTAAAAAAAAACACAACAAAAAACCCCCAAAGATAATACATATTCCTGTACTCCAGGAATAGCTCAACAAAGATCAATTTGATCTTTAAAAAATACTTCCGAAATATAGTTCTAAAATGAAAGTTGGTCCGTTTTATAAAGTACAGTATCCTGTTATATCCAGATGAGGATGAACCTATCTCTCAAGATTTTGCAAATTAGTTTTTAATGCAAAAGACTTGGAAACAGAAAAGTCAACTTTATGTCTTAGTTCCTACAGAAAGTATACAAATATGTCTTTCTTCTAAAGAAGGCATAAATTCCTCAAGAATCATATAGCCTCATCACTGAAATTTTATAATCGGCATAAAAGAAACTCTGGTAACAACTGTAGATTCATCTTATTTCTTATACCTGCATAGAAAAACCAGCAGTGCTTCAAGTAATATTGTCCTATGATTATTTCTTTAAATTTGCATATCTACAGAGACTTTCACAACTGAAGCATATTAGAACTTTTAGTTTGATTGTGAACTTTTGATATAGTTTCTGTTCCAGTCCACTTTGTCAGTGTACCTTTCCGCAACTTTGTAAATAAACTCGGGAATTATTTGGACATAAAAACTTAATTCAGAAGTACTGGCTTAGCTGAGCTACCAGAATTCTTAGTGGGGGGGGGGACTGTCTTATTTTATTATTATCTCTTCATTTTTATAGAGGCGTATGTGGCTTAATAATCATTGATAAGAAAATAAATGCTTACACTGAGGATCTAATTCATGAACTCTTGCTTTCTCATTGGTACCCAACAGAAGAGAGATTTATATATGCTGTGTCTCACCCTAGTTAAGAAAGAATTAAATATCACTTAGTAGTTTAAGGTCAAAAATCGGAATATTGAAGAAAATACAGTGAAAGTGGTTAATGCAAGGCACAGGAAAAATATGTCACAGAGGAATTAACAGAAGCTGAAGGATACCTGGTAAAAATAGTTTACTAAAGTCAACTCAGCTCAACTGAAATGAAATTCCCAGTGTAATCTCAGGAGGCCTGCAAAGTGCAGACTGAAAATGCTGGTGATTATGGTAGTTTTGACTGTTCTGTGATGCCACGAGGGTTACACACAGGAGCGTAGGGGCCACAAAAAACCTACCCCTTTCTCGCCAATCCCTCCCCTTTCCCGTTAAAAGAGCTTTGAGCTGTTTCATTATTTTTGTGTTGGGGACAGGGCTTCTTCAGTTTCTGTTGTGAGAGCCACGGTAGAATCTACAATTCTATCCTAAATTGTGGAACAGTGGGCTGCTGTTATTAGTCAGCTAAAGAAGTATAAATGCAACACTCTTTAAAACCATTCATCTAGAAAAACAGGTCAAGTTTGCATTTTGAAGTTAAGATAGGAGATGCTGTTGATACCCATAATGTGTAAATAGTCCTTCAGGCACCAAGGTCAGAGATCTCTTTTACGTTCTCTCTTGTGTGTTTGTGTGTGTGGGATAGAAAGTGAAGATTTATAGTTATTGCTAATGACTGTCAGAGTTAAAATAGCCAGAGTATGGAAGAAGTTTGGTTAAAAGCCTTAAATTCTGAAACATCTTCCCCAGCTATTGATTGATCTCTCAAATTTTAGAGTTTTATACCTTAATCATAAATGCTATTTTTTCCCCTTTTTCGGTATAAAATTCCAGTGTGCTCATGTAATAAGTCTTTCTAAATTCAGTCCAAATCTCTCCTGCTTTCCCACCAATTCTGTCTCGTCTCTCTCTTCTCACTGGCCTTGGAGAACTGCCCATTTTCATTTCATAGGTAAGGGCATCATTAGATCCTCCACAACTCTTTTTTTTTTTTTTCTGATTTAAAGCACAGTTCTTTTCAAAAAATTATGGCTCAAACTAAATCTTGCAGTATTTTCATTTACCTACTCCAGGCACTAAACTGCCCTAGCAAACTGATTCAGAGATTTTATTTTGATGGAAAATTATGATACGGTTGTGATTTATTCTGTAATAGACTCATTGCATTTCCAAAGAGTAATTATTAAGACTTGAGAAAGTCCAAGTAGTGGTAGAACATTTTGTGTGTGTGTGTGTCAGATTAAGTGTTTCATCTCAGAAGGAACAGTTCTGAACAACAAATTGATAAACATCTCAATAGTCTTAAAATAATGATACTCCAGTTGAAGAATCCTAATATCTTTTCCTCAAGTGATACTGTCAAAGATTTATGTGAGAAAATGTTTATTACATAATTTAATATAATTGAAACTACTTCAATATAACCTAAATACCCAGCGATAAGGGAGTGAATAGACTTAACTGTACTCGTATGTAGAATCAGTGATTAAATTTAATTTTAAAATTTGTGATCCTTGTGATTACATTAGAAATATTCATAATAATGAAGATTATAGAATGGAGATGACCAAACTGAGTATACTTTATCATCCTAATTTTGGGAAAAACGATGCATTCACAGAAAAAAACTGTAACAATACACGCCAAAATATTAAAATTGTGTAATTTGTGGCTTAGGAGATTGCAGGCATTTTTTTCCCTTCCATAGTTCAGAAAAAATGAAATTTTCATGAAAGAAATGAGCACAAAAACATAGCTTTATAATCGGAAAAATATTTAAAAATATGCAGTGTATCCAAATTCTTAAAATACTCCATAATACTGAACACAGTAATGTCACTTCTAGGAAGATTTCTGAATCAAGTCATTTGACATGTGGAAGAAATTATATTCATGAACTACTGCGTTAAACATTCTGCAAACATGATTGTAAAATCTGTAAACACTTTAAATATAAAAGGAAAGAATGGTTAAGAGAATTATGTTACTTTGACTGTACGGACATCATAGCCATGAAAAATAATGACTACGGGGGCCGTGTATCTATGTGGGATAATATGTACTTTTTTAATGTGAAGTAAATCTACAGTGCAAGATTGAATGTACAATGCTTTGGGGAAAAAAACGAAGGAAGCTCACATGTTAACCATACTGTTTTAGCATGATGGATATTTTTAATCACTCCTCATTTTTGTTCTTTTTCCGTTATATTACTTTTATAATAACATCAGTTTTATTTGAAAAATCCCTACAAGCCTTCAGGCTTCTTGTATATCCTGATAATTAGTTGTTTACTCAGTGAGGCAGAGAATGATTAATATATATTAGTTTTTTTAGCAAACATCTATTAAACAAGCTTGTCAAAAATTGATGCATAATTTACATCATTCACAATAGGGTTTTTGGCAAGTTCTCACTTGTGGGCTTTTTTTCTTTTTTAAAAAAGAAGTCGTGTTGCTATGGCTTACGTAACATAATTACTTATTCCTCTGAGGGCTACCACACAGCCCATTAATCTAATAATACTAGTTTTCCATGTTGTTTTATTTTTTGTTTTAATGAAAGAGCTCTTGCAGGGTCATGACAACTATAAGCACATATGACTTTGTACCTTACCAGTGATACTCCAGCAGAATAACTGAACCAGCCGAAGAGACAGCTGTTAGCAAAATCAGCAGACAGAGCTTCCCAGGCTAGCGGACCTGGTATTCCTTGCTCCACCTGCTTTCTGCGGTCATTAAGAAACACTAGAAATCCCAGCCAGTGCATCAAACAGAGCGCTGGCCTTTGTATCCCATGGATGTGACCAGCGGCTGTCAGTTGGGTAGGGATGTGCTGTGAAGTCTGAAAGTGAGGGTCCAGCCTATGCAGTTTTTATGACTTCAAAAGGCTCAGGCACATCACCTCTGCCTGTGGCATCCCGTCCTAAAATTGTCACTGGCTTCTTTGTGGTTCCGGAGAGATGCAAGGATTCTAAGGAATGCCTGCGTCTCGGTTCATTTGGTGCTTTTCAGCGTCTGACACAATGACAGAAAAATTGTGAAATCGTTGCTACTATCTTTAAGATTAATATTTTCTTCAACTAGGATGTGTTGATTTTTTTCCCTAGTGCCACTTAAGGCCGTAACTGCCCAGTCCCTTCATATAAGCATTTAATTTTATATTAGCCTCAACTAATATAAAATAAGCCTCAACTCCATTTGGTCTTGACCTAAACACCTACACTTAAAATTACAATTCATGGGACTTCTCTGGTGGTGCGGTGGTTAATAATCCGCCTGCCAATGCAGGGGACACGGGCTCGAGCCCTGGTCCGGGAAGATCCCACATGCCGCGGAACAACTAAGCCCGTGTGCCACAAGTACTGAGCCTGCGCTCTAGAGCCCATGAGCCACAACTACTGAAGCCCGCATGCCACAACTACCGAGCCTGCGCTCTATAGCAGTGGTCCCCACCCTTTTTGGCACCAGGGACCGGTTTCATGGAAGACGATTTTCCCACGGACCGGGGCAGGGTTGGGGGAATGGTTCAAGCAGTAATGAGAGCGATGGGCAGCGGCAGATGAAACTTCGCTCACCCACCCTCTGCTCACCTCCTGCTGTGCTGCCCAGTTCCTAACAGGCCACGGACCAGTACAGGGGTTGGGGACCCCTGCTCCAGAGCTCGCGAGCCACAACTACTGAGCCCACGTGCTGCAACTACCGAAGCGCGTGTGCCTAGAACCCGTGCTCCGCAACAAGAGAAGCCACTGCAAGGAGAAGCCCGTGCACCGCAACGAAGAGTAGCCCCCGCTCGCCGCACCTAGAGAAAGCCCGCGCGCAGCAACGAAGACCCAATGCAGCCAAAAAAGAAAAAAAATCACAATTCATTTTGTTTATGATTTCATTACTACTTGAACGACCGAAGTCTCAACAGCCTTTGCAAAGTGGGTTAGTGATGTTTTCTTACCCTCCTGTTTTATTCTCCGTGAAATACTGTGCTAATTATATTTCTATCGCTTGTACATGGATAAAAAGTCAAACCCTGGTATAAAGTCAGGTTACCAAAGCCCAGTATGTGACAGTGGGCATTACAGCCTACGGGCAGCAGACCAAGTACTCCTCGTTGAGAGCCTTCCTTATTCACGATGCTTCTAAAGAACGAGGCAGTTTAAGTTCTGGCGTCGGAAGCTACCATTTCAGATAGCACCACTTAACTGTTTCCTTTATCACAGCCCACACAAAAGGTTTGTATTTGAAGGGGGCTCTTTCTTTATGGAGGTATATTCCTAGATACTGGATTATTTAGATAACATTTCAGCTCTAGAATCAACTAAGAGAATTTGTTGCCAGCTGACCTACCCTAAAAGAATGCCCAAAGGGAGTTCTCTAAACAGAAAGGAAATGCTAACAGATGGAATCCTGGAGCATCACGAAAGAAAACAGACAAAGCAAAGAGCAGAAACGTGGATAAGGACAATGGACTTCCCTTTTCGAGTTTTCAAAATTGTGTTTGAGGGGACTTCCTTGGCGGTCCAGTGGTTAAGACTCCACATTTCCACTGCATGGGGTGCAGGTTCGATCCCTGGTCAGGGAACTAAGATCCCACATGCCAGTGCGGCACGGCCAAAAAAAACAAAAACGAAGTTTGAAAGTTAAAAGGAAAAATTATGATACCATCTACTGTGGTACTTAATGTATATAGAGAAAATGTTTGTTTTTTTGGTTTTTTTTGCGTTATGCCGGCCTCTCCCTGCTGTGGCCTCTCCCGTTGCGGAGCACAGGTTCCGGAGGCGCAGGCTCAGCGGCCATGGCTCACGGGCCCAGCCGCTCCGCGGCACGTGGGATCTTCCCAGATCGGGGCACGAACCCGCGTCCCCTGCATCGGCAGGCAGACTCTCAACCACTGCGCCACAAGGCAAGCCCGAAAAAATGTTTAACACAATTAGATTTTAAGTGGGAGAATGTAAAGGAATGTAAAATGAGGAGTTACAGATTTGCACGGGTGAAGCAAATGGCGAAGTGAAAGCACTGTGATGTGGGAGCATGTCCTGCAGATTCCAGGGGCTGGCGATGTCAGTGCAGGGGTTGGCTCCTGGGAGCGTTACGACAGCTCGGTCAGGACCTGCCAGCCACTTCTGGACAGTTATGTGGCGTTACCTGAGGTGGCAGGCAGGGTGCCTGCCTTCTGATGTATTGAGCAAAGGGGAGGTTGGACGGATTAGCAATGAAAGAGGGGATTTTTGATTAGACTGAAGACTTCATTTGGGAACCTTAACACATAACATCTTGGGTGTTGATCCACATGTTTTCCTTGAAAAGTATGTATGTTTTGCAGCAAAATCTGGTTGAAGGGCTGTGTTCCTGAGGAGCAAACTGAGATGAATATGTGCAAGTATTATTTCACAGCATTCTGTAACCAAAACTCTGAAGACCTGAGGCAGATTTCAAATTCCAACTCTTGTTAGGACTTTTTAAAGATGTCGAAATTATCAAGATGCACATGAATCAGGGAACACCACCTAGACTATTTTGTAATATAGACATAACTTCCGTACATTGATGAAGAAGGAAATCAGAAGATTTTCTTTTTAAGGCCAGCGATAATCATTTACGGTTATAGCTGGTAAAGAAAAGATCTTACTCACAAAATGACAAACATATACCAAGGAATAACCCTAAGTAAGAGGTTTGGGATCTACATAAAGTAAAGCTCTGAAATATTGTGAGAATTATAGAAGATGTGAAAAAAATCTATCATGTTCATGAAAGGAAAGATTGAATTATATTAAGATGCTAATTCTTCCCACATTAAAAGTTATAAAGCCGGGCTTCCCCGGTTCGTGCCCTGGTCTGAGAAGATCCCACATGCCGCGGAGCAGCTGGGCCCGTGAGCCATGGCCGCTGAGCCTGCGCGTCTGGAGCCTGTGCTCCGCAGCGGGAGAGGCCACAGCAGTGAGAGGCCCGCGTACCGCAAAAAAAAAAAAGAAAAAAAAAAGAAAAAAAAATATTATAAAACCATCCTATATTTAATTGGGAATTGGGTATTAGAGCTCAGTGAAAGAGTTGAAAAATTAATTTCAAAATAAATACACCAAAGACTGTCTAAGTAAAATTTTTAAAGGAAGGATTTTAGGGGCGATTAGGGACATGGGATTTGACTTCCCAGCCATTTAAAATGTAGTAATTTAAAGTACAGTGTGGCATTTTATAATTGCCAAAACCAAGTTGAACGCTTAGAAACATATCATAGTATAAAAAGTTAGTATTTAATAAAAGAAACATCACAAATAAATGGGAAAAGGCATGGATATTGTAAAAACAAAAAACAAATGGTACGGAGAAAATCAGTTAGTTGGAAAAATCTGAAGCAAATAAAATTTCACGTCACATAATGTAACGAACTAAATTTTCCATGGTTTAAATACTCTAGCTAACAAATTATAATTAGTATAAAATTAAAATTACTATAAAAAGTTAATAGAATATCGTATGTCGATGTGGGCAAGGATGCTCTAAGCATAAGAATAGTCCGATCACGAAGGAAAACAATGGTAGGCAGGATTAAATATTTCAAAAGTCCATCTGTGTGCATGAAAAAACAGCATAAACATTTAAAAGATTAAGTAGACAAGAATCACACAAATTAACTAGTCTTATAAACAAACTAATTAGAGAATTTTTAAATAAATTAACAGAAAGCAAACACCCTTCTCAAAGCTGAGATAAAGGCCATTTACCTCTTACGCAGGGTAAAAAGGGAATATATCCAATTAAAATATTAAAAAGTTCAGTGAACTTGGTGAACAAGGATATTTTAGTGTTTCATTTTGATACTTTGGTGACTAATGAATTTGAATAAATCACAACAATAATAACGATAAAGGGTGTAAAAAATTGGCATCCTTGGCGTGACGACTACTGTAGAGCAGGATTTTGGATTAGACGATAGCTCATTTAGGGCTCAGTTCAATTGTGTGGTACATTCTTATTATCTCCACTTTATTAAAAACCTGAGGTTTTGAGAAATTGATCCATCTACCCATCCTCACATAGCAAGCAATAATAATAATGATGAATAACATCAATATATCTATTACAGGTTTACTAAGCACTTGCTTACAGCTTACATGTGTTATTTCCCTTACCACACAAACAACGGCTCAGGCAAATATTCTTATTAGTTATTATTTATCCTCACTTTATTGATGAGAAATGGAAGCTGAGAGAAATATTTGGCCCGCGGTTAGTAAGTGGCAGCAATAGGATTTAAACCCAGGAATGTCTTCGTCCAAAGCCCATGAACTTTCAACTCTCCACACTCTCTGCATTTCTCAGATCGAGTACTGATGATTTTCCACATTGAAATCTCCCAGATACTTGAGTCTCCCATGCTTGAAACTGCCTTTTTTTATCTTATCTCTTGGTGCTGGTGACAGGTCTGGTTATCCAACCGGGTGCTCAGGTCAGAAACCTCTCCTTCTCTTGTCTCTGCTCCAATCCCCTCTCACTATGCCAACCAGTCATCTTCCTTTTGCATCTACCTCCTAAATATTCATCCCCCGCTTTCCATCGTGACTACCACTACCTTGGCTTAGGGCACAGTATGTCTCGCCCAGTAATTTCTTGCTCAGGCTAAGACAGTTGACCCTAACCAGCTTCTGTAACTCTTCACTTACCAGGGGGGTCCACCCACATATTACTGGTGAGATGATTCTCTCTTTTTGTCCCTACAGTTTTATGGTACATTTTTCTGATTATAAAAGTAATTAATGTGTATTTAGAAATTTTGGAAAAATAACAGTCACCTTTAATCTCTCCAACCCCACCCAGTTATAACCGCCGCTACGCTTTGGTGCAGCAAATGGGTCCATTTCTGTGTGTTTCCTCATTCCCCACAACAGTGAGGACGTGGGTAAACCTGCCCTGTAACACCTGTCCAAATCCTCTGACCACATCCTTTTTTTTTTTTTTAATTAATAGAGAAACTTTACTGTCTACTGTCTTTCCATTCTAGTTTTTCTTGCCATTCCTTCGACCCAGCTTCCTTGTTGTTTCAGAGATAAAGATGTTCTTCCTCTCATTCAAGGCTAATTCTTTCAAGGTTCTGAATCTAATTTCTTCCCATATCCTTTCAAACCTGGTTACTTCAATAATTACCTCCAAGTACTCTTTCAGTCTTTGGTATGGAAAGATGATAGATCATTACACTAAAATTAAATAACATGCTATCACAATATGGAATGGCATGGGACAAGTCCTCTTAATACATGTTGCCGGAAACATACAAAAGTGTGTGTTTGTTATGATCTCAAGTATGCATAGACACACACACACACACATTAAAAAAAAATCCTTTTGTGCTTTGAAATGGTACCTTTGAGATTGGCTTCTTGATATCAGTATGGATGGTTGGATCCTGGAATGGCTGAGCTTGTGTCAGTCCTTAACCACCAGAGATCAGGTGAGGCAATGACCATCGTGGTCACAAGGGGTGAAGTGGAAATCAGACTCTTTTGATACCCAGGCATTTTGAGAAGTAACTAATTATCCTTCAGGATGAAATACATGAGCAAGCCCATCACAGATAATCTGAATATTATTACTTTATTCAAATTGCAGAAAATCCTCTGGATCTAGTAGCCCAAATCCTGACATAAACCATTACAATGGAGATTTTCAGTCTCTTACCTGTTTTCTAGGCCTGACTCAGCACACTGACCTGTATCTCCTTGATTGGATGGGACTCCAGTTCCCCTTGAGATAGACCTATGCAATGTTGCCGTTAAGTACACGCTGCAAGACGTCCTCCAAGGCTTTCCTAAAATGGACTTGTGGCCGTTTATTATGATGACAACACACTTAGGAGAAGGAATTCACCAGGGCTTTTATTGATACCCACTCACTGACTTGGAAGTGGGACCCAAAATGGCACTGTGGCCATCAATCCATGTGGGTCCTTACAGAGGTCAGAGGATAAATGGAATTAAATCTATGTCTGTTTTAACAGTTCAGAAGGTCTGCAGACACACGCTTTCAGACTTGTGTAATTGAAATAGGCAACTGGCAGAATCTCCATATTGACCCTCAGACCTGTGAGAGGAAGGTCATAACCATAGGAATGGCTAAGTGGAAACCTCTGAGCTATAGTCCAAGGGCAATACCATTTCCCTTCTGTTACAGCAGAGGTGAGGCCACATTCAAGATATGAGAGGTGAAGGGTGGTGAGTCCTATCTCGTTCCCATTTAACCGGCCCGTTTTGCCTGTGCAAAGGTAGTTGGATGTTGGAAAATACCGTGGATTATTATAAACTTAATCATATCAACACAGTCTCTGGCCCCTGATATATCGTGATTTGTCTGGCAAATATTTTTCCCTGTAAATGGGCAAACTGTAAACTCCGAAAGCAGTTTGCTTTCCCCTGATGAAGACGAGAGCCCATCCTCACCATTTTACTCTCCGCTGTAATTTATTTTAGACCCATCTTGATCACCTTAACCTTAGGCTGACTATCACACTGGCCCACTAAATTGATAACATCATATAATATTTTTCTGTTGAGCCAGAACCCAGAAATTACTTTATATCGTAGTGAAACACACGTAGGCCAGAGGGTGGGAGACAAAGGCCACATAATCCAAGGGCACCTTCTTAGTAGAGTTTCCAGGGGGACTCCGGTGATCTGCAGTATGTCAGACTATCTTTCTACAGTGAAAGACAAGTTAAAGCATCTTAGATGTCTGTCACTAAAAACAAAGCATAATGCGTCGTGGGCCTCTTTGGATTTTTTTTAAATTAATTTTTCGTGGAGTATAGTTGATTTACAATGTTGTGTTAGCTTCAGGTGTACAGCAAAGGGAAGCAGTTATACATATATATGTATATCCACACGTCTTTCGATTCTTTTCCCATATAGGTCATTACAGAGTACTGAGTAGCTCCCTGTGCTGTACAGTAGGTCCTTATTACTTATCTACTCTACTTTATATATAGTTGTGTGTGAGCAACATGTACTATATTGGAATATGATGTTCTGACCCATGTTATGAGTAACCTGTACAGTTGCCAGTTTTGAGTGGAACCATGGGGGGGGCGGAGATAAAGGTTGTACAATACGTCTGGGCTGCAGGGTAAGCTGTCCTTTCTCTTTTGCTCGGGGCCTTATGACCCAGCAGAGCCAATGCTGTTTGGGGAGTCTGGCAGGCCTCAGCAGAAGAATCCCAGTGCATTCCATGGAGGAGGCCATACCCTCCCCTGAATATAACCATTTAACTTTTGAGAAATAACTCCTGACTTGCTACTGAGCCTTGTTAAACACTGAAGGCTGGACAGTGGGACATCAAATGACCACGTGACCTGAGCTGATCATGATAAACTGGGAATTATTTGACCCACAAAAGCCATAAGTTTGGCATGCATATACATATATGCAATAAGCAAGCATCAAGCAAGAACAGCTCTATAAGTAACAAGTCAGTTGCAACAGGGGGTATCCAGAGCTCTTACTGGAACTGACATAGACACATGTGTGCAGATGGTTCTGCATTATATACTAAAACCAACTACAAGTGGACTAATACAGCATTAAAGCCTCCAAAAAATAGTTTCCTAGAAAAATGGTGGTAAAGGAAAATCCAATCAGTTAGCAGAGCTTGAGTAGTATATTTTGTTTTCACTTTATCTGGACTGAAAGATGGCCAAAGGTGTGGCCATACACTGATTTATGAACGGTAGCTCGTGGTTTGCCTGGATAACCTTGGAAGAGTTGGAACAGAATATTGGTAACAAGGTCCAGGGTAAAGATACGTGGATGGACTTCTTAGAATGGGCATGAGTTTGAAACTCTTTATATCCCATTTAAAAATCTAACCAAAGGAAGCCTTCAGTAAGTCAGTAAACAGGGGAATGGAAGGCTGATCACACTGGACATTTCTGTTACAGGGCAGAAAATGACTTTTCTTCACTGGAATATACGTGAAACTGGAGTTTTCTTTCCTTCCTACAATGCTTCTGGCAGCCCCATCATCCTTGTACTTAGAGAATGTCCTAATAATTATCATGGAATTCTGCAAATATTGGAAGAAAATTTTCTTTTATAGCAAAAGAAGTATAGTAATGGTAAGGTGACCAGCCATCCTGGTTTGCCCCAGACCAAGTGGTTTCTGGTAATGTGAGACTTTTTGTTGTTAGAACCAAGACAACCCTGGGCACACTGGGATAGTTTGCCATCCTAGATGGGCACATGGCAATGGAATTAACTGGGATGGTTTGTATTCCAAGATCCATAAGGAAGAGAACGATGTCTTATAAAAGACTCAGTTATGGAGCCAGTTGGGTGACAACACCCAGAAGGGTTGCGGTTCCACATTAGAGGGTACGGTCTATGTAGCAAGTCACCAAAATATATACTGGACACCTCTCACACAGCCAGAATACATGGCTCCTGAAATTCAAGGTGGTTTACTGGGAGGGGCTCCTCTCTTATTACCTGGTTGCCAATTTTTTACTTCTCCAGCCCTACAACTTTGGGCTGGTTCAGTTTGAAGGTTTTGGTTTCCAATGGAGGAATGTTTTTACTGGAAGACGTGATGATGATTCTATTCAGTAAGACATTGAGGTTACACTTGGCCAACTTGGTCTTCTCTTGCCAAAGATCTAGCAGACAAAGGAGGGGGTTATTCTACTGGCTGGAGTGATTACTCCGGATCCCCAGGGAAAATCGTACTGCTGCCACATACTGGGGATAGGGAATACAGGCCATTCTGTGTGGTCATAGTACTTCATGTTCAATGGTAAAATTTAAGGAGAACCAGAACTACTAAAAAAAAGATGAGGGGGCTTCCCTGGTGGCACAGTGGTTGAGAGTCCTGTGCTCCGCAACGGGAGAGGCCACAGCAGTGAGAGGCCCGCATAATGCAAAAAAAAAAAAAAAAAAAAAAAAAAAAAAAAAAAAAAAAAGATGAGGCTAGAGGGGTGGGTTAGGGAGGGTGGGAGGGCGACGCAAGAGGAAGGGGATATGGGGATATATGTATACACATAGCTGATTCACTTTGTTATACAGCAGAAACCAACACAGCATTGTAAAGCAATTATACTCCAATAAAGATGTTAAAGAAAAAAAAAAGATGAGGTCCATTCAAGATTCTTATCCTTCAGGAATAAAATTTTGAATCATCCCATTAGCTAAAAAACTAAAAGGACCTTAACCAGTTAAACATGAAGGCAAAGAGAACATGTAATGGGTGGTATAAGAAAGAACTCCCATATCTCAAAAGCTTTGTGACAAACTAGAGAATTGAGAAATCTATTAGTCAGATTTTCTTGTTTCCTTGTTGCATGTATGTATGTGTATGTATAGTTTTATATATCTTAAATTTATTTTCTTTATTTCCCCATATTGTTTATATAGAATTATTGTTAGTTAAATTTCAATCTACTCTTTAGGTTATAGAATATTTAGATGAGATTTGTCTGATTTATACAAATAATTATTGTTAGGGCTTCAGTCTCCTCTTACTGGAGAGAGAGTGGGGGTGTTTTCACTTGTTCTTATATATAAGTTCAAATATATGTAGCAGGGTGTTTAAGCCAAAATTATGGAGTAGGGTGGCTAAGCTGTTCTCTCTCAGATCCAAATATATGCTTCTATGTTGTGCTGGACTGTAACTCTGTAAATTACATCACACAGGTATATTTTTTATCTCCAGCTGGCTTTCAGGAAGGTTTTGTCAATAAAGGATATGACAGCAAGGTTGGATCGCAGAGGGGAAGAGGGAATTCTTTCTTCCTCTTTCTTGACAGTTCTGTCAGGATTGCCCAGCACTGACACTTTGACCCAGCAGTGCTTGGTTCCAGTTATACCAGTACCTCCAGAAGCGGCCTCATAATGACCTCAGAGGTACCAGAAGCAGCCAGGAGGCATCTGCTCCCCTGAGGTCTGGGTACAGGCTCCACAGGGCCACCCTTTCAAGCTTCGCTTAGGTTCACATAACCTTAAACGACTCTCATTTTTACTCAGCCCAAGGGGGAGGGAAGAAAGCAACAGCTTCTTCCAGCCATTATCTAGGTTACTTTGATGTTCTTTTTTTGCTTCTTAAGTCCTCCACTCCTTGAGCGAACTAATTTCTTATATGAAATTTCTTCTGCTGAAATATCTAGTGTGGTTTCTGGTTTTCTGACTTGTCCCCGAGGAACATGGCGGTGAACAAATAAAACACATGGGTGAGGAGGGTGTCAGTAAAAAAGAACCGTTCAGGTGAATCTGAGGAGGAGAAGACATCTACACGATGTGGCCAGAAAGTAAATGGGGTCTAGATCAAGTAGGACTTTGAAGGTTCCATAAAGACTTTGGTTTTGGTCATGAGTAAGATGGGGAACCATTGGGACATTTTGTCATTTGTTTAGCCTCTAAAAATTAAAATGTGTAGCCATCCTTGCAAGGTTTTTTAAAAATTTTATTTTTAATCATTTCTTGAACTGCTCTTTTTTTTTTCATAGTCTTTTCCCTCTTATATAACTTTCCCCTCTCTTATCTCCAACCTCTTCCCCATTGGAAGGCTTATTATAACAAGTATTGATTGACTGATTGATTGATACAGCTAAAGTCTATAATGTATGGCTGCTTTGTTGTTTCTCAGCGGGACCTAAAGAGACTTCTGAACGTATTATAAAACCCTGTGAACTGAAAAATTTTTGTTCTGAAAAGAGCCTTGCTTAGATGGCAGATCTAAAATAAATTGTTCTTGGATTCTGAGTGCTCTGAAAGTTTTTGAGATTTGTTGTATTTAATTTCAAGCTTGGTGTAAATGCACTCATTTTAGAAAATTTACCTAGAATTGTTCTGACTTAGTGATTAGAATACGTTCTTAACAAATCTTCTAATTTTCCAAGAGTTTTCTTTGATGGGCTAAAAAATTAAACAAATCTAACCAACCAAACAAACAGGCAGTGACAATTATTACTCTGTATTGGCTTTGCCCCCTCACTTCCTGTCCTATGATGGGATTTTAATTTTTTTTATTAATTTTTATTAGAATATAGTCGCTTTAAAATGTTGTGTTAGTTTCTACTGTATGGCAAAGTGAATCAGCTGTACGTATACATTTATCCCCTCTGTTTTGGATTTCCTTCCCATTTAGGTCACCACAGAGCACTGAGTAGAGTTCTCTGTGCTATACAGTAGGTTCTCATTAGTTATGTATTTTATACATAGAATCAATAGTCTATATATGTCGATCCCAATCTTCCAATTCATCCCACACCACCCTCCCCGCTTGGTATCCATACGTTTGTTCTCTGTGTCTGTGTCTCTATTTCTGCTTTGCAAATAAGATCATACAGATGGCCAACAAACACAGGGAAAGATGCTCAACATCACTAATTATTAGAGAAATGCAAGTCAAAACTACAATGAGGTATCACCTCACACTGGTCAGAATGGCCATCATCAAAAAATCTACAAACAATAAATGCTGGAGAGGGTGTGGAGAAAAGGGAACCCTCTTGCACTGTTGGTGGGAATGTAAATTGATACAGCCACTATGGAGAACAGTATGGAGATTCCTTAAAAAAGTAAAAATAGGGGCTTCCCTGGTGGCGCAGTGGTTGAGAATCTGCCTGCCAATGCATGGGACATGGGTTCGAGCCCTGATCTGGGAGGATCGCACATGCCGCGGAGCACCTGGGCCTGTGAGCCATGGCTGCTGAGCCTGCACGTCTGGAGCCTGTGCTCCACACCAAGAGAGGCCGTGGTAGTGAGAGGTCCGCGCACCGTGATGTAGAGTGGCCGCCGCTTGCCACAACTAGAGAAAGCCCTCGCACAGAAACAAAGACTCAACACAGCAAAAATAAATAAATAAACTCCTACCCCCAACATCTTCTTTAAAAAAAAAAAAAAGTAAAAATAGGACTACCACATGACCCAGCAATACCACTCCTGGGCATATACCCAGAGAAAACCATAATCCAAAAAGACACATGCACCCCAGTGTTCATTGCAGCTCTATTTACAATAGCCACGACATGGAAGCAACTTAAATGTGCATCAACAAAGGAATGGATAAAGAAGATGTGGTATATATATACAATGGAATACTACTCAGCCATAAAAAGGAATGAAATTGGGTCATCTGTAGAGACAAATATTATAGGATCTCACTTACACGGAGAATCTAAAAAATAATACAGATGAGTCTATGCACAAGACAGAAACAGACTGACAGACATAGAAAACAAACTTGTGGTTACCAAAGGGGAGGCAGGGGAGGGACAAATTCGGAGTTTGGGTTTAACAGATACACACTACACAGAGTAGATAAGGAACAAGGATTTACTGTATAGCACAGGAAACTATATTCAATATTTTGAAGTAACATAATGGAAAATAACCTGAAAAAATATACAACAATCATTTTGCTGCATACCAATATTGTAAATCAACTAGACATCAATAAAAAGAATTTTTATTTTCTGATCTTATATCTTTTTTTTTTTTTTTTTTTGCATTTTCCTGTGTATGTTCACACATGTATTTTTACATCAAGATGTTGCTGAGAGAGACTGAGGAGGCAGAGAGAATGAGACAGGGGTGGAGTGGAGGTGGGGGAGAGAGAGAAAATGAAGACCCACTCAAGTTTTTTTGTGAAGGTGGAGTGATAACTTTTATAATGAGGTGTCTCAGTGGTATCAAGAGATGTATTTGAGGGACTGCTTTTAAATTTTTTAAAAATTATTCTAAAGTTTTTTCCAACTTTATAAATGTTTTGTAAATACTTATCTGAGAAGAGGTATTGTAGTTGGGAAGAACAAATCTGACTCCATGTTGGATCTGTTTCTTTTACTTTAACCTTTGTATTCTATTGCTTTTGCTACAAGTTAATCACAAAAGGGATGCTGCCTCTAGCTGAAAGTGTACATAATGGCCCATCTCTGGGAACTCTGCCTCCCGGCCCTGAATATTAAGCTGAAATACTTTGTTTAGCTCCAGGAAACATCCTGACCAGGCTGCAGGAAAGCAGAAATTAACACATCCCCTCTGGAGTCTGACTGGAACCAGCAGAGATTTGCAACAACTTACCACCTTTTTAAATTTTACCTCCTTACCCTTCCCCCCTTTGTTCTATAAAATAAACTAGGTTCCAAACCCAGGCAAGATGGTTCTTTGGGACACTAGTCCACCATCTTCTTGGTCTGCTGGCTTTCCTAATAAAGTCACTATTCCTTGCCCCGACACCTCATCTCTTGATGGATTGGCCGCTCGTGTAGTGAGCAGTACGGGCTCGAGTATCAATACTACCTTGCCTTTGCTGTTTGTTGCTCATATGTACCTATCAGGCCTATTTATTTCTGGTCATATTCAAGTTTCATTTCAGAAATGCATTTCCCCTTTTAAGGGGATTTCTATACAATTAAACCTGGACTGTGGGGTTGTGATGCTGCTGCTTTCAACTTTGGTGGGGAAGCTGATGAAAACACAAGAAAGTTGAATCCATTTAAGACAAAGCTTTCACACACAAATGAGATTTGCCTTGCACCTTACTGGGTATACAAAAGATAGGCTGATGGCACTGTCAGAAAGGAGACACCTCGTTAACTACAGCTCTCATGGATGCAGGACTGAAGAGGAACTAGAGAGTCAGGATTTCAGAGAAAGAAAAATAGCCCTCTGCCACCGCCATTGCAATATTTGTGTTACTAAGCAACACAGATATTTGCTTAGTGACACAAATGTTGCTCCTATTTAGTAAAGCCCTAATGCTGCTGGCAGTACAGTCTCGGAATACGGTTTAATACGACTTCATTATCCCACCTCTGGAGCAGCAGTGCATATGCAGTTCCTGATTAGGGGTAACAGGAAGTACAGTGAGTGCTGTTTGGTGCACCTCCATCTACAAGACCAAATAAAGTATTGATTTGGATGAATCTGATGACGGTCATTTAGTGTGTTTATCTACTCACAGCATTCATTTGGGCTGACAAAGAATGCAGGACAACCCGTTGTTCAGTGTGTCCCAGAATTGTCAAGCCTTAATGATTCTGTCCTGCCGGGTCATATACACACGCAAATTGTGACATTGGCTGTTACCAACTCCGTGGACACCTGATGATGGTCTTTCTCTAAGATTCTGAGGAAAACTGAGGATTGAAATCAACTGATGGTTTCCACATGTCTTTTGAAACTTGAAAAACTTGTTTTCTATATCGAAGTTTCTGTTATTTCTGCAGAAAGTCTAATTTTAATACTTGAGAGAGTTTGTTTCTTCCTTCTTGGTTTTCATGCTGAGAAGCTGCTTCAGAGGCTACTAATACCTTTGTAGGTATTCTCTTCCTCTTTCATTTTCTCCCCGCTTCTCTCTACTCTTGCCCCATCTTCCAAGTACGTGGTTTCCTAGGGTTATCATTGTGGAGCAGATGCTAAAGCAAGATATGGTGAAAAAAAAAAATCCATGACTCTCTGGGCTTAGGGTCTTTTCAGATGTGATTTAGAGTCTTTTCAGATGTGATTGTGGACTAGTATAAGTGACATTGATGCCATAGCATTTTAAATTCACAAAGCAATTTAGAAGTGTCCTTCCAGGGACTTCCCTGGTGGCGCAGTGGTTAAGAATCCGCCTGCCAATGCAGGGACACAGGTTCGAGCCCTGGTCCGGGAAGATCCCACATGCTGCAGAGCTAGGCCTGTATGACCCAACTACCGAGCCTGCGCTCTAGAGCCCACGAGCCACAACTACTGAGCCCGTGTGCCACAACTACTGAAGCCCACACACCTAGAGCCCGTGCTTCACAAGAGAAGACACCGCAATGAGAAGGCTGCACAGCACAATGAAGAGTAGCCCCCACTTGCTGCAACTAGAGAAAGCCCGCGCGCAGCAATGAAGACCCAACACAGCCAAAAATAAATAACTAAATAAAAATTAAAAAATAATAAAAATAGTAAATAGATTTTTAAAAACAAGATTGATGAGGGAAGGCAGGGTGTTAAAAAAATTGTGCTTCCATTCGTCAAACTATCGCACCATCCTTTTCACTCATCTATCGCTGGATGCATTTTCATAATGCCTGAACGTGGGAACACAAAGAAGGAGAAATATTTATTTGCTTCTGCCATTTCTATGGTGACAGGCAATGTGTAGAGCATATGGCGCTTGACAATTCTAATGTTATTCGAATTAAAAGTGAAAAAGCATAAAAATAAGCAAACACATAACTTCTTTAGAGATGAGAGGTAGGACAAGTGGAGGTATTATTCTAGATGAGATTGGCTAGCAGTGAGAGGTGAATTCCATTTTTGGTTCTTTACCTGAAAGGAAGGACACACTGAGTCAGGCTGTTCAGATCCTATAGGACTGTCTACAACCCCAATCAGTTTTATAAAAAAAAGCAAAATGGTGAGCAATTTTTATTTATATTGATTTGACAGAACTTTTCACTTCTGGTGTTCCAGAGGAAAAAACCTTTTGACACATTCTGTTTATTTATAATAATTGTAAGCGACATCAAATGTATCTTGAATCTATGGATTTGGCAAACTGCTCCCATCCCCTTCCTGAGTCAAGTATGCTATTCCCGTTGTCTACTTAGAAGTTGTGAAATCCTCGTAGCAAATTGTTCTGGTAGCTATACAGACAGGAAAGAAGACAGATTTTTTTTTAAAAAATGTGTCTGATACTGGGCTAGGTGCATTATGTACATTATTTCAGCTACCTTCTTCTGAAAGTGTCATTTTCTCCATCTTACAAAATGAGAACATTGTATTCAATATTCAAAGGAATATTGTAATTGGTTCTAGGTCACCTAACTAAATAGCAAGGCACGGATTGAAATGCGGACTTTTCTGACTTAAAATATTTTTCTACTGTGCCTGCATTTTGAAAATTCATGCTTAGGTCTGAGTTTCAGACATGCAGACAGACCTGATTCATTTTGAATATGTCTCCTTTTTATGAAAGCAGAGGGGCCTAATTTGAGTGGTAGTTTCTTTTCTAAAGTGGGCTCAACCATAGTTTAAATGTATATATTATTAAGCAATGACACAAAAATTAGCCCCGAAGGGTGACTCCTTTTGATGTCTTTCAAAGGACAGAGTTCTCGCTCTTTGTTTATGATGATGTTACAATTTCAACTTAAGACACGTTGGAGGGTGTTTCCACTGAGTTGCTAATTTTGAAGCACGTGTGATTGCCTTCCTTGTGCAGAAATTCATCCTTTAAAGGAGAGTCTCTTATTTCTAAAACTCAGAGTCTGCAGCGTCCGTAAAGCATCATGCTCCTCAGAATGACCGTCTGATCCCTAAACCCTGATGATTCTGATGCATCCCTAAGCATCTCTTGGTACACCTGATGTGTCGACTGCAGAAACACATATGGGAGTCCTTTGATACGTGACTGTTTTTCCGTGTTTACAGACGAGTGTTTTGAAATTTAAGGATTGTCTTTTGTACGTTTTTTTTTTCATTTTTGCAATTACGGTATAACGATATATAAACTAGTAAAGGTTGATTTAGCGAAAATAAAATAACCACTTTTCTTTAAGTCATGAAGCATCACGATGGAGAAGTAGATTTTCTTTAACTGTCTGCAAAATAGAACTGCAGTTACTCAGTTGCTAATAGGCTATATAATCTTTCCTTCCAACTAACATTTGAATAGATGCATATAAAACATGAGCTTTCTGTAGATATAAACATTCTTACTATGACACTCCAGCCATGTTGCTTACACTGGTAGTCTTGAAACTATGGTTGTATAAATTTAAAGGCTGTCACAGCTGAGCAACTGATGGCATTCACTTCTTGTTATGAATTGGTAAATCAATCTTTGGAACAAAAAGTCAAGTAACATGTTCACACACACACACACACACACACACACACACACACACACACACACAGACAGATGCACTGAACCTCTAGAGGAAATTTTACTGTGATTTATTTGTCCTTTAGCATCTCCAAGGGCTTTTCTGGTTTTAGGTATATTCTTGGGGATCTTTTAAGATTTTTTTGGAAAATGTGTTAATTTTCCAAGTCAGCAGGATATCATTTAGTAAATAAATAGCTTTAGGGTTTGGAAACGCTTTACTCTCCAAGGCTTCATATATTCTGTGCGTTGTGTCCATGTATGCAATGCAGGGGTCGTGGTAATTATTGCAGGAGTAGTCCAGTATGTTGTCTTTCATTCAATTGGGACTTTTAAATTGTATAAACTCTACGATAAGAATTCCTTTTTTCCTTTTAAATCCTAACAACCCATCAGTTGGTGCTCATCTGACATTTTTATGGATTCTCTACAACTTTCTGGTATTCATTTTGACCAATATATCCTGGAGCTCATATGGATTGTCTTTGCACATTGAACACGTGATGTTCATTCTCTAGGAAATGGCCTTTGATCCAATTTAAGGGGGATCAAACTTGAATCAGGTGTAGTAAGTAGAGATTTCCTCACAGTGCCATGAATATTTCAGTGGCAAGGTCTTTCTAGCATGGTGCCTTTTATTGGTATAAATCTGATGTTAGTGTTATTGGACTATTTCAGATGATGGTTTGAAATTACACAGTGTTTTGGATAAGGTTTAGTTTGGCTACTGAAAATGAAATAGCATTGAACTTCTTGTAGCTTAGTGATATATTTTCACGTAATGGGTCATTAATGTTTAATGCTGGTAGGATGTCATTTGTGCTAAGACTCAGGGATTTAATTATTTAAAAAATTAATATATGGAGGCATCCACAAAATTTTGCATTTGGGATCTACTTAAAACCATGATTTTGTAATCACTTGTATCGGCAGACATTTACCAGATGCCTTTTAATATATAAAAATACATAGTATATGAAAAGTTTGGTGAACACAAAGCATGAATTCTATTCAGGAAATTTATGAAATAATCATGAAAGACTTAAAAGACAGTAAACTTAATTTTCTTAAATTGCCTTTTCTATATTGAAACTGATTTAAAAAATATATATTTATACACTTGCAAAATGCAAAAAACCATAGCAAACATGTAAAAGGCCGTACAAATAAAAACTCATTTGAAAGAGAAGTAGCCATGGAAAAATGTAAGCTCTGGTTTGGTAAGTCTAAGTCTCTCTGAGATCTTTGTTCCTAGATGTGGTACAGAAAAGAAAGTTCAGTGTGGAGAAGACTCCTCTGGGGCCTACCCATGGGTCCAGGAAACTATTTATCCCTGAAACATCTTGGGCCAGCTTATGGGAATGAACAAAGATGACCAGGAGGGGTCATTGGGAACGTGTGGCCAGAAGCAACACTGCTCAGAGCACCAGTCATCCAGGAGATAAGGAGCTTAAGTCAGAAAGTAAATCAATGTATTGTTTCCTTCACTGAGAAAGTCTTAGTGTGAACAATGTCAGCTGGACTGCTCTGTGACATCACTGGTTTACATTCTGGTGCAAGCTGCTTATCTTGTCATGGACCTGGTTTGGAAGGATGGGCAAGTTGATCCATGAACCAGACCGTGAATGGCATTGGAGGCATTACTGACATCTTGGACCAGCTACTCCAAACTGCTCTGTGCTGTGGACTGCCCTGCGTGTAGTGTGTATAAGGGTGGTTGCTAGCATTCTTTGGTCTCACTCGCAGCCACTGGCACCTCCCCCAGTAGCTGTGACAATCACAAATGTCTCCAAAGTTGGCCAGTGTCCCATAAGCTGGGGTGGAGTGGAGGGGGATGGTCCCAGTTGTAAACAACTGTCCTGGAATAGTTGTTAATGTCCATGTGATCTCTTTGTACGTACCAGTCACAGCACCTGAATGCTAATCTGTGGATAAAGTACAAAGTACCGGGAATCTGGGGGGACTTATTACCTCAGTTTGTCATTAAGTGATTAGTTGATGGAGTAACATAGTATACTGAGTTCGTTTACAGGAATTCACAAAGTCATGTGTGATCATCATATGTTTTCTACAGAGGTGTTCAAGCCCCGACACCAGGAGCAGGGCCTGATCTGTCCGTGAAAATGGCTCTCATAGCCACAAACAGGACTATTCAGTTATCTTTGTTATTAGGAAAGTAGCAAATGAATCAAGCCCTGTATTTAAACAGAACTGTTCATTAAAAATGCCTTTTTATAACGAAATTAACTGTGTACCGAAATGTTGGAAAAATATGGGCCTGACCAACTGTTCTCGGAATAGAAAAGACATATGTTTGCTTTCTTCTGGTTCCTTACAAATGATGGCAGTAATAACAATAACCACACAATGGTACTGCTTGCTTACATTTGGAGAGCACCGTGGTACTCCTCAAAACGCTCTCACAGACTTTATTTCCTTTCACCCTTAGTTTGGTATCTCTGTCTGCTGTTTGCAGAACCTGTACGCTGGCCTTTCTCATTCTAAGAGAAACAAAGTGATAGAGATCACAGAAACATAATAACAGTGGTTCTCCTATACAAACACATACACACACCCCACTGATGCTGCTTCCTCACTACCTTTGTAAACAACAATGCACATGTGAGTTTTTCTGAATTCTGCGTGATAGAGGAGCCAGTCTGAATCACAGTAGAGCCTAAAAACTAAAATACAAGAAAATAAATAGTCTGGCTTCAAATAGTAGGTCTACAAATGCCTTTTTTTTTTTTTTTTTTTTTTTTTTGCTTGAAATCATTAGATATTCTCTATAAGTCTGCAACCAGAAGGCTTTAATGGATCTTCCTCACCTGTTATACAGGATTTGGTGAATTTCCTCCCTTTCTTGGGACAAATGTCAGACTTGGTGTTGTCAATTTTAGCAGTGGTGAAAAAAGTGATACTATGAAGAATCAGAAATATCAATAGCATACTTAAGTGTTCCGGTCCTTTTTAAATATATTTTATATTTCAATCAGATTTTTATCATGTTAAGATTCAAGATGTGGACACCCTTTATTGTGACGGCCCTTATATTCACTCACTGCTATCAGTAGGCCTTTCCGCTTTTCTCCCCCCGCCACCTATCTTGCTTCTTTCCTGATACTGAGTTTCTAACCAGTAACTTTAAAAGGCCTGCGTATTGATTTTGCAGGGTTCTGTCCATAAACCCCTGAACTATAACCAAATTAATTGAATCTGCATGGTTGCACTGGCTGAGCGGTTTGCAGAAAAAGTTGATTCTGTCCTACCTGTTTCCCACTTCTGTATCCTCTACTTCACTTCTCATCCTATTTTCCATTTGAACACCTTTTCTTTATTCTTCCTTTGGTAAGTTAAGAAACAATGGTTGAAAAGGAATTCAGAATACAGCAATTCAAAAGACCAGCATAAAATAATGATTGATCCCCGAGTCAGCAACTATTTCAGGCATTTTATACTTTATAAAGCTGCATACTGCTTGACATTCACTGGGTCATCTTCTCTAATATAGCAGAGTCTGATTTTGTTCAGGACCCGCGTGTTGTAAGATATATCAGACATCATATCGGTGATGTCCCACCCTTGATGGGGACTCCTCACGGCTGCCTGTGCTACTTCCCTGAGACGCAGAAAGGGTCCAGCTCCCTGCGTGAGCTCTGGAGGGGTTGCAGACTCAGAAAACAGATGCAGCTAAGGCAGTGTGGGCCCCCACACAATGGAACTCTCCTCATTTCTAGTCTTTCTCTCTTTTACGTCTATTTGAAAACAAATGTCAGCGCAGTGGAGTGAAACGTGACACAGAACCGAGATGGGTTCCAGTAGGCTGGTGCTCAGCAGCTTGTGGAATTAACTTCCTTTTCTTTAATGGGTACCTTTTCACAGTCAACATGAAAAAATCCAGGCCTTTTGGGGAAGATTCATACAAAATATATTTTATCTGTTTTTCAGATGCATGTTTGGATTTCCGAGATCACACGTTTTGCATGTTGACTGAAACCTTACATATTACCCTAAATTATCATTTACAACCAATTGACACTGTCTGATAGAAGGAAGGAGGGAGGAAAGGAGCTAACGTCTACTCAGAGACTGGTGTGAACAGGGCACGGCCCAAATGCATCATATGGACGACTGTTCAAATAGGGGTGTCTGATTACAGTGGCAGGCAGAGTTCCCACCATCAACCACCCGTGTGAATGGCTCCCTCTGAAGTCATCCGGTGCCCAGCCCACGCGGCCAGATGTGACTGCCTGTACTCAGTCCTTCCCTACCCTGCCAGGTGGGTGTCAGGATCCTTGTTCTGATTTTGTAGATGAGGCTGAGATCAGTGAAGTTACTTGCCCAAGAGCCAGTAGTTAAGAAATAGAACCCGAATTAGCAAGCAGGGGTGTGTGTGTGTGTGTGTGTGTGTGGGTGTGTGTATCTGGCATCACAGTCCCTGGTCTGTGTCCTACCATTCTGTCTCCCTTTATTCCTTTAATTAGAAAAAGGTTACTGGCAACTCATCAATGCCTGGCCCCAAGCTGAGCACGGTGGGGAATACATGGTAGCCTTTGACCTCTGGGCACTTGAAATCTTAGTAAAGAGATCACATTTACAAAGCAGCTAGTTACGTGACAAAAGACAGCTTTTATTTTTAACCTGTTGGTCTCACATGTGGCCCTAAGGGATAAAATTATTCATTATCATTTAGAAATACTGTCATCATGCATGTAGGGCTGGAAGAGGAAGCCAAGAAGGGCGTTTTCCTCTGGGGGGCTTAGTGAAGAGATAGTCGGAACTTGCAAGCTTGATCTAAATGAGGGAGCTGAGACAGGGAAGGTGGCAGGAAGAAGATGAAAAGAGATGGAAAGAGGGAAGGGTGACTTTGACAAAACATGATCTCTGTCCCTCAGTTGTCTCCCGGAACAGCTCTCTCTACTCGGATGTGAGTCTAGCTAGGAAGAGCTCTGCAGTTTAAAAAGTCAACACTATTGCATTTATACGTGTAAGAGGGCTTCCCTGGTGGCACAGTGGTTGGGAGTCCGCCTGCCGATGCAGGGGACACGGGTTCGTGCCCCAGTCCGGGAAGATCCCACATGCCGCGGAGCGGCTGGGACAGTGAGCCATGGCCGCTGAGCCTGTGCGTCCGGAGCCTGTGCTCTGCAACGGGAGAGGCTGCAACAGCGAGAGGCCCACATACCGCAAAAAAAAAAAAAAAAATATATATATATATATATATATATAAACATGTAAGAGGTGATGACAGGTGTAACTAAGACATCGTCAATGATGAGGGATGGATCTGAGATCCATTTAAGAGGACCATGAACAGGCTCCAGCGGCTGATGAGAAAGAATGGGTCTAGAATACCTGGTTTCTGGCTTGAGGCAACTTTATGATTTGGTGAGCATATTTCCATATTACTTTCTTATAAGAAGGAGATGTGATGGTTAATTTTATATGTCAGCTTGGCTTGGTCACAGGACGCAGATATGCAGTTAAGCCTTATTCTATATTTTTCTGTGAGGGTGTCATTTGTATGAGGTTAACATTTAAATTGGTGGACTCTGAGTAAAGCAGATTGCCCCCCATCATGTAGGTGGGCCTCGTCCAATCAGTTGAAGGCCTGAATAGAATGAAACAATGATCTCCCCCAGCAAGAGGGAATTCTGCTGGAAGAGAGCCTTCAGACTTGAACTGCAACATCAGCTCTTCCCTGGGCTTCCAGCCTGCCAACATTTCCTACAGTCTTTGGACTTGCCAGCCTCCATAACTGTGTGAGTCAATCCCTTAAAATCCCTCCCTTCCTCCCTCCCTCTCTCTCTCTCTCTCTCTCTCTCCATATATGTATACACACACACACACCCTGTCTTGTTTACTGAAATGCACATGTATCATAAGAGTTAAGAAGTTTTCAAATATACATTCTCGTAAATAAAGACAGGGGAACAAATCTCCCTAAGACACGGGTGTACTGCACACTCTAAAGATCCCAACATTCTAGTCAAGCAGTATTTTATGGTCATTACTGATAGAGAAATGATCAAGCCAGAGCTTGCTGGACACATTCCAGCAAGTCTTGGTGCCAGCAAGTGGCAGAACCAAGATTCACACTCAGGTATGTTCACCTTTAAAATCTATGCTCTTAACATCTTACCTCAGTAACTTCTCTTGCAAAGTTTTGCTGTTTATAACCTTTTAACTGGCTAAAGGCACTGTGTCCTGTTTGACTCACTTCCCTTGCTCTCTGCCACCTCTCCCTTTTCAGGGAGTGTCGCCAAGGACTGTGCCCACTCCTGCTGAGTCCCATCAGGTCTCGGGCTCTGCAGTGTGAGCATGAGATGCTCCATCTCACAGGCGGGAAGGAGAGGGGCTGCAGGGCCTCTGACGAGGACAGAAGACCGTGTAAGTGGACGTGAAAACACTTGCGTAAAATGAAGGAGTAATGGACATACACAGTACAAGCTGATAGAAGATAGGACACATTGTATTCAGAAGAATGTCTGCTTTTGAAGAGCTCTGCATTTCATTCCCCAGAAGAAATGCCTTAAAACCCCACTTGGGGTGGAAGACGAGATCCCTAAGGCGTACTCAGTTATGAAAGTTGGTCCCTAAATGTCTCTGGTAAAGAGAATAAGAGGTAGCGAGTTTGAAACTGTATTGGTTTTGAAGAAAGAAAAGTCAGATGAAGATTTTACAGAAGCATGTTGCCTGCTTTGTGACATTCAGCAGAAGCTATAAAGTTAAGATATGATCAGACTTAGATGTTTTCACTGAAACCAGTGAAGGAATTTAGACCAAAAGCTTGAAGGAAGCTTAAAGGTTGATCAATGAAGTCAACCAGAAGCTTAAAAAGCTAAACTTGTCTAAAATCACGTAGGGTCTACTATGCAGCAGGCACTGCTCCAGGCCCTTGCCGTACATTAAATTGTTTACTCTCAAAATCCCCCTGCGAGTGGGTGTTACTACTCGTCCCGTGTTGCAGATGAGGAACTTGAAGCAGAATCGGGTTAAGTCATTTTCCAAGGTCATTCAGCTGGTAAATGGCAGAATCAGAATGGGAACCCAGGCCATTTGGTGTCAGAGCTACCATCCTTAACCACCGACTAGAGAATCTTTCTTGTACCTTGGTAGGGAAATGCCCAGCCATCACCTAGACTATAACCCATTATAAACACTTCTATTGGAAGCTACCTTTTTAGGGTGGGAAGAATTATATTTCTCAAATGCAAGCCCAGTGACAAAGATTCTTTTCTTGACCAAATTTCAGCCAAGCTCCTCTGGGTCCTCTTCATGACTAGGTCTTAACCTTAGCCCCGATCTTGCTGGGCCTGCAGAGCCAAGTCGTAGCAAAAATTCTGCTAAGTCAGTTCATTGAGAATCTCCCCACCCTCGAGTAAGAAGGTTTGGCAAGAATTCCCCCACCCTTGGTGTCTCCTGTTAGTGATTTTCCACCCACTAACCCCTTCCCTCTGCTCATTGGCTGTAGATCACCAGCTGTCTTTGCTGTATTTGAAACTGAACCCAATATTTCTCCTTATTGCAATAGTCTTGGCCCCCAACACAACAGTCCTGGATAAAATCTTCCTTACTGTTTTCACAGGTGCCAGCGTAATTTTGTCTTTAACAACAGTTAACTAAAATGTTTTGCGAATGGCCATTACGATTGGTTAACTGAGAATAGATTTCTTAAGCAACTCTTCCCTCCTCTTTTTAACCCATGTGTGTTATATCAGCTATGCCTTGATGGGTGCAGTGTATATGACTTAATCTTCTGTCTTTCCTAGGTACTGAGGACAGGCAACCCATCAGCAATAGGGCTACCCAAGTGATTTCAAGAGGCGTGTGGGTACTGAATTGCCCTGGTATACTCTTGGTGTCATAAATACTCCACACCTACTTGCTGGAATCTTCTGAGTAAGTTTTTAAAGTTGAGGAGTTTTTTGAAAATTTTTTTCCATCTGAAGAAACCAGAACAATTTGTAACCGATGGCATGTGTTGGGACAGAACAAAGAGCAGTGGGGAGCGATAAACTCACAACAGAGACAATCGTACACAAAACAACAACTTCATACCCTGAAGATCTACAGATGTTGAAATGTTTAGGTAGTGCAGGCTAAGAGGCTCTGTACTAAATGCTCAAAGAAATAAAGAATATAAGTAAAAAGATGAATATACAGCATGAAAATTTCAGGAATGCAGACAGATTTTTTTTAAAAAGCAGAACATTAAGAAGTGAGAAATACAGTTGCTGACAGCAAAAATTTAATACAGGAAAATGGCATGACAGACACTGCTGAAAGAGCATTAGTGAGCAGGAGGAGTCACCTGAGTGATTTACCAGTAGTTCTCCGTGAGAGATAAGGAGTTAGAAATCATTAAATAAGGATTAAAAGACACGGAAGAGGGGCTTCCCTGGTGGCGCAGTGGTTGAGAGGCCGCCTGTCCATGCAGGGGACACGGACGGGTTCGTGCCTCGGTCCGGGAAGATCCCACATGCCACGGAACGGCTGGGCCCGTGAGCCATGGCCGCTGAGCCTGCGCGTCCGGAGCCTGTGCTCCGCAACCAGAGAGGCCACAGCAGTGAGAGGCCCGCGTACTGAAAAAAAAGAAGACATGGAAGACATGGAAGATAAAATGAGGAACAATAACCTATATCAAATTTTAGGTACAAATAATTGAGAGAAAGCAGATGAAATGGATTTTAAAAGGTAATGGCTGTGATATTCCAAGAACATCATGTACCCACAGATCTGGGGAGCGTGATGCGTTTCAAAGAGAAAAAGATAAAAAGAAATCCATATCTAGACACAGAGTAGTGAAACTGCAGAATGCCAAAGCCAAGCATTCTTTAAAATGGCCAGAGAGAAATAATAAATCACAAACAAAATTAAACACAAAAAAGACAATTAGAATGAAAGGATCTTCTCAGCAGCAACCTAAGAAGCCAGAAGATGGTGGAATAATATCCTTAAATATTGATTGAAAATAAATGTCAGACTAGACTTTGTATCCAGCAAAACAACATTTCAAGAATGAGGATTGAGAAATTTTAACACAAAATAAAGGAAAAAGACCTGTTGGAATATATCACCTGGAGACATCCTCCAAATAACATACTTTATAAAGTAGAAAAATGATCCCAGAGGATGATTTCTTATGCATGGAGAAATGTATACATATAGCACAATATGGCAAACATAAATTCTAAGTGCAAACAAAAAAGACCTCTATGAAATAATGAATAGTGGGAATTTAAAAAAGATAGAGTGAAAATATTGGACAATGACAGTATTATGATTAAAGTTGTCTTAAGGTTTTGTTTTCCTTGAGGGAGGGGTCCAAACTGTTTAATTTAGAATTTATCCTCTTAAGTAGACTGTTAATATTTCACAGATAACCACTAAAAGAACAAAAATTTAAATGTGTAAACTCACAGCAATTAGGGAGAAAGAATAGGAAAAAATAAACATACAATCAAACAACTTTAAAAAGTTCCAAAAAGACAAATAAGAAAGACAAAGCAGGAGAAAAGGACCAAAAAGGTGAGATGGAAGAAGTTGAAAAGTGTCAGTAATCACAGTAGGTAAAAGTGGACTAATTTTGCCATTTAAAGTACAAGGATTGTCAGATCGATCTAAAAATTGGCCACGTGCTGCCTATAGGAGATACCTAAAGTATAAGCACAGAAAAATTGAAAAGGAAGGATAGAAAAAGGTCTCTCAGTCAAACAGACCCCGGGCCCATAAAACATTGCTTGTAATTACTATTTGTCAATTCTAAGGCAAAGGCCTCTGCTGCTTAATGATAAAAGTTTCAACACACCATGAAGATAGAAAAATTGTAACAATATCTAATGATACAGCCTCAAACTGTGATAAGAGGAATTCGTGATAAAAGTACAGGGAGAAATTTTCAACAATACTATTATAGTAGGAAACTTAAATGCAGTCTTATCAGCTATTGATAAATAAAGCAGAGAAAAAATCAGCAGATACATGGGAGCTCTGAGCAGCACAGTTGTCAAGTTTCATCTAACATACAAATATAGAACGTACTTTTGTATATTTGATCTTTTACATTTGTTGGACAAATAGAGACTACATGTCTTCTGAGTTAAAACCAAACTGGTACTGTACTAGTCCATAAATCAATGTTTAATAAATTTGACCGAATAGGGTCATATACACCATATTCTCTAACCTCAGAGCAATTAAGTTAAAAGTTATGATAAATCAATAAATCTTCATATATTTAGAAATTTAAAAATGCATTTAAAAGTAAGTCATGGGTCAAAGAGGAAATCTTGATGGAAAATTTTTTTTTTTTTGCGGTACGTGGGCCTCTTACCGTTGTGACCTCTCCCGCCGCAGAGCACAGGCTCCGGACGCGCAGGCTCAGCGGCCATGGCTCACGGGCCCAGCCGCTCCGCGGCATGTGGGATCTTCCCGGACCAGGGCACGAACCCGTGTCCCCTGCATCGGCAGGCGAACGAACTCTCAACCACTGAGCCACCAGGGAAGCCCCTTGGTGGAAATTTTAAAGACACTTAGAACTAAAGAAAATGAAAAAGTTACATACAAAAACTTGTGGCATCCATCAGCAAAAGTGGAAAGGAGCTTCAGTGGAAACTTGTCATTTTAAATGATTATATTCGAAAAGGACAAAAGCTAAAAATCGATGAGATAAATGTCCAACTTTAAGCTCTTAAAAGAAATAAAAATAAACCTAAAGAAAGGAAGTAGATAATGGCAGAGAAATAATAATGAAAAAAATAGACCAATTCAATAGTGTCAGAAGTTGATTTCTAAATGACCAAAAAAATACACAAACCTTAGGGAGGAGGGGGGGGTGTCCATCTTGCATGAAGTGGACAAAATCTTTGAGAAAGAAGCACTTTCAAAACAGTCTCAAGAAGCAGTAGACTCCTAATAGTCCTGTAACTATTTCAAAACATCTGCAAATAAAACATCCATCCTAGGTGATCGTATGAGTGAGTTCTACCACATTTTCAAAGATCAAATCACTAGAATCTCATAATTCACCATTCCCAATTCATTGTAAAAGACAGATTTAATGTGATATCAAAACCAGAGATGAGATAAAAATATTAATTAGGTAGGTATAATTTTCTGTAAAGTATATAGTAGGTATAATTTCCTATAAAGTAGGTATAATTTTCTAACAGAAAATATTTACGACCCCAAACTCAAAGTGTATAAAAAGGGCTTCCCTGGTGGCGCAGTGGTTGGAAGTCCGCCTACCGATGCAGGGGACACGGGTTCGTGCCCCGGTCTGGGAAGATCCCACATGCCGCAGAGCGGCTGGGCCCCTGAGCCATGGCCGCTGAGCCTGTGCGTCCGGAGCCTGTGCTCCGCAAGGGGAGAGGCCCGCGTACCGCAAAAAAAAAAAAGAAAAAAAACAGTGTATAAAAAGATAAATATATTATGACCAAATTGAGCTTGCCCCAAGGATGTACATATGGAATCATTTTTAAATTCTGCCATTTTCAATGACCACAGTAATTAAAAGATGGAGAATCATAAGGTCATCTCAATCAATGTAGAAAAAGCATCCAAAAAATTCAACACTCATTCATGATATAAAGGAAGCTTGTAACACAGGCTAATTTTCTTAACTGGTAATGTGTACGCACATTATTCTAAACGGAAAATTGTAAGTAGCATTCTTTTTAAAATTCAGGACCAAAGATACCTACTTTCACTGCTTTATTGCTTTTAACATTATCTTATATTCTGGTCAGTGCAACATTCTAGTCAGTGTGATAAAAAAAAAATAAAGCAGAAGATTTGAAAAGAGGAAATAAAAAAATGATTCTTTGAAAATGATTTGCTTGTATGCATAAAACAAGCAAGACTCTACAGGCAAGTAACTAGAAGTGAGAGAAGTATTTAGCAAGACAGTTAACTGAGCAAAACTCAACGTCATGTCTATACACAAGTAACAAACATTTAGAAAAGAGTTTAAAGGAAAAGACACCATTTATAATGGCAACACAAACTATACAACTCCTGGGCTTCCCTGGTGGCGCAGTGGTTGAGAGTTCGCCTGCCGATGCAGGGGACGCGGGTTCGTGCCCCGGTCCGGGAAGATCCCACATGCCGCGGAGTGGCTGGCCCGTGACCCATGGCTGCTGAGCCTGCGCGTCCGGAGCCTGTGCTCCGCAATGGGAGAGGCCACAGCAGTGAGAGGCCCGCATAGCGCAAAAAAACAAAAAAAAAAACAAAAAAAAACTATACAACTCCTAAGGAATAAATCTAATATATTTTGCAGGGGCCTCTATACAGAAAAGTACAAATATCACAGAAGCGTATTGAAATTGACTTAATAAATGGAGAGGTAGGATAAAACAAGATGAGACAGAATGAAAAGAGGTGTGAAAGAGTGTTCACAAATTGGAAAATTAAATAATCACACAAACGTTGAGTCTCCTGAAAACGATCTGTGGATTTAATACAATGCCAATAAAAGTTCCAATAGGTTTTGTGCCCACGTGTGTACATGTTAAATTGGACAAGCTGATCCCAACATTGATATGTAAGATCTGAAGACTTAGCATAGCTAAGACAAACTTGTAATTTGTGATTAAGGGCGCAGTGGGAGGAATCTGAATTAGAAGAATTTTCTGACCGCATGATCACCTCGTTACTTAACATACTGTTATCCAGAGAGAGCAGTAAATAGATTGTCCTAAGTGTTCAAAACACACCTGCTCAGTTTGGATTTTTCCATGTGATATTAAGGATAGCACTGCTGGGGCTTCCCTAGTGGCGCAGTGGTTGGGAGTCCGCCTGCCGATGCAGGGGACACGGGTTCGTGCCCCGGTCTGGGGAGATCCCACATGCCGCGGAGCGGCTGGGCCCGTGAGCCGTGGCCGCTGAGCCTGCGCGTCCGGAGCCCGTGCTCCGCAACGGGAGAGGACACAACGGTGAGAGGCCCGCGTACCGCAAAAAAAAAAAAAAAAAAAAAAAAGGATAGCATTGCTGATTTTGTTTATTTCATTTTGTTTGTTTTGTACCTCAGATTTATAGGATGATATTAAATTATAATTGATACTTCATAACACAGTGTTATCATTGGTCTGTGCTTGGCTCTAATTTACTTACACGATGAGAAATGAACACCTATGAACCTGTCACCCAATCCAAGCATTGGAACCTTATTATTAATGTGCAAAGTTCAAACTAGAAACACAGTGAACCTGTTTCAACGTACAGTCTTTGCAAGTGGACATCTGTTATTATTGCTTGTTCCTTGTCTTTTATTCTGGGAAAGAGACCTGGCGATAATTTTCTTTTATGGAAGCTCCATTCTTTGATGCCCACATCAGATTGTCAATCAGATTGCCTGTTGCCCTTACCATAGCTAAGCTTCAAAGTTTGACTCAAGCCCAGCCAAGATTTTCTTTCCCGGGAATTTGAACCTGGGAAGAGTCATCTGAAGACAGAGGTCATCCTGATGGCAGGACTCCAGAGACGGTGCCCACTATTTCCTGTTAATGAGAGTCCCAGATCTGCCTTGGTTCCTGCCTTGGACGCTGTGACACTATTCTTCCCTTGGTTCTGTAAGAAACGCCATAGCCTTCTCAGAAATCAAGTTCTTTTTCTTAAGTTAGCCTGAATCAATTTCAGTTGCTTGCTTGCCTGCTACCAATAATTATAGCAACTACTCTCTGTATTGAATTTAATTGTCTACATGACTAATGACCCAGCCTCACCAATGTGTGAATATCTGAGGTCTGGTTGAAGGTTCATCATGCTTGGCCCCTGTTCTTTAACACAACTCTCCACCAAGGAAAACACATTAACGAAAAGCCAATTTATCCAGTTGGAATCAATGAACACATCTTCAATCTCCTTTGAAAATTTATCAATAAATAAGATGAATGATATGAGAAAAAGGCACCCACACGTCTCTACAAGAAGACAAAATCTACTTACATAAGCCAGATTGGTGGATTTCTATTTCTTAGGTAAAGGTTTTGGGGCATGTTCCATGAGGCCTCAGGCTCCTGGAGTCCCATATGTAAGAATTCTTTCCTTCTTATGGTAAACAGAGGGGATTGACAGACTGTTACACTGTCTGCTAAAACCAGACATGGCTCCCCTCTTTTCACAGATAGCCTGCCTGTCTGAGGCAATATCTCAAATTGATATTTAAAAAACAGTCTTTGTTAGGAAATCATTCTTACCTGCTTTGTCTGCCTTTGTAAAGCAGCTTGGAAACCCTGCTCTTCAAAAGGAAGAGGCGTGTCTAGATGCCATCAGTGCTAATAATTTTTGCAGGAAGCAAAGTAATAGATTAGAACCTCACCCAAATGCCCCTGCCTGTTCCTTTGGGAAAGGTCAACTGGTTGTCCCCTAGAGGCTGGACCGTGGAAAGCATGCTGACCTTTTCCTATTCTCCTCACCAGGCAAACCATGGCTACTCTGGAGTCCTGGACCAACTAGACAATGAAGGAATCCTGCTTCAGTGGAAAACTATCAACAGTGCATCCGGACATGTGTAGTGAGTAAATAAATGATAGCAAAGCCTCTCCATTTATATCCATTCAAGTTAGCATCTTTGGTCATTAGCCACTGAACTAGTTACAAAGCCCCTTCGTTTTATCAGTATCTTTCAACATTCCTTTATGTTTTTTTTCAAAAAACTTATTGAAGTATAGTTGATTTACAGTGTTGTGTTAATTTCTACTGTACAGCAAAGTGATTCAGTTATACACATATATACTTTTTTTCATATTCTTTTCCATTATGGTTTAATCACAGGATATTGAATATGGTTCCCTGTGCTATACAGTAGGACCTTCTTGTTTATCCCTTCTATATATAATACTTTGTATCTGCTAATGCCAAAATCCCAATCCATCCCTCCCTTACCCCTTCTCCCCCTTGGCAACCACAGGTCTGTTCTCTATGTCTGTGAGTCTGTTCCTGTTTCATAGATAAGTTCATTTGTGTCATATTTTAGATTCCACATATAGGTGGTATCATATGATATTTGTCTTTCTCTGGTTGGCTTACTTCACTTAGTATGATAATCTCTAGGTCCATCCATGTTGCCGCAAATAGCATTACTTCATTCTTTTTGTTGGCTGAGTAGTATTCTATTGTGTATACATGAGCCACATCTTCTTTATCCGTTCATCTGTTGATGGACATTTAGGTTGCTTCCATGTCTTGGCTATTGTAAATAGTGCTGCAGTGAACATAGCGGTGCATGTATCTTTTGAATTATATTTTTCTCTGGATATATGCCCAGGAGTGGGATTGCAGGATCATATGGTAACTCTATTTTTAGTTTTTTGAGGGACCTTTGTACTGTTTTCTATAGTAGCTGCACCAATGTACATTCCCACCAACAGTGTAGGAGGGTTCCCTTTTTCTCCACACCCTCTCCACCATTTGTTCTTTGCCTTTATGTTGTTTTTTTCTTTGTTTGCGGTACGCGGGCCTCTCACTGCTGCGGCCTCTCCCGTTGCGGAGCACAGGCTCCGGACGCGCAGGCTCAGCGGCCATGGCTCACGGGCCCAGCCGCTCTGCGGCATGTGGGATCTTCCCGGACCGGGGCATGAACCCGTGTCCCTTGCATCGGCAGGCGGACTCCCAACCACGGCGCCACCAGGGAAGCCCCTGCTCAGTAATCTTTTATGCAGTTTCAGGAGTCCTGGGCTCATTAAGAGTCTCTGCATTCCATAACTGATTCACTTTGTTATAAAGTAGAAACTAACACACCATTGTAAAGCAATTATACTCCAATAAAGTTGTTAAAAAAAAAAAGAGTCTCTGCATGCTTGTAATCTATCATAGGTGTCAACTGCTTCTTATCAGTGTTTGGTGTACCCTTTTCAGAAAAAAAAAAGAAAATCTTTACTGAGGCAAATAAATGAAAAGTTAGTATGTTTTCCTCTTTGTAATACATCAGTATTTTACCACCGGCCCAAAGCACTAAACGTATCTATTGGAACATAACTCAACATGCCCGTTTATGTGTTCGTGGTAAAACTATTGCTATATAACTCTTCGTCATTGTTCCCTCTCTCATGATCATAATATCTGTCTTATTCCTCCTTAGCTGAAGGATTTGAGGGTCTGGCATTTCAGTCCTTCACATAAGAGCCTTCCATGAGCTTTTTCCCATTAGCCTGTTTTTATTGTGGATTTACCTCGAGGAGAAACGTGCTGCTTTTTTCTTCTTTCTTGAAGGCACTGAGAGAAGATAATCTATAAGATGGACTCATTCTCTTCCTGAACCACACAGCCGTGACAGTTACTGTAACGGACTGGACCTTATGTGTATGTGTATGATGTGAGTGACTCATTTAGTTCTGTGTTTAGACAGCCTGTATACATATGTCTAGGTATATGTATTAATACATGTATTACTATCTATATTTATATACACATTGGCAGGATGTTAAAATGACGTGTTAGCTGAAGTGTCAAATATTACCACGTAGAACTTGCAAGAGAGAAGTTGGGGGAGACTGGTGAGATAACGTTATACATTTCATTCATATCAATCGTATGGAAAGGTCAGGCGTGGGAAATCAGGGAAGGAACCTTGCAGGTTGCTTTGGAGTGAGCTGTTCTATGTGTCTCACCTTCTTCCTTTTGGGGAACAGGGGCAGGAGGAGATCTCTTTAGAGAACTGGACTTCCGGGGGGCTGCCTGGAGAATCTGGTATGTGATCCCTCTCCACTCCCCAGACACACACAGTTTGGGTGACACAGTGAGCATTTGTGTGAGTCACCTTTGAGAATTCCAAAGCTTGAGAGTTGGCTGGGCCAGCCCATGGAAGCAGAGAATACGATAGCATTTTGGTAAATAATGGAGCTCCCAGAGTTTGTTGAGGGAAAGGAAGGTACACAGGAGAGGCAAGCCCGCAGCTGGAGGTCCTAGATCCTGTTCAGGAGACTGACTGCACGGGACATGGGAGCTAGCTGAGGGAAGCTGCCAGTGACCCTCTAATGCTCAGTAGCTGTGGGAGGGGCCATGGTGCCCTGGAGAAGTGACACAATGGCCTGCGTCATGGGAACGCAGGTGGGAAGTCACCAGCCTCGGGAGGTCCGCATGTAAAGGAACTCTGTATGTAGCGCCAAGACACAGAGAGAAACTCTGAACACCAGCCAGGCCCAGAAAGATGCAAGATCATCAGCTCCACTCCAACCTGTCAAAACCACCCAGGAGTGTCAGAAATCTCTGTTCTCAGCATGTGGAGGAATTTCTCAGGCACAGAGAAGTAGAAGAAAGAGGCTAAATCCCACTTCCCTGTTCGTAGGAGCTCCTGCAGTGGGCCCACACTGGGGCCAAGGTGAGACGTCAACCTCAAGCACTTAGAGAGTTCTGATGGGTTGTCACATAGGAGTGGACAGCTGAATTACAGAATCGAGCTACGATTTGCAGCTGAGTGAGACTGCAGTACTTTCCACCGTGTTCGAGGGAACACAGTATTACGGGGTGGCCCTTCATCAGGCCACTGTCCTGGACAGCTACATGTAAAAGAATGAAATTAAAACACTCCCTAACACCATACACAAAAATAAACTCAAAATGGATTAAAGACCTAAATCTAAGGCCTGACACTATCAAACTCTTAGAGGAAAATATAGGCAGAACACCCTAGGACATAAATCACAGCAAGATCCTTTTTGACCCACCTCCTAGAGTAATGGAAATAAAAACAAAAATAAACAAATGGGACCTAATGAAACTTCAAAGCTTTTGCGCAGCAAAGGAAACCATAACCAAGACCAAAAGACAACCCTCAGAATGGGAGAAAACATTTGCAAATGAAGCAACTGACAAAGGATTAATCTCCAAAATATACAAGCAGCTCATGCAGCTCAATATCAAAAAAACAACCCAATCCAAAAATGGGCAGAAGACCTAAATAGACATTTCTCCAAAGAAGATATACAGACTACCAACAAACACATGAAAGGATGCTCAACATCACTAATCATTAGAGAAATTCAAATCAAAACTACAATGAGGTATCACCTCACACTGGTCAGAATGGCCATCATCAAAAAAATCTACAAACAATAAATGCTGGAGATGGTGTGGAGAAAAGGTACCCTCTTGCACTGTTGGTGGGGATGTAAATTGATGCAGCCACTGTGGAGAACAGTACGGAGGTTCCTTAAAAAACTAAAAATAGAACTACCATATGACCCAGCAATCCCATACTGGACATATACCCTGAGAAAACCATAATTCAAAAAGAGTCATGTACCACAATGTTCATTGCAGCACCATTTCCAGTAGCCAGGACATGGAAGCAACCTAAGTGTCCATCGACAGATGAATGGATGAAGACAATGTGGCACATGTGTATGATAGAATGCTACTCAGCCATAAAAAGAAATAAAATTGAGTTACTTGTAGTGAGGTGGATGGATCTAGAGTCTGTCATACAGAGTGAAGTAAGTCAGAAAGAGAAAAGCAAATACCGTATGCTAATACACATTTATGGAATCTGAAAAAAAGGTTCTGAAGAACCTAGGGGCAGGACAGGAATAAAGGCGCAGATGTAGAGAATCGACTTGAGGACATGGGGACGGGGATGGGTAAGCTGGGACGAAGAGAGAGAGTGGCATGGACATATATACGCTACCAAATGTGAAATCAATAGCTAGTGGGAAGCAGATGGAGATCAGCTCGGGGCTTTGTGACCACCTAGAGGGGTGGGATAGGGAGGGTGGGAGGGAGACGCAAGAGGGAGGGGATATGGGGATATATGTATACGTAGAGCTGATTCACTTTGTTATACAGCAGAAACTAACACAACATCGTAAAGTAATTATACTCCAATAAAGATGTTAAAAAAAAAAAAAAGCCACCAAACTGGGAATTCCTAAAATGTAGAAGAAGCCTATATCAGTTTTCGGCAAATAAAGTTTTGTGTTTCAAACTTTTCAAATTACCTGAAACATTTTCTTCAGTTTTGACCTGAAGGGTAGAAAAATAAGAATGAGAGTGATTTGTAAAGAGAAAAATTAAAACCCCAAATAGTCTTCTCAAGTCTTGTACTATGGAAAATAGGAAGATATCCTAATTTGTAATAGGCAAAGAATTAGGCAATTGGAAATTTAGAGGTATAATTAGGAGAGTTACACAGAGCTTCCTTGGTATTGATCTAGCGACACATGTTATCCCTGACCAAGGCACAACAAATGAATAATGCACTAGAGATGACAAAGGAAGCTTAATGCCCAGGAAGGAAGCCTTTAATAAGTTTAACGACTTGGGAATATTGTGCAAGATTACAAGTCCTTGAAGAGAAAAAATATTGATAATAAAAACAAAGTGGAACAAAAACATACTTATCAAATATGAAAAATGATATAAAATTTAGCTCAATCTCTGGGAGATGAAAACTCGACCTCTGACAAGGAGGAATCAGTGAAAGCAGACCTCACAATGACCTATGAGGGGGTCGTATCTGTGGATCCTTTTGGACATGTTGCTTAAAAATTAATTTATGCCATTGCTTAAAAGTTATTTTCATTTGAGCTCAAGATCAAATACTTAAAAATTATTTTCCATTTCATCTCAAGATCTACAGTAGGAAGATTATAAGAATTTAAAATATTATAATCAACAGAATAACATCAGGGAAGGAAAAGCACATGTGATCAGGAAATCATTAACCTAAAAAGATAAATCTTCGAATTTGTGAGATAATGATTAATGTCTGTAAGTGAATGAATCGGTTACACAAAAGATAACCTACATCCATTTCTGTCATGGTTTACATGTCTTTCCTGATTGTTTTGGCTTCGGTAAAGTTAATTATTATATCTTTTGTCTAGTACTCTGATTTTTTAAGCCGTTGACCACTTTTTCCATATCTACACTATAAAGGCATAAGTAAAAGGGGAAAGACATTTATAGCGTTTCAACTATGCCTTACAAACTGTGATGGGAGCAGTATACGATATGATTTAATCTTTACAAAACTTAATGAGGTACATAGAATTATCTTTATCTTCCAGATGATGAATTGCAAGCATGATATGCCAAAGATTATACAAGTAGTGAATGGCCAAGCTCAGTTAGGTAGTATGCTTTCCATGACATTATAGTGATTACGAAAGTAATTGGTAATCATAATTATGAACACGGGATACTCTGGAACCATCAAAGAAAGATTAAGTAATATTTAGTGTATCCTATCAGTTTAGTTTCCAAAGAATAGAAATAACTCTTTCCTTAACAGTCAGTCCACTTGATTCGATTTTATCTCCGGTGGTAAAAACTAATACAAAATGGTTAAGGGTATAAGGAGGCACATGCCTCCTGTCAGCTGATGGCAGCACAAGGGGCTTTCCTGAGATTGGGTGGGTTTCTCCCTCTGCGAAGGAACTTCAGATCGGGTGTAAGGTCTCAGCGCTGCAGGAAGTGTTCTCCATTTCCTCGTGTTGTTCCAGCCTCTGTTTGGAGACCTGTCGCTCTCTGGCAGGTTCCACAGGTTGCTGGCTTTCCCCACTTCACGCCCAGCCCTGAGAAGTCCTTTTTTTTTTTTTTTTTTTTTTGCGGTGCCCGGGCCTCTCACTGTTGTGGCCTCTCCCACTGCAGAGCACAGGCTCCGGACGCGCAGGCTCAGCGGCCATGGCTCACGGGCCCAGCCGCTCCGCGGCGTGTGGGATCCTCCCGGACCGGGGCACGAACCCGCGTCCCCTGCATCGGCAGGCGGACTCTCAACCACTGCACCACCAGGGAAGCCCCCTGAGAAGTCTTTTACAGAAACAGCACAGCAGCTTCAGATCTGCCTTCCCTGACTGCTCAGGTACCAGGCCTTCTGAGCTCTCCGTACACAGACCAATTTTGTTAAAAAGGTTTTTTGTTCCCAGGGGAAATGTTAAACAATATATCCGTGTCATAAGTATCTAAATGGTGGAGTTCCTGCGAGGCATCTCTGCCGTGATGATTTGCACACGTGGGGTGGTCAGTGCCCTAGAACCCAATAAAAAGCGGCGTCATTCAGAGTCACAGAGGGCTTGTCGTTCAAGTCGAAGAGAACAGCGGCCTGAGGTACAGTGGAAGCAGCTTCAGAATAGGAAGTTTCCGAGGCTTCACGCCAGGTGAAATGAATCCAGATCTCCAGGGTTCACTGCAAGGGTTCAGCTTGTCAGGGGCTTCACTGAATCCTTGGAGGCAGAGGGTGAGCTGTCTGGCCGAAGCCCCAGGAGCATCTCCCCCACGGCTGGAACTCCAGATGCAGAAGGACAGCGGTGACACGGGACTGGACAGTCAGGGAGCAGCCAGATCGGGTGGGTCTCCTACGCAAGGTAAAGGGTTTATACGGGATCCGGGAATCAGGAGAGAGACATTGGACTTGCGCTTTGGGTAATAGTAGAGTGAGGGACCCTGCGAGGAGGTGGCATGTTGGTCCAGGTGAGGAGAATGACAGTGTCCTTGATCAGGACAGCACCACTGGTGTTGGAGGATGAGGGTAAATAAAGGGATTCCTGAGATGGTTGAAAGAGAGACAGCATTTAATGCCTTATTAGGTAAGTGGGATGAGGGAATGGGAGCAATCAGCTCCTTTCCCAAATCCCAACAGATAACATAATTTATAGTCTCTTAACAACTTCAGGACTGAAATTTTACATATTTTAAAAATTAGGTAGAGGCTGCTGGAACTTAATTAGTGCTCTGAATTAGAGAGAGGGGGAATGTGATCTATTTTTCATTCACTAGGAAGGTACTCTGCAATTTTATACACACCCCAACCAATCCTAGAGTTGATGCCGCTTAAAGAGCTTTATTCTAAGGTTAAGCTCTCATACTACAATTTTCATTTATTTAATTTTCTCCTGTTCTTTTTGTACAAGAGTGGCTAGTTAGCATCCTTGACTTTGGAGGTGTCACTCTGGGTCACCACCATGGTCCCTTCGCAGACTCCCAATGACCCCAAAGGCTATACTGTGGAAAACTATAGATGTTGCCTTGAAGAACCCAATGATAAAATACTAGGGTTATGTCCCAGACAATCCTAACTTCCACTTAACAACTTATTTAGCATATTGCAATTTTCTCATCATCTAAAACATTTATATTCTGTCTTCTTTTTATACAGCATAATAGTAAGGGAAGAAGTTTCTTAGGCCATCTACTTCCCATAAAAAATAAATAAAAGGAATAAAAAGGTAATTCGTAACGGAAGAACTCCTTGGTCTGAAGTGTTTTCAAAGTAGTTCAACCTTACTTTATAACAAAAGGAATTCAAATTTAAACAATGACATATGATTTTTACACATAATATTGGAAAATAATTAAAAAATAAGAATAGCTGGTTCCAGCAAAAGTGCTACAATATGGATACATTTCAGACATGAGTATAAATTGCTATAAGCTTCATGGAAAGGAATTTGTTAGTGTGTATTGAGAGACTTTAAAATGATCCTCTCTTTCGACCAGTAATTCCACCCATCCAGAGAAATCATCCAGACTATAGCAAAATATTTAATAACATATTTCATTTCGGAGTTAGTTATAATTGTGAAAATCTGGAAATAGTCAAAATGTCCAACAACTGAAAAATCGTTGATAGAAAAATTGAAAATGCAGAATATCAAATTATAGAATATGAGTTGAGATATGCAAACAGAGTAATATATAGAGAGTATTAACAGTAATTATTGGAGGTTAAAATCCATGATGCTTTTCCCCGCTCTTCTGTATACATTTCTGTGTATTCCAAGTAATTGGCGATAAACACACGCTACTTCTATTTGCAAAAAAAAAAATTTTTTTTCCAGAAAGCAGCTAAGTCATACCATCTTGCATTTTTTTTTTTTTTTTTTTTTTCCCAGTACCCGGGCCTCTCACTGTTGTGGCCTCTCCCGCCGCGGAGCACAGGCTCCGGACGCGCAGGCTCAGCGGCCATGGCTCACGGGCCCAGCCGCTCCGCGGCGTGTGGGATCTTCCCGGACCGGGACACGAACCCGTGTCCCCTGCATCGGCAGGCGGAGTCTCAACCACTGCGCCACCAGGGAAGCCCCATCTTGGATTTTGAGGAAAAAATTTCCATTCACCATAGGTATGTCTATTTTTTTGATAATTTATATAGATTTCAGTCTTTATCTAAAGCTTGACAGCTTTTTCTTTTTAAACTTTATTAGACTGAGTGAACCCGATAACCACGCCCTTGCTAACCCTCCCCTTCTCTGGTCTCTATGTTACAGAGTCTGGAAGAGCAACTTTACATTCCCAGAGTTCCTTGCAGCTGTGGTACGTGCCTGTGACCGAGGGCCCTTTGTCAGATGCGTCTTCTGAGACGCGGGAGGTGGGTTGAGCAATGAGGAGGGTTCTTTAACAAGCCCGGTGGCAGAGACACTCGGCTTATCTGGGTCACCTCTGTGGCACTTCAGACACCCAGCCTCAGCATCACGCGACATCAGGGACCACAGAGCTGCGTTCACCAGGAGAGCCCTGGGCTATTGAAGTAGCATTTTTCTTGGTTCTCCTGAAGAGTCTGAATCATCTAACATTTAAAAATCAGTCCCTTTCTTTAAAATAGCTGGGCAAGGATGCTGCTGTATTCCACAGAGACCTGATCTGCTTAATCCGCGTCACGTTACCCAGCAGTCCCAAGCAGAGGATGCTGTTCTCACCACAGCAAACGGTGTTTCTGTGACACTTTCTCACGTCTTCCTTTGCCTGATGTACTCATCTTTTCTTGACAATGACCCCATGCACCCTCTGTCCAGACATTCACGCTTGCTCCCTTTTTGCCGAGTGTTCATTTTGTGTTCTCTGTGCCCTTATGCATGTTGCCAGTGGCCTGGGTTACCCTGGCCTCTAACCCCCTGATTCCAACCACCCTTCAAGTCTCAGCTGTTACCTTGTCCTTCTCCGTGGAAACCTTGCTGACTCCATCAATGCTCCCTGATTATCCAGCATCTCGATGTTTCCGGCCCTTTATTCAACCAAAATGTTTAGTCCTTCATTTGGACTAGTTTTGTGTTGCAGGCTAATTATGGGGTGGGGCTGGGATCCCGTCTCTCTTAGAGCTTTGTGTTTCTATAATGCTCTCTCTGTGGCATGTCTCTTAGCGTTCTGACACACACCAAAGACAATGCCAGGTCCTCCTTCCTCACTAAATCCATCATGATCATCAAGGCCAATGATTCACTCATTTACTTAAAGAAGAGTCCAGTAGAAATTATGTTAACCAGAAGGTTTGGGGGAATGTTATGGTCTGGCTCATTAAATTTTCGGGTTGGCTGAGAGATGTGAGACTCCTTTTTCTTTCTTTAATTGGGAAAAATTCCCTGACGTGCATTTGCTCCGTTTCCTGCTTCAGGAAGGATGCACTCGTTGGGTATTGCCCGGGGTCCTGCTCCAGGGACGCCTTCCACTGTGTCTGCAACCTGAAGTGATTGCACTCTCTGGGCCCTCATTGTGCTTTATGACCATAATATGACTATTGCCTGATTTGTCTTTTCTTGGGGTATATTTTTTCTGCACATTTAAACCTTCCATTCAATTATAAATTGTCTCGGTGCAGAAAGAGCTTCTCTTTATTTTAAGTTTTATAGTCCCCACTGGACCTGGGATAGTGTCTTGAACGTAGGAGGGATCAAAATGTTAGTTAAATAAATTGAGATGCAAAGAATACAAAGGGTCACCATTTTGAATATCAGAATCAGATTTGTTTTTTAGAGGGTGTAGTATTTGGGGTTAAATTTGTAGTATCACCGAGACAAATCAACAGGAAGGTAACATTAAAATTTCATTATGAGCTTATTTTAAAATTATTTGATGTTTTTCCTTAGAAAAATGAGCTGAATTAATTCTATTTAATTGAATGTTTTTGTTACCTTTCTCCTGACAGATTGAGATTTTTACCATATTATTTCTTTTTTTTTTTTTTTTGCTGTACGCGGGCCTCCCACTGGTGTGGCCTCTCCCACTGCGGAACACAGGCCCCGGACGCGCAGGCTCAGCGGCCATGGCTCACGGGCCCAGCCGCTCTGCGGCGTGTGGGATCTTCCCGGACTGGGGCACGAACCCTCGTCCCCTGCATCGGCAGGCGGACTCTCAACCACTGCGCCGCCAGGGAAGCCCTTACCATATTATTTCTAAACTTTCCTCCAGGACACACAAAAAAATCACTGTTATTTTAATTTCTAATATTTTGTCACTGTCAATTCTTAGTCTGAGCTCTCTTAAAATTATTCACAGATATACTTTATATACTTTAAAGACAGTTTATAATATTTTTTCTCAAATAGGGATACCTTAAAGGCTTTGTATACTTTGCATACTGGATGTGCTTTTTTGTTTTTAAAGCACGAGCTTTAGCTGAAAGGTGTGTCATCTAGATAAATTATCACCTAGCTTTCTTTAATATTAAAAACATTACATAGAAAATGTTGGTGAGGCGGAAGCAACATATTAAACATTCCTTGGGATGGTTTCATACTCTTTGATCTCCTTTCCAGGACACCAAGAAACATTTGGTGTAATGAACATGGTGAAGAATAAAGAGACAGGCAAGAACCATCAGCAGGTGAATAAATGCTGTGTAACCAATGGGCACCTACTCCGAAGGAAAAGTCCTGGAATGGGAAGATCTCGCCCCTTGCTGGAAGTAGGTGGAATGGCAAGAATAATACCTCACCCCTATATAAAATAAGGGATGTGAACTGCTTGAAAATATAAAAGATAACATTTTCTTAAAATTTCTTAAAAATAAGAGGAAAGTAAGTTGACTTTTAAAATTTTATTTTCAAAAATGTCTTCACAGATGCAAGCACATTTCCGTCATACGACGATACTCTGAATTAGCTAGGGTAAGTTTTTTACTTTCCGTTTTATCGACCTGGAGCAAATAAAATGGGTCATCCAAGTTTGCTTTGGAAATAGCAATTCAAAGAATAGAAAAGTGCTTTAACTCTTTAATTCTCTTTCTGTGATATAACGCAATCTATCTTTTTCACGTTAATAATGACTATTAGTAATAAACATATGTAATATATCAGTTCAGCTATAACCACATCCTAACCTCAGCTCATTACAGAGTATATAGAAGAGAGAGTTCTAGGTAGCAGGGGTGGGGATGTATAACCTCTAGTCAGGGGTAGACTGGCTCTGTGGACAATAAAACACTACCATTTGTAGTGTGCACCGATTCCCATGGTGTAAGCACTCCCAGCAGGGCTGATTTCAAGCTACCATTGTGGCACCATGGAGCGGGGGTTGTGAATGTGTACAACCGACACTCACACAGAGGTGTGTGTTCGCCCCTGGAGGGTATACAAGGCCCTACCCTTGGGCAGACACACAGGACACAGGCATATATGAGCACATATAAAAAGAGAAGATGTCTTTCAGGAAGGGGGCCACTCAGGGATCTCACTAGCATCTTGGGCACTCTTGGTGGGAGGAAAGTTCACCACCCTGATCCAAGGGGTGCAGCAGTCATGCGTTGTAGAGAGCCCAGCATGGCTGCAAGCAGTGGAGCCAGAGCACTGGCACAGAGACCCTCTTACTAGACGTCCATACTTCCCCACCCTTAGTTCTATTGGTCTATCATTGATAAGAAAAATGGTATCTATTTAAAGTGTGCAATGTGATGGTCTTAAGTATGTATACATTGGGTAGTGATCACCACAGATCAAGTGTCACGTTAATTAACACATCCATCACCTCCCATAGTTGTTGGGCTATTTTTTTGGTTTGGTTTGGTGTTTTTTTTTTTTTTTTTTGGTGAGAGTGTTTCAGATCTCCTTCCTTAGCACATTTCAAATATACGATGTATTATTGTTAACCATAGTTACCGTGTGTACCGTTCTCAGAATGTATTTATCTTATAACTGAAAGTTTGTATCCTTTGACCAACACTTCTCTCCCACCTCCCAGCCCTTGGCAACCACCATTCTACTTGCTGTTTCTTTGCCTTTGCCTTTAGTATTATTGTTTTTTAAATTTCACACGTAAATGATACCATATACTATTTGTCTTTCCCTGTCTGGCTTATTTTACCTAGCATAATGCACTCAAGGCCCATCCACGTTGTCACAAAGGGCAGGATTTCCTCCTGTTTTATGGCTGAATAACATGAATTGTGTATGTATATCACACCTTCTTTATCCATTCATCCTTCAGTGGACACTTAGGTTGTTTCCACGTCGTAGCTATCGTGGATCATGCTTGAGTGAACATGCGGAGGCATGTATCTTTTGAGTTGGTGTTTTCATTTTCTTCAGACAAATACCCAGAAGTGGAATTGCTGGATCATATGGCGGCTCTATTTTTTATTTTCTGAGGAACCTCCATACCGTTTTCCACCGTGGGCTGTACCAACTTGCATTCCCAGTAACAGCGTTAGGAGGGTTCCCTTTTCTCCACAACTTCGGCCACACTTGCTATCTTCTGTCTTTTTGGTGAAAGCCATGCTAACAGGTATGAGGTGGTAACTCACAGAAGTGCATTTTCATTTAGCACGAGATATCTGCTGAAGAATTAGATGTCATCTCTCCATAAACATTATGTGGGGGGATATTTAGAAGAGGGAAATTTCTGGGTTGTCCAAAAAGTGAACTTTCAATTCTTTGAGAGATGGTCCAAGCTGTCCAGATGGTGGCAATTTCCTCCTCAAGAAGAGACCCTTTGGCGGCTTCCCTGGAGGTCCAGTGGTTAAGAATCCGTGCTTGCACTGCAGGGGGCACAGGTTCAATCCCTGGTCGGGGAACTAAGATCCTGCATGCCACGTGGCACAGCTAAAAATAAGTAAATAAACTAAAATAAGTTAAAAAAAAAGAAAAAGAGAGAGAGAGAGATCCTTTGAGGCAGAGTGCGAGCACTGTGGTGGTTCCGTGCCTGGATTCTTTATTCTGAGGACAGTCTTTTCAGTCACCAGTCAGTCCGGTAGGGTGGGTTAAGACCTGTCCCTCAAGGTCACTGCGCTATTACTCCCGCATGTGAGACATTTAGTGCAGTGCCTGTCACACTGAAGAGCCCAGTGTATCATTCATACTGTCAGAGAATTCTAATAAGAAATTCTAAGAGAGATTTTTTCCCCAGATGATGGTAAATGTCAAAGAATCTATTCTTTCTTAATATCCCCAATTTATTCCCGTAGTTTCTGGTGTCTCACTTTGGTCTATAGAAAGGAGGCTATCGCCAAATCCATTAAAATAGAAACGTTCCAAACTTGGGCAAAATAACTGAATCACACATGCTACCCAGTTTTAATAATTTACCACAAATCTAAATTTATTAACTATTCCTAAGATAGTTTGCCCTATGCATTATTTATGGGGTCTTTCCCCTTTGGTGGACTGCAGCTGTCCTATTAATTTTTAATCAAGTCATGAAATTTTGTAATTCATTCTTAAAGCCAGGTGAATAAAGAGAGAATGACCTCTAGGAAACATTATGACAATGCATCCTATTTCTCAGAACACATTGACCATCCATTCTAAATACCAGATCTCAAAATAATTTTAAGAAGGATAGTTAGGACATGTCGTACATCCAGTTCCTCTGAGTAGACTTCGAGCTTATTTATAGCTGTAAAAGCCCACATTTTCTGCCTTTAGAGAAGCCACCGGGAACTGAATATTTATGATCCTGAGGCTGCCTCACAACTTCTGTGTTTTCCTCGGGGCTTTCACCCAGCCTGGAGGAGCAATGGAAAGCGACGCTCTGCTCTCTGCAATCTGCCAAGTGCTAAAACTATTTTCCCCGAAATGCAGTCACATATTACCTTAGCACTGAAATGCATAAATTGGAAGGATCATGAAAGGAAAAGTTCAGTAGCTTCAAGGAGTGATTAACAAGACTTATTCACTGGAAAGCACCCGTTCAGGCTGACTTACAAAGCACCTCTTACCAAACACAGCAGGTGCACGTTTCAGGTTCAAAGTCTTAGAAGGTGTGGTGTGTGTGTGTGTGTGTGTGTCTGTCTGTCTGTTTATTTTTGTAGACTAAAAGCAGACCTCTATGAAATACAGATCTTTTAAAAGAAGTTTCTGTTTCAGTTATAAGAGAAATAATTACTAGGGATAAAATGTACAGTACACTGACTATAGCTAACACTGCTATGTGGTGTAGTACAGAAAAATTAACAGGGTAAATCCTAAGAGTTCTCATCCCAAGGAGAAAATTTTTTTCTTTTTTTAAAATTATATCTACATAAGCTGATGGATGTTAGCTGAACCTACTGCAGTAATCACAATATATGTAAATCAAACCATCATGTTGTACACTTTAAACTTATACAGTGATGTATGTCAGCTGTTTCTCAATAAAACTGGAAACATGTTTTAAAAAAACACAAAAGAACCAACCAAACCAAACCAACAAAAAATAAATAAAAGAAGTTTCTGTTTCAGCAGATTCCACTTAACAGCAAAAAAATTCACTTATACCTTGAGTTAGAGTCAACAAAACTGGCTGTACGTATAGGGTTTGTCATTTATTTACTGGCTTCATCACCCTGAATCGATCACCAGAATTCTCAGAGCTGTAGCCTCTTACCTGGAAAAGGAGGGTTATAATGTTACCTGCACCACAGAGCTGAGGATAACGTGACAATGGGAAGTTCTCGTAAGAAACCGTTATACTGTTGTTTCTGTTATGTGCGTAAGACTGAAAGTGAAGCAAACACAAGTCACGTTATCTTGACCACAAAGGGGAGAGGCCCAGAAACAAACAAAATATAGATGATTTAAAGTGCTCTGAAAAATGCATATATGATTGGATCCTCTAAAGAAAAAAATTATTCCTAGAGGTACATAGAAACTCAAAGGACAGCACAGAACAATGTGTCCTATTTCTGTATTTAGGAAAGGGCACAATTCAGTCACTCACTATCCCAGTGCACAAGGTTTTAATACAGTTAAAAAGGAAATAAGTGTTTACTAGTGTTTCCCTCTAGTTTTTGCCGGTTTCCTCTATAGACATTTGCTTGTGTACATTGTTTTATTAAAACAATCATGTACGTAGCTGGCGTTCTTGCCTTCACATCTAATGACTATGTTGCCAGAATATCCTCTTTGTGTGTATATTCTTTTGGAGAAAATAGTGTTGCAGACGAAGCTCCGGAGCGGGTCAGAGCATCGCTTCTCTCACTCCGGTGTGCGTTTGTGTATATGAATCACCTGGGGACCCTGTTAAAACGAAGGCTCTGATTTAGTCGGTCTGAGTGGGACCTGAGGTTCTGTTCGGGTGATGTGGTGCTGCAGGACCACATTGGAGGAGGGAGGGACCCCGGAGGACGGGACCCCGATGGTCCATACATCCTCACTGCTTGGAGGCAGCTGGTGCGCTGCGGAGCCTGGCAGGCTGGCGGATCGGGCGGTGGGTATCTGAGATCAGGGGGGCACGATGACCTCACCTTAATTCTCTGCGTGGGGAGGATTGATTTGCTCACAGAAACCTAATCTCCACAGGATTCTCTCTGACATAGGGTGGTATAATTCTTTTGAATTATCAGTCAAGTTTCTAACATGGACTTGGAGTTCGCGGACTCTCACGTCATCTCTTTGGGGAACCCTCATCAAGGATAGCGCTGTGTTTCCCATGTGACTCTGCCAGAGGACGAGAAGCACTTGAGCCTTGGAGGGCAGATTACCTGTTGATTGCCTGAACCTGAGACGGGCCTGGAGCGGAGGGATGGAGATGATGTGAAGCCAGAAGTAGACTCCGCACCCTGCCCCCCACCCCGCTGTTCTCTAACAGTCCATGAAAGCAGCCAGTTTTTTTTTTTTTTTTAATTTATCTGGGAAAGTTATAGAAAGGATAAACTTCTTATTTCCTTGTAGGCTCAGAAAGAGAAGTCACTGTGACCTAGTGTTTTAAAATATGGAGCAGTGGCTGGGGGAGAGATGGGTGGATGAGAAGCGGACCTAAAGACTGGTCTGAGAACTCGAGGAAAGTGGCTGAGAAGAATTTTCAGTCCCTTCTTCTTGACAGTGAGGCATTCTGCACAGCACTGCTGAGGGTTCCAGACTCTGGGGTTTATTCTGCTAATTAATTTCAGCTTAGTCCTTTCTTTGTGCCTTGGGGTATTGCCATAATAGAGGTCCCTAGAAGCCTGAATAAACAGATAAATGGATGAAGAGACTGGGACTAAATGAAACGGGACTACATTTTCCCATTTTTCCAAGCACTACATGTCTTGAGTGCTGTATTGGCTAAGGCTATGATTTTAGCAATTGAGACATCTATAATCAAGTAGAAATGCCTGTGAAAAACAAGTGAGCAAATGCCAATGATTAGTTAGATTTTAAACTAACGAACACGATTTACTAAATGACTGACTTTGGTGTTTCATCTTCCAGATTTTTCAAAACTGCACCTACATTAATCTTGTTGAATTTTTTTGTTTCCATTTCTGCCCTTCTACATACCTCCCCCTTTTTGCCTATTTATGGTGATTTCCCACAGTATGTTCACCTATACATCTGAAAATTTGAGAACTCAATTGTTGGACTGCTTACTATGTTCAAGACAGTATCTTAAGTGCTATAGGGGATAAACGTCTTGTCAGGGAGATACACATATGCAGGTAACTTCAATATTGGTAAGTATCGTGGGTTTCACAATTTTCTCTTTGAACAAAAATGAATTGACTTCAACCTAGAATGAGCACGAATTCACAGAGTAATAAGCACGTTACTAGTCAATGAAGACAATGGGTAGGGTTCGGAAATGTCGAGTCTGAAGAGTGAGATCATTTCAGGTGGAGAAAGCAGCATGAGGAAATGCAGAAGGTGGAACATGAATCATGTGTCATGGGGATTAAAAGTAGTTCAGTGCGGGCTTCCCTGGTGGCGCAGTGGTTGAGACTCTGCCTGCCGATGCAGGGGACACGGGTTCGTGCCCCGGTCCGGGAAGATCCCACGTGCCGCGGAGCGGCTGGGCCCGTGAGCCATGGCCGCTGAGCCTGCGCGTCCGGAGCCTGTGCTCCGCGACGGGAGAGGCCACAACGGTGAGAGGCCCGCGTACCGCAAAAAAAAAAAAGTAGTTCAGTGGAAGAGCAGACACATGATGGTGAGAAGGATAAACATTTGGGTTTTTTTTCCCAGGCTTTGGCTATTATGAATAAAGCCATTATGAAAATTCACCTCCAGGTTTTTGTGTGAACGGAAGTTTTTCATTTCTCTGGGAAAAATGCCCAGAAGTACAATTGCTAGATTATTATGGTAAACTCATGTTTTGTAAGAAATGTCAAATTATTTCTCAGAGGGGCTATACTATTCTTCATGTCTATCAGCAACATATGAGTGTCCCTCACCAGCAGTTGACACTAATCACTATATTTTATTTCAGCAATTTTGATACAAGTGCTATCATAAAATTTTGCCAGTAAATATAAACTTACAACAGAATTTTTAGGACTACGTAATATTCCATTTTATGTGGGAACTAACATTTCTTCAATCAATTGCAAATTGATGAGAATTCAGGTTTTTTCCCACTGTTATAAACAACAGTCCAAAAAAGCATACATCTACTTGTGTCTGGTTATCTTACTGATTAAATTCCTAGGAGACAGAAGGCTGGTGTGTCCTTTTTTTTTTTTTTTTATGGCTTTTGATACCCCAGCATTCGATCTGAGAGTCAAAGGCTTGGGTTTGAAAATTGATTCCATCAATAATACCTATATGGTTTTAGGCATGCTGTTTAATCTCTCTGGATTTTGGTTCCTTCCTATGTAAAAAGGGGATGATTGTTTGTTTCCTAAGACTGTTGAAAGTACTAGTTAGAATATTTTGTATAATGTAACGCTCAAGAATCTTGAGCGTGTACTCATTAAACACGAGGTCTACCTAGACTGAACCTCACACAGCGCTTTGAACAGCGTAGATGGAAGTACACTCATGTAGTTTATTTCATGCATCAATTCTGACCAGTGTGTTGGGCAACAGCATTGAGAAAAATCTTGGACTCGGCAGGAAAAATGCTCAGTGTGTGACCCCTCAGTGGATTCTTCTACCGTGGGTAGAGAAGAGAGGATAGAGAAGTACCCATCCTGAGTGAGGTGTATCACTTAGCAAATGTGATTGTCAGAATATGTCATCAGGCTGGAGCCGTCTTCCTTACCCTAACCTCGTGCAGAAGAGCATGCAGAGTCCTGTAGTACTTGGAATATAGGAAGTTTTCTCCAAAGGTGACCGTGGTATCAGAAGATGAAAACTTTTCTACCTTTAAGTTGAAGGGATGTTTGAGTGGATGAATATATGGAAGCTACAGAAACTCAGAAATGGAGAACATTTGACACCTTGTTAAGAATTTAAAATATGGTAACTACTTAGAGGGCATTCCTTAGCAATGACTCTTCATGTGTCTCATTAGTACACATAAAATATGTCATCCATTTTCACAATTGTTGTCTTATCATTATTATTATTTTTAGTGGGTTCAGTTTTCAATCTTGTGTGAGTCCCACTGTCACTGGTGTTCACAGGACTCCACCAGGCCATGCATGTCACCCATGGGGACAGCTCTGTCTTATATCCAGTCTTTCCTTTGTCTCCTTCCCAAAATGCCTCTGGTCTCTCCCCCATTTAACTTCTACAGTTACTTAAGAGGTCCATTCAATTTCTTCATACTTTTCCATGACCTTGATTTCTCCCTCTTATGGACCCTAATATGTTTTACTTATTTAACACGTATGTATTTTGGGGTCATCTAATTTATTGCATCATTATTTAACATTCAAAAAATATATATATGACCAAATTTGAAGGTTCTTGAGAACAGAAAAATGGTTTATGATTTCTTGTATTCCCCAGCATCTAAGTTAGATATTTTAGAATAGCTGCTAAGTAGATGTTAATTGAATAAGTGCCCTTATAAACAAAGGCATGCAAGTGAAATTGTGAATGAGTGAACTAGTTGGAAACCTGGGATCTAGAAGTAAAAGCTGTCGTACTCAATAATATCTGATGGTTTACATTGGGTTGGCCAAAAAGTTCGTTCGGGGTTTTCCCGAACGAAATTTTTGGCCAACCCAATATAATGAACTTTCTGCTCATGTATAAAAATTTCTTAACTCCGTTTTAAAGGTTTTGATCTTGTTTGCTGTGTTGTCAAGCTACTGAAATAGCTAATAACTGGGTGGATAAAGATATCTTTTCACTCCTAGCAATTTTTGTGAAGAACGGACAGCTATCTCTCTGTATTTTTGTATTCATCTAAAGTTGGATGAGCTGGCCTTGCACAGTTGGGGGTTGGCTTGCATGATTTCTGTTTGTGGCAGATGAGTGAATCCGTGATTTGGGGAACGATTTATCTCCTGGAGGTCACGAGAATGGCGTCTGTGTAACGCCTACAGTTCAAACTAGTAACACAAAAGAAAGCCAACCTCTGCTTCCACCAATTTGTTTTTAAAATAAAGAATAATGCTATCAGTCAGCTGGTAGTTTTTTGTGAAAAATCATCCTTCCTGCTGTGTGTGGCCAGTGTTTCACCAACTGCTTCATTCTGTTCAGTTTACGTGTCAAGGGCTCAGCAGCTAACTAAATCCTTAACAAAGAGAACTCAACTGTGACACTGTCCCTGTCCGTTTCCGACTGTAATATCTTTGGTTGGAAGTTGTTACATACTGCGTAGTTATGGCCAAGTGACAGATAATAAGAGCCATATCTATTCTAGTAAAGCTGTGAGATTACTTTTTCATGGCTTTCCAACCAAAATAAATGCAAATTGTTTTTCAAGGTTCAGTGTAAAAAGTGTTTTGAGTTAAAAGAGTTAAATGAATTATTGTACACGCTTTGGCACATTGATTCTAACAAGTGACATCGTCATGTTGGCTGCAAACATTTCCAGTTGCCAAAGTATTTTCATATTGCCTTACAAGGACGTGATGGACCACTTTCCATCACCAAGTAAAGCACATGCATATGAGAGAGAATGAAGTCTCTCTAGCCCTGGGATCTGGGCTCTGCCTGGCTCTGAGGATGTGACCACAGGACATTATGATTCAAGAAACAGAAGTGCCCCTTGGAGGACAGGGCAGATGCCACCTTGGGTTGTGTTTCTTTGGCTCTGATGATGTTTGATGTTTGGCTGGATTAGGTCTCTCTCCCTGGGCAGAGTCTCTCCAGCCCACCCCACATTTCTCACAGAAGCTGAGCTAATGAGAGGAAGAAGAACAGGGGACGGGCTCACAGCCCTGTTTCACACTTTGGGGAAGTGTGTTTAAGAATTAAAGGCAATATCATGAATATCAACTTTAAAAAAAGTTATTTATTTATTTGGCTGCACTGGGTCTTAGTGGTGGCATGCAGGATCTTTGTTGCGGTGTGAGGGATCTTTGGTTGCAGCGTGTGGGATCTTTTAGTTGCGGCATGCAGGCTCTTAGTTGCTGCATGCAGGATCTAGTTCCCTGACCAGGGATCGAACCTGGGCCCCCTGCATTGGGAGCACAGAGTCTTAACCACTGGACCACCAGGGAAGTCCTAATATCAACTTTATTGTATAGGAGAGGCTCAGATTTTTCTCCCCCTAATTTCCTTCTCTTAGCTCTCGGGGAACACTTTCAGGCAGGATATCAAATTAAAATCTCTGTTTGCAAAACTTCATGGAATTGACCAGGTTAAAATGATTTTAAATGTCACATTCACAAAGCCATCAATAAAGGCCCTTCCAAGTGGGGAGAAAGCACTGCCCCAGCTCACTCATTGCAAAGGCATAGCTGAGTCCTGCTAGCACTTCCCATATACACTGACCCAAAACAGGATAGCCAATAAAATACAGGGCACAATATTTGGAACGTACTTATACTGAAAAACTATTTGTTTATCTAAAATTCAAATATAACTGCTATCCTGTATTTTATCTGAAAACTCTAGCCCAAATTCCTTTACAAATTTTCTACTAGACAAATGGCTGTTTTTGAGCTTATCCTTGATTACACTATTTCATATTCTGTCACCTTGATTTTATGTATATTAGATTCCATTGGTTTATTGTACATGACACCAACTTCTACTAAGAATTTGCCACACTAAAAAAAGAAAAATTAATGGAATCAACTTTACCTTCTTAAGAGACTCTAAGGTTACCATTCTTGTAAAATTGCATTTAGTGATCTAAAATAAGACCTCAGTTTGGTTTCTGTTACATTATCTTATATAGTAAAATAGAATAAATCTGTCAGTCAATATTCTACATCCTGTCTGTTCATGTTTTATCTCTCCAGCTCGGTTATTATCTACCTGGTTAGGGATTCTGTGCTTCTGTTCACCAAATGTTGAGGGTCATATGACCATCTCCTCCCTTTGTTATTTATCTTCCCTTTTCTCACACAAACTTTAGTTTGTTTGTTCTGAGAGTTTTAATTTTGTGAAATTGAATTTTTCCCATCCTTTCCCTCCAGGACATAAACAGAGGAAAAGGCTCTTCTTAGGAAATATACTGAAGCATGAGGAGAGAATACTGTATGCTCCAGAGTTACCCTGAGGTGAGTTGGGGGTAGTGAATCAGAAGGGCTGGGTGTTCCAGAGTTACTTTCCCTCTGAGGCCACTGTGGCATGATGGGAAGGACACTGGACGTGCCATTCAAATCTTTACATTCAGGTCCTTGTCCTGAAACCTAGTAGTTATGTGTTCTTGCAGTAATGACTTGATATTCTGAATTTCACTCTTCTCGGCTATGATATAGGAATCATAATATATCCACAAATAACTGCTCTAAGAAATACAATAATAGTCGGGAAAGTGACTTATAAAGTATTATACCATTATGAGATATTAATTTTTCTATATTAAATTACAATTCATTATTCACAGGATAGTGTTAGAAACTTATAGATACAGATATAGATATACTTTATATATGTCTATACCTATATATCTATACATCTTTATATATATCTATATAACTTATAGATATAGATATACTTTTGTATATATACGTCTATTATACGTACAAAACAGCATCTGCCTTAAGACACTGATGTTGTATATTCTTCACTAACTGTTTTTAATTCATCTTGAATAAAGTGATCTAAAACATGTCATAGAAGTTCTTTTTGCCATCAATTAGATCAGTAAAATCTGCTTTTCAGAAGAAATTAAAACAAGGGTAAGAATACCACAAAGGATCCCAGAGACTTCAAGAACACAGTTTACTTTTGATAGAAAAAAGAACCACCAGAATAAGGTTTCATTATTTACCAGGCATTAACAATTGACTAATTCTGCTTGATTCCCTTAATTACCCTCCACGAGCTACACCGCAGAAGCCATACCTCCATTCAGAGCCTGGGAAAAGGGCACCCCCGGGTCTCTTCAATCACAAGAGACATACAGCTGTGATGGGAGTGAGGCTAGAGTTTCTGTCGATAAGATGGAAACTTCTCTGTGTCTCTATGCTCAGGGCCACTTTCATTCTGTTTCCGACTCTGCCATGAAAGAGCCCAGCCAGGGCTGATTATAATTCTGTGCTGAGATGCATATACTCATCTCGAATCTTTGTCTCAACTGATTAGTGTTTGGTAACCCCTGCATTCTACAGGGAATCACGCATTTCCATCCATGCTAGACATAAAATATCTGTTTTGACAGTCTTTGATTGTACTTAAATAGTACAGATTTTAAATAATCAAAGAGGGCTTATGTAATAAAGTTTGAGGTCTCAAAAGTGCTTTTCTGTCAGCAAGGAGGAGAAGGTTTTTTTAAAAAATAGGATCATAAAATGATAGAACTAGAAGATAGCATGGAGATGCCTAGACTTAAGCACTCAGTTTACAGATGGAAAAGGACATACAGAAGGAATAAAAGAAGCTAGAGTGGCTTGCCTAAATTCATATATCTGGTTAAAAAAACTAGTATTTTGATCTCTTAGATCCCAATTAATTTTTCTTTCCAGTACAACTTTTAAACCTTTTAGATTCCTTCCTTCCTTCCTTCCCTCCCTCCCTCCTTTCCTTCTTACTTTCTTTCGTTCTTATTACTATTATTATTTGTTATGATTATTATTTTATTATTTATTTAGGTTAATAAAGCATATACTTGGAGTCAGATAGGCTTTGTTCAAATTCTGGCTCAGTCACTTATTAGCTGTGGAATCTTAGGTAAGCTGTGTAGCTTCCCTATGCTTCAGGTTTTCAGTTATAAAATTGGAGAAAATAACACAATTTATCTCATAGGGATAATAAAGATTAAACGATCAAAGAGTAAAACATATGTAAAGACTGTTTTCTGAGCCTGGCTCAAAAATATTGGTCATTATTATTATGAATCCACTTTAGTGTAGATTTTAAGAATTAAATTAATAAACTTAAGGTATGCTAAGTGATTCTTTTATCTCACATATTAGGATGATTAAAAAGTCAATGCATAGTTTTAATGGGAAAATATAATTAGATCAAAATTACCAGAATTCAGCTCCCAAGATTGTTGTAAGCGGTGAAAATGTGAAAGTAATCATAGATAGTTATGTTTGAGGGAAAACCTGAGAAAAGAATAAATGATTGAGAGAAGATATGGAAGTCATATATATTTTTTTCAAGAGAACTGTGGTACAATACTCAAATAGATTTGAATCGTATATCTGCCCCTTAAAAGTCATGTCATCTTGGGCAAATTCCTTAACTCTTCGTGCTGGTGTTCTTATTTCCCCTAGCTTTACTGAAGTATAATTGACAAATAAAATTTTTTATATTTAAGGTATACATCATGATGATTTGATATATGTATACACTGTGAAGTGATTACTACAGTCAAGCTAAGGAACACATCCATTGCCTCATAGAGTTACAATATTTTTCTTGTAGTGAGAACACAAGATCTATTCTCTTAGCAAATTTCAAATATACAAAACCATACTATTAACTATTCTGTGTTGGTGTTCTTATCTATGCCACATGGGATAGCAGTCAAAATTAAATAAGACAACATATATCAACTATGTACAGTAGAAAATAAAGATGATAATAATAGGTCAAGGAATAGAGTTGGGATAAATCATAGTAGCACCCAGGTCAGCATCTAATGGTGGAGAAACATTACATACTCATAGATGCAGTGTCTAGAAAAATATATAATGCTTTAGAAGCACAGGTATAACAGGTCACCTGGTCACATTTTAGACCAGGGACTAGCCAACTCCAAATCCTATCTCTGTGACCCAGAGGTTTAGAATGATTTTTACATTTTTGAGTAGTTGAAAAAAAATCAAAAGATGAATGATATATTATGATATGTGAAAGCTGTACAGAATTCAGATGTGACTGTCCCTCACTGGAGTTTATTGGCATATAGCCATGCTCACTCCTTTCATGTTGCTCATGGCTGCATTTGTTACAATGGCAGAGCTGAGTGGTGGCAACAGAGCATATCTGGTCCACAAAGCCAACCTTATTCACTGTCTGTGCTTTTACTGAAATCATCTGCTAACTCCTGTTTGAAACTGAAAAATCACCTGTGAGAGAATGTATTTTCATCAGACCCAGAACCAGAGACTGATATCACAGAAGAATGCATCAGGAGAGAGGAGAGCCGTTCCAAATTCCGCAAATAAACCAAAGCAGATCAAGAAACAGTTGAGGAGAGTTGTTTATGCCAATGGCTGCTCCCAGTGCGTAGGAAAGAAGATGGTAGAATAATGGTCTTTATGAAAGAATGGATATTCTTTCAAAGAAAAGGCTAACAAATGGGCAAATGTTTTCTTAGGAAGGAAATGTGCTTCTGTCTTCCCTATATCCCATAGCTTAGGCTGTTCTTGATCCTCTGCACTAGAGGTTGGACTCCCTAGAAAGCAATCAGATCACAGCCAGTGGGCAAATTGCCCCACAGTTGTTTGTGGCTGTTGAGGGAAACAGACCGTTTTTGGAAACTCTGCCTGAGAATCTAGCATTAGGAGATTAAAATGTCTAATTTAGAAAAAAACAACCTACAGAATGGGAAAAATATTTGCAAACCATACCTCTGATAAGGGGTTACTATCCAAAATATATAAAGAACTCATAGAACTCAATAGCAAAAAACCCCAAATCATCCAGTTAAAAAATGGGCAGAGGACCTTAATAGACATATTTCCAGAGAAGATATACAAACGACCAACCCAACAGGTACAGGAAAGGATGCTCACCATCACTCATCATTAGGGAAATGCAAATCAAAACCAGGATGAGATATCACCTCATGCCTGTTAGAATGGCTGTCATCAAAAAGACAAGAGCTCAAAAATGCTTGCGAGGATCTGGAGAAAAGGGAACCCTTGTGCACTGCTGGTGGGAACGTATTAGGTGCAGCCACTGTGGAAAACAGCATGGAGGTTCTTCAAAAAATTAAAAATGGGACTACCATTTGAGCCAGCAATTCCACTTCTGGGAATGTATCTGGAGGAAGTGAAAAACACTATGTTGAAGAGTTATCTGAAACCCCAGGATCATAACAACGTTATTTACGGTCACCAAGACACGGAAACAACCTACGTGTCCACTGACAGATGAATGGATAAATAAATTATTGTATATATAACAATATTATTCAGCCATAAAAACAGAGGAAATTCTGCCTTACAACCACATGGAGAAACCTTGAGGACATTATACAAAGTGAAATAAGTTAGAGAAAGACAAATACTGTATGGCCTCACTTACGTGCGAAAGAAAGAAAAACACAAAATCTCGTAGAAAAAGAGATCAGACTTGTGGACACCAGAGGTGGGGCGTAAGGGTAGGGAGAAGTTGGATCAAGGTGGTCAGAAGAACAAACTTCCAGTTAACAAGATAAATAAGTAGCACTAGGGATGTAATGTACAGCACGGTGACTATAGTTAACACTGCTGTATTGTGTATTTGAAAGTTGTTAAGACAGTAAATCCTAAGAGTCCTTATCACAAGGAAAAAAATTTTTTTTCTTCTTTATTTTTTTTGGTATATGAGATGACAGATGTTAACTAATTGTGGTCATTTCATGATGTATGTAAGTCAAATCATGCTTAAATGTATACAGTTCTGTATGTCAACTGTATCTCAATAAAATTAGGGGAAAAGGCTCACGTGAGGGGTTGGTTGCACTAAATTAAAAAATGTACGCAAATTAGAGACAAAACATCCCACATCACTCTCTTTTCCATATACCCTGTTCTATACCAGTTACCCCAATACTATGTGAATTCTCCTTTCCCAACACATTTGCTCAATCTGTTTCCTCAAACGGAATTTTCATCCTTTGCTATAAAAATCTTTTCCAGCTTTCAAAACCCTATCAATTTCCTCCCTTTCGAGAAGATTCTTCCTGTACGGCAGTTAGAGTTGTTCCTTCCCTCTTCTGTCTTTCCACACTTCTTCAGATGCACCTCTGTTTCATTCTTTATTCTGTTCTTCTTACTTGGCTCATTTGGCTCATATGCATGGCCGCACCCATTACTGGACCATAAACTCCTTAAGGACAAGACCGGGGCTGCCGTTTGCTGCCCCCTGTCCTTAAGCTGAGTATTTTGAGCGCGGTGGAGGCCTAATGAATAGCTATTAAAATGAATTGCTAAAGTCATTTCTCCCCCTTTCCCCTTTTCCGTTTCTCCAAGGTGGAGCTGTCCTCAAAAAAAGTGGCAGGGAAAGTAATGAGTGCTATTAAAAATCAAGGGGTGTTGAATTGGGTCGAAGGGCAATACAATCCCAAGTCTCTACATATTAAAATATTGTACAATTAAGCCTAAATAATTCTCACTGTGTAAAGAGCAATTAGCACACATTGAACTAGTCATTAAACATGAATATAGAAAAATGTTCTCTTCTGAATAGCTGATTTGTTTCTTAGAGCAGTAAACTTGGAGACATTTTTTTAGTTATTTGTTGGAAAAATCAGCTTTTTCAGGGATAGACACTTAGTTAGCTAGAGCAGGTGATTAACTCCAAGAAAATAACATGTTGATCCCGTGAGGCGAACCATTGCTTGCACAGATTATATTTAGCATTTCGGGTGTTTAATTGAACTCTGAAGTAGAACCGGAACAGGATGGATATAAAAGCAAAAAAACATTGTATCTGGCATAGCCAACAGCACCTTTTAAATCTCATCCCCTTAAAGGTGGAAACATTAGCAGCCCCTGCACCCAGATGGCCTAATATCTTTTAACTTCAAAATGAAGGGTCACACTTGAGAGCCTATTTTTGATGCAAGCAGATCTTTACGACTAAATTCTAAGCAGTTGCTCACATAGAAATCACTCAGGAGAAAACAGAAAGCGACCACAGTTATAAAAAAGAAATGTGCGTGGATGTGTGAAATGAAGCTGCCAACCACCTCATCCTGTTGGTTTCATTCTGAGGGGTGCCCATCAATTTTATGAGTCAGATGGAGAGCAGTGCCTGTTAGGATAATGCATGAATAACCCATATTTTTAAGGGCATGCTTTGTGTTTTACATAATAAAGCAGAACCAAGTAGAAAATTACTTGCTCAGTTTGCCTGAGACCAAAATTCGGTAGGAATCGGTTACCTGGCTGATGGGACGTAAGCTCCAGAGTGGTACCCATCGGGTCTGTGAGACAGTCCAGTCATAGGTAGCTGTATTTTCACATCCTTAGAACAACAAATATTTATGAACGAGACCATTTTGTGTTGCTTCGTGAATTCTTTTGCTAGAGGTAGAGAAGTGAGACGTCATTTTTTCCTCTCTCAAAGGGAGATCTATATAATTTAAAATAAGACTGGAGAAAAGTCTTCCACTTGGCAAGGAATTAAAGCTGGATATGTCCTTCTTAGTGTCTCTCCACATTTTGTAAATGTCCTTGTATTTTTTTGCTCATTACTTGATTATGAAGACTTTTCAAAAATCAAATACTTTACATGGCTAAGTAGTAAAAGTTTAATTTAAAAGCATCGGACCATGACATAATTTTAACTTAAAATGAGCCTCCTGGGTTAAGCAAATTCTACTTTTTTTCTGGGTCACAAACTATCGTATACTTTCCTGTTTAAAAACATTACTTTGGGCCACATCTAAAATTCTTTCATTTTTCTCTCTCTCTCCTTCTTAGAGCTAAGTATCTAACTTGAGATTTTAAACTTTAGCTGCTATTAAGGAACCCAGTTTGAGGGCAGACGTCCTTTCTCCTTTGGGGATGTACGTACCTCAGGGTTCAGAGATGATAGAAAGCACGAAATATTGAGAAAGTGGAGCTGGAGAAGGGATCCTCCAGGGCTCAGTGACTCCTTACTTATATTTGTCTTTGCCCAGTGCTGAGCACAGTGCCTTGTACGTAATGAAAACTCAGTAAATATTTGTGGAATAAAAAAAAAACAGGAATTGGGGCATGTGCCATTTATTAGTTGTGTGGCCTTGGGCCACACACACAACCGCTTGGACTTCAGTTTTGATTTCTTTTATCTGTGAAGTGATGATCTTTCAATTACATGGTCTATTAAGTTCCTCTTAAGTTTCAGCATTCTGTAATTCCATAAAAACTTAACTTGGCCATAACAGGAAAGAAATGACTGCTGAAGTGGCAAAAAACACACAAAAGCCTCAACTGGAAGCTTTCTTTTTTTTAAACGATTATAGAATCTAATCTCCCCAAGCAACAATACATAGCCTCCTGGACTCTTGGTGGACCACCTATGAGCTCTCTGTTCATTTACTTAGAGGAAAATTCATATAAAGCTGTATCTTAAGGTGGATTATCTTTGGTAACTCTCGAAATGAACACTTTGATTAAACAGGAAAGTAGTGTCTTGATAAATGACTATTACTGTGCAGGTCAGCCTTAGATAACAGGCAAAAACTGAGTGGACCTTTATTTTTATGGTTGCTAAACCACACTGAGCTCAATTCAACCTAAAATCAGGCAAGAGGACTAATAAGTCTGAACCCTTGGTTAGCAGACCTAAACAAGATTATATTCTAATTGTCCAAGGAGTTCTCCAAGGCAAATCAAGCTTCTGTCAGCCACCCCTCACATACTCAAGTTCCTGAAAGTAATTAAAAAGTAAAAGATTTTCATTTTAATAAAGCTGTAATGTGTACTGGTGTCTAAAATTACCCACAGTCAATTACACAAACACCCAGAATGATTTTTTTTTTGCTTTCCTTGTCACCAGTAAAAGGCATGAAATAAATACTATTGCATTTTACCTTCACAAGAATATTTTGAGATTAATTAAAATAATATGAGTGAGACATAATAAGAATAGAAATTAAAAACTGTCGTATTACTTTTTTAGTTCTTATTCTCTACTATACTAAGCATGGTAGAGATATTACCTGTAATTCCTGTGACAACCCTGAATGATAACTTTTCTCCCCATTTAATATAAAATTGAGGTTTTTTTGTTTGTTTTTTTTTTTTTGCGGTACGCGGGCCTCTCACTGTTGTGGCCTCTCCCACAGCGGAGCACAGGCTCCGGACGCGCAGGCGCAGCGGCCATGGTCCACGGGCCCAGCCGCTCTGCAGCATGTGGGATCCTCCCGGACCGGGGCACGAACCCGTGTCCCCTGCATCGGCAGGCGGACTCTCAACCACTGCGCCACCAGGGAAGCTCTAAAATTGAGTTTTTGAGAGCTTTGTCCATTCATAGTTACATGATCAGTAAGTTCTAGAGTCATGATTTGAGCCAGGTCTTTAGGGCTCCAAATTCAGTGAACGTTACAAGTTTATTAACATGAAAGTCAACTCCCTGGACAACTAGAATACAGTCTGGTTTAGGTCTACTCACTGAGGGTTCAGACTTATTGGTCCTCTTCAGAAGCTAAAGCAAGCCGCCAACATAAAATTTAGGGGAAATCTATATCTTTCTTAATTATTTCACTAGAGAGTAAAAGGAAAGCTAAGCTCATTGCATCGAGCCACATGGATGAAACAACAAAGATTGAATGAAATAGAGGAAAGAAATCAGTGACCGCAATTCTGAGCCTTGATCTCAGGAAACACAATGGTCACACACAATTTCTACATAGCTGGGTGCTGATGGGGTCAGATTAATGCCAGATGCTCCAACACTGCAAATGACAGATTTTGAATTTAATATCTCAAGACATCTTAATGCTCAACAGCTATATAACAGACCTAAAATTATATGATAAAACTCATTTTCCCCCCAAAATATTTTAGTGTTTAATACCACCACTTTCTGAGTTTGAGTTCTCAAATTCAGGACTTCAGTCCAGTGTGGGAGGAAGTTCATCCTTCTCAGCTGCCCTCGAACTTCATCCACATGGCTCTGCTGTGAAAACCCGCTCAGATAGGAAACTGGCGCTGCACTGCCTGCGGCTTATTTTCACTTCCCTTTGAATCATATGATGAACATCTTGAAGTGGGACCAGAGGGGAAGATGGATGCAGACTTTGAGTGGGAGCTTTCTTCTGTCACTTTAGATGGTGAGCTGGACTACCAAGAGAGAGAAAAGATGCTTTTATGGTTGAGGGAGGCCAATAAATGGTGAAGCTAATTTGAAGCCGTGCTTCTGACTAGGAATAAAATAAGTCACGCAGGCGAGAAATCAACGCTCTTTACGTTATGGACTAGAGCTCTGCCAGAGGGGGGTGTATCCGAAGTCTCCTTACAATAGTAATGAAAGGACAGCGATTTTGCTCTCAGCTTTTAAATGAAACCTCTTCATGGCCTAATTGTGTCAGCTGCTTGATCCTTCTCTTTCCAGGACACCCTCCTGGAATGGATGACACCCTCCAATTATGTGGCTTCTCTCTGTAGTGTCCTCAAAAACCATTTGAGACGTCAGTGTTGGGAGTCTCTCTCATTAGAGGGTTAGCTCAACATAAAGGGTTTCTGTAACCTTTACTATTTGAAATTTAGCCCTTGGATTCTTGTGACTGGTCATGTTCAATTCATTTTTTAAAATGGAATTCATTCAATTTCATTTCACTCAAGTTCCTAGTAGAGGATATTAGTACCGCGAAATATATCAATGGCAATAATTCTCAAGAACGATATGGTTTTTCTCATATCTTTTTTGGTTTCTAGAGAGTGAGTTCAACTCACAAAGTACCTTAACTCTCCAAATCCCATTTTAATGACCCAAGACACATAAAATCTACGCTTAAGTCTTAGACAAGAAGAAAGGCGATCATCAATAGGTCACAGTCTCTGAGGCATTTTGGTTTCAGATGAAGCCATTGTGATTTCCTGGGGGAGGGGGATCTGGTGAGGGGTTCTCAGCACACAATTCAGCACTGGAAAAGCGGGGGGCGAGGGGCTTTCCTTCAGAAGTTAGAGTGTTTTCTGAGGGGTCATGAGACCCTCCAAGTGGTAAGCATGAGGATCCCCAGTGGGTACCTGGCAGCTTAGGTCAAAATAAGGATTTGCAGGTTCTTGCTAATGGCTTACGTGGAGCAGGTAGGGGAGACAGGATTCCAGCGCTGCCCCTCAAACTCCTGACCCCCTGTGTTCAATCAAACGCTAATTTAGGAGCTGCTGGGCAGGGTCTGGACAGGTGGAATTAGTGTCACTAAATCAGCTGCCCTAGAAATGGGGAGATTATCCTAGAAGACTGGGGTGGCCCAGTGCAAGCACATGAGTTGCTTATAAGTAGAAGAGTTGCTCAGAGGACTGCAGGGGGAGAGGGAGCAGGAGAGACCCCGCGTGTGGGGCAGGCTCGGCCAGTGCTGGAGGCTGGAAGCTGGAGAAAGGTGGCCCCCAGCCAAGGAATGTGAGTGTCCCCTGCAAACTGAGAGACCTCAGTCCTACAACCCCGTGGCACTGGATTCTGCCAACAGCCTGAGTGAGCTTGGAAGCAGACCCATCCTCAGATGCCCCAGCAAGGGACACAGCCCTCCCTCCACCTGTGAGCCCAAAGCAGAGTCAGCTGTGTGGGACTTGTGGCCTCAGACTGCGAGATAAGAAATGGTTATTGTTTTAGGCTGCTAAGTTCTTGATTTTTACAGGGGTGACAGAAGGTGAATACAGCAACTGACTCGTGCTTTGTCACTTCGTGTCCCTCCGCTCTGAAGGCGTACTGAATAACATGGAAGATTTGTTGCAGGGAACGCCTGATATGGGTGAGACAGAGCCGGAAGGAGAAGGGTATGGCGCTCAGGTAATCTACACACCTGTGACAACAGACCTGGAGGGGAAAATGAAACAAACATACAAAAACTCACCCTAGCAGTGTATCCCCTTAATATTGAATCTTCTTAATTCCTTGCCTAGTTCCTCTTGGGAGCTATAGCTCTAACCAAACACAGATGCCCCTAGGGTTCTCTCTGCCACCCACAAGAAGTGAGGGAGGAGGGAAGGGTGGGCATGAAGGGCAGGGGCCAGAAAGGAACAATTAAAGGGTTTGGGGAACACGGCTTGAATTCCACTCACAGAAGTTGGACTCATCGTCCCCCCAGGATTGACCTGGAGGTGATGGCTTTGGAGAGGAAGCGGGATGTTTGGGCTGGAATGCCCACCAGTTGCCTACTTTTCTCTACTATATTCAAGATGATTCCCACCTACCTTCTGGAGTACAGTACGGGTATCGCTGGAGGGCAAGGGCGATGGTTACTTTGCACAGTTCCTGCTGGGGTCCACAAGAGCTGCAGATACTACTCAGCTTAGAAACTTGCTTCTCAAACTTTGAAGGGCATGTGTACTGTGACTCCATTTCAGTTTCCAAACAAACCATCATTCATGTGAATGTAAAACTCCTTCTATCTCCTTGTTAAAAGTTTCCTTGGTCCCACAGCAGGGATCCTGATTAAGATGTAGGGTGAGGGTGGAGAATGCATTTCTAGCAAGTTCCCATGTGATGCCAATGGTGAAGGTCCAAGGAACACACTCTGAGATGTCACTGGCCTAGACTGCTATTTAGAAATGACAAAAACAATCATGGAGCATATGATGGGAGCTCCTTGAAAAATTTGGACAATGATGAGAGATCATAGAACAAGTCCCCTAAAGAATTAATGGCAAAAGAGAACAGAAAAGAAAAAATAACCATCATCATTCACCACAATATTTGAGAGGTTCTTTACTGATAACATAAAACCTTATGTGAAAGAAGCAACTGAAGAGGAGAAATATTTTTTGAAATTAAGAAAAAGTGATTGCTAGCAAAAAATGATCAGATTCATTGAGGGGCAGAATGACCACTTTTCTAATTTCAATTTAGTTGAACTGGAAAAGGAATTTGAGGAATACTCTTAGAAGACAGAATAAAAGGTAATAGAGATATTTTGAGAAAAATGATAAACTCTGAAGAATTGAGCTAGGCATACCAAAATCTACACGGTAGTTTTATCCAGGAAGAGAAGGAACAAAGGAAAAACTACAGTTAAAAAAATTGAAAGAATTTCCTAAATTGAAGGAAAAAAATCGAGTTAGATCTTAAAGATTCTTCTAACCCCAGTTAAAAATAGTAAAGAAAGTATTATTATTTCCAGGTGCAATTTCTAAATTCTAAGAATAAAGAAAAAAATTCCAAACACTTTCAAATAAGGAGGGAAAAAACGAAAACAAAACGACACCCCCAGGGCTTCCCTGGTGGCGCAGTGGTTGAGAGTCCGCCTGCTGATGCGGGGGACGCGGGTTCGTGTCCCGGTCCGGGAGGATCCCGCATGCCATGGAGCGGCTGGGCCCGTGAGCCATGGCCGCTGGGCCTGTGTGTCTGGAGCCTGTGCTCCGCAACAGGGAGAGGCCGCAGCGGTGAGAGGCCTGTGTACCGCAAAAAAAACAAAAACAATAAAACGACACTCCCAAAACAAACAAACAAAAAACAGGCCATCCACATTGGAAAGAGAATCAACCGGGTGTCAGATTTCTCATCCTTAAAACTAAATTCCTGCTGCCAAACTTGTTCCTACCTCCAGAGCACTCTGTTTCCTTTTGCCTTGAGGCTCTTGTCCAGACGGTCAAACGTCTGGGTCTTTCTCTTCTTCCAGGTACCAGGTCACACAGCAGCTCCTTGGAGAGAGAAGCTGACCCGACCGCTGTCTGAAATGGTCCCCATCACAGCCTTCTAGGCTCACACCTCATCTCACTCCCTTCACAGTGCATCTTGCTGTCTGAAAGGATTATTTGATTCATTGCTCATGTGCCTATCTTTCTCCAGACAAAGAGAAGATCCTGCAGGGCCTTGTCTGGTTGATTTTATTGTGACTCCTCAGAGGCTGGATCAGTGTTGGACACCTTGTCCACGTTCAGTAAGTATTAGCTGAATGAATCAATGGATGGTCCACTGTATCAGTGAGGCAGAAACAATCACCAGGGTATCTTAGGAGCTTAGTGCAACAGAGCTTGTCAGTCATGCAATCTACACATTCATTCCAGGTACGATGAAGGCTCTGTTCCAGCTTCCCTATAAACTATGAAACCCCAAATACACTGACAACCATGGCAGAAAGAAAAAGAATGGCAGACTGCATTATGGTTCTCCAAAATTCCACCCCAAAATGACTCTGGTCCTTCCTGGTCATATTTCACTACCCAGAGCATCACTTGGCCAGATCCAACTTCACAGGGACAGGAAAGGACAGTCCTACAAGGTGTCAGGGAAAAATACTTGGAAATGTTTGGTAACTAGCAATGATGATCGCTGCATATAAATGAAAACTGTTTCCTCTGCTTTTCAGAAAGTGGTTCCCCCTTCCATTTAGATCTCAGCTGGAATGTTCTATCCGTAGTAAAACAGGTTTTTTGGGTTTTTTAAAATCCCCTGAGCCTGTTGCTTCTGAAATTTAACACGAATGTGAATCATCTGGGGGTCCTACTAAAATGCAAGTCTGGGTGGGGCCTGAGATTCTTCTTTCCTAACTGGCTCCCAGGTGGTGCCAATGCTCCTGGTTTGCAGACCTCACTCTGAGTAGCCAGGTTTCAGGAGACTCTGGATGCCTCTGTTATACTCTCTCAAATAACCAGGCATCCTTCTTTATAGCACTTCTCTTAGTTTGTAATTAGACCTTCATTTGCCTGAGTATTTGAGCATCTACTTCTCCCCCAGACTCTGAGCTCCATGACATCAGGGAATATCTATCCCCTCCCTGTGATGAAGGTGCTTGATTAATAACAGCTGGACTTAAAAAACGGCTGAGTTCCTAGATTTCTAGGGATTGTCCATATTTCTAGGTAAGTCCCAGAAGCACAGGAACTTTGCTGGAGCAGTCAGTGGCCCTGAAATCAGCATGCAGTCTTTGGAAGGTGCTATGGTCTGAATGTATACACGCCCCAAATTCATGTGTTGAAACCTAATGCCCTAACGTGATGATGTTGGGAGGTGGGGCTTTGCGGAGGTCATTAGGTCATGGGGGTGGAGCCCTCGTGAGGCGTTAGTGCTCTTATAAAAGACGGCTGGGAAAGCTCCCCTGCCTCTTCCACCGTGTGAGGACACAGTGAGACGTCGGTTGTCTGCAATCCAGAAGATGGTCTTCGCCGGAACCCGACTACTGTGCAGGCAGGATGACCTTGGACTTCCAGCCTTCAGAACGGTGAGCAATACATTTCTGTTGTTTATAAGCCACCCGGTGTGTGGTATTTGTTATAGTAGCCTGAACGGACTGAGGAGGGACTTTGTGGCGAAGTACTCCTTTGAGCCCTGCCTATATAGTGGATGTATATTAGCATATATTTGTAAGGACTCTTCCTTTTGGTACTTGGACACTAAAATGTCACAGTGTTAGCTAAGATATTTGGTGAAAGCAGTAATTGGTCTGTGAATGCTGCCGGGTTCTCATCTTTTATGTTCCTAAAGTTCATTTGGTTATTTCCAGCGTTGTCAATTTACTCACTGTATTAGAGTCCTCCAGAGAAAGGAACCGACAGGGCGTATGTATGTATATACGAGAGCACGAGAGAGCGATCTACGTTAAGGTGTTGGCTCGTGGAGTTGTGGAGGCTTGGTGAGTCCATAGTCTGATGCGGGAGGCAAGCAGGCTGGAGACTTGGGAAAGGGTTGCAGCCTGTCTGCCCTGAGGACTCTTTCTCGCTCACGGAAGGTCAGTCTGTTCTAGAACCTCAGCTAATTGGATGAGGTCCATTCGTGTTACGAGGGCAATCTGCTTTATTCAGAGTCCACGGATTTAAATGTTAACCTCACCCCCAAAACACCTTCACAGAAACATCTAGAATAATGTTTTATTAAATACCTGGGCATCACGGCCTAGCCAAGTTGATCCATAAGATTAACCATCGCACTCACCTTTCACCCAGTTAAGGATGAGTCGGGTCTCCTAGTGACGATAGCTACCTTAATAAGCCAGTTTTGAAATCTCTAAAGTAGGTCAATTTCATATTCATCTGCGATCTGAGTTCATTTAGCACTGTTACTAGGACTTATTTTTAACAGCCAGCGCTGGCTCAGAGGGAAGAGGACAAGCGAATTACCGTCTCGTTTGAGGTAATATTCATATTTCTTCCTTCCTCTCGAGCGCCTTTTAATTTTCTGCTCTAATTTATAGCATGATAATTAGGAGTGCTGATGATACACTCGAGCACGGTGTGTGCTTATGGGTAAACGGGGCCGTGACTAGACCGTGAACTTTGGGTTCACGGGACTTTGCAAGGTCCACATGCTCCGCCCTGGTAGGTGAATGATGAGCGGCTGCTTGAACTTCATCGCTGTGAGCCAGACCTGCAAAGGGCAGGCCGCTGAGCAAAGCTTGGGAAAGTAGGGACAAGGGCGCCCCCCACTGCTTCAATGAGAGCCCTTCTCCCTCTGGCTCTGAGGTTCCCTTCCTTGAGGTCCGCGTCTCAGGTGACAGCTGTGAGGAGAGATGCTAATGACCGTGGAAGGGCAGCACACTTGGTGCTTTTGACTTCTGGAAGGAGATGAAACAGATGTCTGCCTGTCTGATGCTTCAGTTCTGTGGCCTGACGGAAGTGCTATCCAGTATCAAATCTGGAGGATGTTCTAGTGGGCCCTCCTGTCACACGACCCCCAGGGCGAGAGGGTGGTGTCCGTGCTGGGGACCAGCGGTTATAAAAGAGGACAGGAAGGAGTGGTTATCCTAATCCTCAACAACTGCGGCTTTACTTTGTCTCGATGTAAACCAACTTTGTGATCTTGCCTGAGCTGACGAAACAGGCTTTTACACAGACAGCACGCTTTACAGAGAACAGCAGACTGCGACCCATTCCTGAATATACTGAAAGGAAGCAAGAAAAGGAAGGCTGAGGCTCGAGGAGCAGAAGACGAACTAGCCCAGCGGGGAAGTTCACGGGCTTGGTGTGAGTATCAGTCAGGAAGCAGCCAGAGAAGCAGAGCCAGTTCGAGCAATATTGATACTGATTTCGATTTAGAAATGTGTGCGAGGAATTGGCTTGTGCACTTGCGGGAGCTGGTGACACGAGTCCAAAATCTGCAGGGCGGCCAACAGGAAGGGCAGGCTAGGACTCCTGGAGATCAGTGGACGCTGTTGTCCACAGGTGGGATTTCTTCTCCAGGGAAGCCTCTGCTCTAATAAGGCCTTTCGGCTGATTGACTCAGACCTGCCCAGATTATCTGAGACAATCACCTGGACTTAACATCACTTCATTACGGACTGGCATTGCATCTATGCAATACCTTCACAGCAGCAGCGTCTTAGATTAGTGCTGTTGGGATAGCGGAGGACTGTAGCCCAGCCAAGTCGATGCCTCAAAAATAAGCAGTGTTGAGGGACTTCCCTGGTGGTGCGGTGGTTAAGAATCCGCCTGCCATTGCAGGGGACACAGGTTAGATCCCTGGTCCGGGAAGATCCCACATGCTGCAGAGCAGCTAAGCCCGGGAGCCACAACTACTGAGCCCGTGAGCCACAACGAAACTACTGAAGCCCGTGTGCCTAGAGCCTGTGCTCTGCAATCAGAGAAGCCACCACAATGAGAAGCCCACGCACCACAACGAAGAGTAGCCCCCACTGGCCGCAACTAGAGAAAAGCCCATGCGCAGCAACGAAGACCCGACACAGCCAAAAATAAATAAATAAAAAACCATTAAAAAAAAAATCAGTGTTCAAAAAGCCCGACACTTACATATGCACGTCTGTTTGAGATTTATGCCTCGGGCTCCTTTCTTTGTGAACTGAGAAAACTATAGTGTCTACATCATAGGGTTGTGTGGATAGGATTAAATTATCGAATACATCTATGCAGTTTACAACAGTCTGGCACAGAAGAGCAGTCGGTACATATTTGGCATTGTTAAACGACTTCTACTCTTCCAATCCTTCTCATCTCAATTATTGAATTTCATGGTCCTATAAACTCTTCTAAGCATGAGATTTTTTTCTTATTTATTTATTGGCTGTTTTTTTTACACCTTTATTGGAGTATAATTGCTTTACAATGGTGTGTTAGTTTCTGCTTTATAACAAAGTGAATCAGTTATACATAAGTCCCCATATCTCTTCCCTCTTGCGTCTCCCTTCCTCCCACCCTCTCTATACCACCCCTCTAGGTGGTCACAAAGCACCGAGCTGATCTCCCTGGGCTATGTGGCTGCTTCCCACTAGCTATATATTTTACGTTTGGTGGTGTGTATATGTCCATGCCACTCTCTCGCTTCGTCCCAGCTTCCCCTCCTTCCCTCTCCCCCACCCCATGTCCTCAAATCCATTCGATGCAAAACAAGTAGAGAGAATTTAAATGATTTGTCATCAACATATCTGCTGGAGGTCATGCAACCAGGGCTGGAAACCGTGTTTGTTCTATTCTGGTGCTTTTTATAGCTGAGATGGATGTGTCACCATGGGTGTTGCTGCCATTACCAACATGAGGTTTTTCAGAACTTTTATGTCATTTCTACATAAACCAAAATAAATCACAGTTAGTTACCTGTGTTACAAAACCCAAGGTTTAGCTGGAGTCACCCCATCTTTTTGGATTTCAATGCAGTTTGATTCAGACTTCCATCAGTGTATGGTGAAGAACTGGGCGCCCTTCTGTTGTCATGGGGGATTCTCGGGAGGCCACTCCTGGCTTTGTCCCTTTTCTTTTTCCAAGTCTGAAATGCAGCCCCCTTGCCCTGGTGCCCACCAAGGCATTTCTGAGTGCAGTCGACCTTGTGGAATGGTAGCAAAGTGGTTTTCTACACGGACAGGCCACAGTTTACCTTAACCCGCGCGAATCTGTTGCTCTTCCCACAGACTGTCCCTATTACGTGTAGCTTTGACCCCCTCTCTCTTCCTCTGCCCAACTCTCTTGCTGCTAATCCACACTCTTATGTTCCAGTTACTATTTTTGTAGCGTTGTGACCGTGTTTTCGAGGGAGGTTAGGTGCTAGGAGTGAGTTTGTTACCGACCAAGGTTCTTGGACTCTAATCGGTAGAAACTGCTGAGACCAGATGAGAAATTCAGGCAAGGCTTTACTGGGACTCAGGCTGCAGGGAAAACAAGGAACAGGTACGCTTGTTCACTCCCCGAGGGGGCGGGGAACTGGTCCCTTAAACGGGGTGAGCGTGGGGGCGGATTGGTGGGTTGGGCTGGGGGAGTGGCTTAGGAGATCTGCCCATCCTCCCGGTGGCGGTGTGTGCAGGGGGCATGCGCAGTACCCTGCTTTTGCTCTGCTCTTCAGCAGTGGCAGCCGGGTTTTTGGTCTTTTTGTATCTTGTCCGTGATTTGCCCCAACTGTACATGCACGCAGTTATTTTTAGTCCCTTTAGAGTTTCTTTGTATCTGTTGCTTGGGGAGACGTCTGTCCAGGTACAAGCACAGCAGCAAAGCATCCCAGGTCCCAGCCTGTTTCAAGTTCACACCCTTCCCATCCATATACACCCCGAACTGCCTAACGGTGCATTTTCTAAGCAAAGCCAGTTCTCTTCCTAAAGAAACTTAAAAAAAAAAAATCCTCTTATTCTAACAAGAAATTCATTTTTAGGCAATACCTGTATTAAGATATAGATGTTTCCACTACACCTTTCAAAAGCAAAAAACAAACAACTGACAAAGATTGATAGGTTTGTTTTTTTTTTTCACCAAACATCTAGGGGCTTATTTTATTTCCTGCTTCTACCCTTCATTGGCCTTTAGAAGATGAATTTCCTCTATGCTGTGTAACTGCTGTTCTGTAGAATCATCATTAATTATCAAGAGCCACAAACAGACCCCTCTCAGGATGGATTATCTATGGTCACTGCATAGTGACTGACCCTAATCCTCGTGCCAGGTATCGGGACAGTAACTTGTGTGTGTGTTTCAAGAAAGTATCCTAAAGCTTGAAGAAATGGAAAGGAAAGACTCAGTGCCAGTGGACCTGGCTGGCCTGTCAGCTCGTGGTTAACAAATCCACAGGAAAATCAACAACGGCCACAGTCTTTCTTCCTTTCTCCTTTTTCTGTTCTTTAATGAAAGGAGGTTATTTCAATTTTTTCACATTATAAACCTTGAAACCAAATTCGTTACCTGGTGTTCATAACAGAGCAGAAAGGGAAAAAATACTGTTCCTCTCATTTAACTCAATAATACTGTATTACGGATCTAGAATTAGATCCATTTAGAATTAGAGTGAAGCTCTGAAGAATGCTGAGGTCCTCAGGCTGGACCTTCAGATCACTTATTTTAGAAAACTAATAGTTCACTGGTCACTTCAGTGGCCCATCTGGACTAAACAGTTTACTAAAGTAAGACATTTGTCTGTCTTTCAGAGACAGAGTGCCCTTTCATTGAACAAGATGTGCAGAGTGAGGCTTAGGAAGGTGGGAGGCTGTGTCTAGGCAAGAGATGCCTGGGAATCTCCTCCGCTCTCTGAATAGCTCATCCACTTTGCTAGCGTCATTAGTGTGGATATCATTTGCTCAGTTTCCATGAAGGAAAAGACCCAGTGCGATTACCTGGTGCATTTTTAATACTGTGTGTCCTGTCACAGATGTTTTGACCGATGGCTAACACATCCAGAGTAGAATCAGCAGTGGTTAACAAGCCTTTCTTTTTCCTCCTTTTCTTCTCCCTCCTTCTCGTTCTCGTCTTTAGTGAAAGGAGGTAATGGCAATTTCATTTAGTGAAATTTGAAACCAAATTCTCTACCCAACATGAGAAAAATACAGATGATCGTAGACTTATCTTCCAAGAGTTGTGTGATTAAGAAAATGTTCAAAAAAAAAATTCCAAAGAAAAAGAAAAAATGTTCAGAAAGTGTATGTTGAAAAATGAGATTCCCAAGACAAGTTTTGGAGATCAAGTTTATTTCTAAGAAAATATAACTCTAAAATTACGATGCAGTCTTGGACTTCTCACCCTCTGTACTGCATGAATCGATTCCTTATGTTAAGTTTCCCTATCTATCTATCTATCTCCTATTGACTCTGTTCTCTGGAGAACCCAAACCAATACACTTGTCTTAGGCTGGAAGTAAATCTAGGATATCTACCTGTCCCTGAAAGTATAAGCCATCAAAGATTTCTTGAGTCATGCCTATAATAGGACACAAGAGTCAATCTTAAGGGGCTCCTACTGGTCAAAGATGGGAATATTCGAGCATTAAAAAAATGACTGCCATAGGTCATGGCATCACGTCTGGCTTGGGCAGAAGTCCTCCCCCTAGTGACCAGGGAGTAGCTGAGGACTTGGTGATGGAAGTTCTGGAGGCCTTGCTCTGGGCAGACCCGAGGCTATGGTGCCCCCGTGGTGGACCAGACCAGGATGGTGGACTCCAGGTTCTGAGAGATGGACGGTCTAAGACATACAGCAGCACTGTGGAGGTGAGTGTCGTGTGACAGTCCTGCAGCTGGCCCCTGAAACAGGACATGAGCTTCAAGATCCTAGACTGTGTCCCCATCCAGGAACTCATAGCACCATTAAAGAAAAAGATTGCTATAGATAGAAATAAGAAAAAAAATTGTGAATTCATAATGATACTTTGAAAAGGAAAATGTATGCCATGTTGGTTACCTTTGTAGGTTACTAGACCACAACTCATTCTTCCAAAGAATGATAATTAAAGGGAAAGAATTGTATGTAAAGAAATAAAAAGTTTTACAATGCAGAACATTTGACACACATATTTGGGATATTATTTTTGAAGCTGCCTCTTTTTATAGGAAGGAAATAAAACATGTTTATGTGCTTTGGGGCAGAAGACATAGGTTTTGTAGTGTCAGCTCTGCTCTTTATAAGCTGTGTAACCTTGAACAAGTTACCCACTCTAAGTCTGATCTATAAAAAGAGGATAATAAATACGCTTAATCAAAGGATGGATGTGAGGGCTAAGAATCAGGTAAAGTGCTTATTATAGTTCCTGACGGATAGTAGGCACTAAATAAATGCTCCCTCGTGATATTCTGATGAGAATAGCTTAAAGTAGAAAGGGTCATTGGATTTGATTGCTGTGAGAATGACTCAAATTAATAAGTATAAAGTAGACATGGGGCTGTTAAGTCATTTTCTTAAAGACACACACATGAATGGACACACACACGAACACACACACACACACACACACCCCCAACCCTGAAACCTACCAACGTAGTGGGAACTAGTTAAGGGTTTTTGAAGCTAATGGAAAGGACATTATTTCTGATAGTATTAAATAAAAACAAGTCAAAAGTTTTTATTTTCTTCAAATTCCTATTCTTAAATAAAATCAAATATAAAAACCTACAGTCTACAATGTACCTAATATAGAATTGTATTGATGGTTATAGCATTATGAAAATATGCTCTCAAACTTAGGCTGCCCAAGTTCAAGCTCTGCCCCTTACTAGCTGTTTTACTTGGGCAAATTGCTTAAGCTCTCAATATCTTATTTTCCTCATCTGTAAAATGGGTATAATTATAGCATCTATAGAGTCATTATCACGATTAAATGGTTACCAACTATAAAGCACTTACAACAGTAAAACATTCAAAAAGTGTTATAATTATTATAATTCTATGTTAACTTTTGTTTCGCCCTCATAAACCACAGAAGGAAAAAAGGTGGTGATTTTTATTCCCAACTTTCCTTTCAGACACAACATGATTGAAGGGTTTGCTTGTTTTCCTGAAGTCAGTGACAGCACTGCTTGACATAGTTGGCTGATCAGCAGAGTCAGACAGTAGTGACAGCTTACATTTGTGGGAAGTTCAGCCTGCAGTTCAGAATATTTTACTGCCAGATTGCCCATGGAATTTCTAAAGTTCCAAATGGCTGACACCGAAGACTGTGCAAGGGAAATTGATCAGAGAATTCAATATTAGTAGAAAAATTTTTATTTCAATGAAATTTGACCTAAAAAAGAAAAATACTCTAGGAAGATAGTATCTAAAGGAAAAGTTCAATACAGCAGCTGGGGCATCGTGGGAAGATGAGTAAGCTGAAGTTCAGAATGATTGCAGCACAAGAGATAGAACTCCAGGAAGATAGATTTTTGGTTTGTTTTCTGCAAGGAGATAATGGTTCGGCTGAAAGCGAGAGCTTAAACCTAAAACTTAAATATAATTTATATCTGCAGTAAGCACGACAGAGCTGTGTAAACCAGAACAAAGCAGGGATTCAGCCATCCGTGCGTCCTCTTTTAAAAGTGTGTATTTATTCTTGAATTATTACTTTGACCAGTTATTTGTATCGGATGAAGTCCACCAGTGTGAAGGTTAATTTCAAAATACTTTCAATGAAAATGGTTCAGTAATGATCATAACCACTAAGAATATAAACGTAAGTGTGTGTGTTTCCTTAACGTACATAAACTTATGTTATCAAGCATAACACACATCTAAGAGGTTCACTATCAACACCAGAGCGGTTCTGCGTATTAAAGCTGTTTGCCAAGCGTCTATTTTGTAGAGGAGAACAGGGTCCCAAGCACTGGATACAACAGTGAGGAATGCGCAGTCCCCATCCTCAAAATGCACGCTGTCTAGTGAAGAAACAAGTAGGGAGCAATTACAAGCGGTTATATAACCCCTTTTGACAATCACAAACCCAAATTATACCCCAGATCAGGAAATTATCTAAAGGCTTTATTCAGGGCCCCAGAAGTGAAACAGAAAACAATGGGGTGAGAGTAAGAGAAGAGCAACTTGCTGTACAGTGGGTGGCAGAGAGCGGGGTCATTGTTTGAACTTCTCTATTCTAGGAGACAGAAGTGCAGAAGGTTGACATAAGACCATAAAAAGGGAGTAACGAAAAAGACACACAAAGATAACAGGAAAGTGCCACGTCTTAGCAAACAAAGGGTGAGATTAGCGGAAGAAATTGAGGGAGGTGGGCGACAACACAACCTTTAAACCAAGTGAAGACTGAGATGAGAGAAGCCTTGAGGTTTGATAACAAGGAAGTATATTCTGCACTTGTTGAGCAGGTAGTTTGAGAAGAGTTTTCAAATCACATGTAAGCTGTCAGGGCCTAAGATGAGATTGGTCAGTGATAAAACTTGGAAGAATTGGTATAGACCAAATCTTTTAAAATCTTAGTAATTAAAAGAGAAATAATTCATGGACATCAAAAGGAACAGGAGCTGAGTCAAGAAAAAGGTTAATGATTAGGAACCAGGAAACCTTTTCCTATTTGAAGGCAGAAGAGCTGGTACCTGTAGAGTGGGATTGACTGAGAAGAATTGACCGTAACTGTGGAGTGAAATTCTGGAGTAAAAGCAAAGAAAAGTGAGTTAAAATTGAGTTAAGTACCCATATCAAAGGAGAGGAGACAACACTTACCCAGAGATTATAAGGAAAGCTATGAGGACATGTTGAAATTAATGGAAATTTAATAATTTCCCTTCCCTCATGAAAATCCATGTTCTGTTGTAGCGGCCAATGTTTTAACTGAATGGAAAAAATGTCTTCATCCTCTGGTGCATGTCTGTGCCCACGGACTCTCTGCAGCACTATTGCCACTGAGGCTATAGGCACAATGCCTCTCTTTGAACAGCTTGGAAAGGCCATGCTTTCTGACCTGAGGGCGCTCACATATGCTCTTAGCTTTCCCAGAAAGATTTCTGTACCTTTGACCCCCAACCAATGCAACACACCCTCCAAGTCTCAGCAGAAACACCCCGTTTTCGTAGATACCTTCCTTAATCTAGCACCGCAGGCTATGTTCCTCTATTCTACTTTTAAGCCATGTGTTCTTCTTCTGAGGAAAAGTTTTGGAATTTTGATTGACCTCCATGCCTCTGAAAAAGTTTGGAGCTTGATGTTGACTATTGTAAACATTCATATGACTGGTTACAGATGGACCCTGGAGACAAAAGGAAAAATAATCCTCATCGTTAGCTCAAGAACCTTCCTTCAACATAACCTAGACAGCCTCTCCACTAGCCCTGTGAAATGTAGAGAAATGCTCTAACCTCCACCTTTCCTGGATTCTAAGACTCAGAACATATGAGGATCTGTTTTACAGTTGCTCTGGGGCTGGGTTGAAGCTTTGCTCTTCAGAGGAGCATTTGCATTGATTTTTTTCCCCCCATTTCTATTTTTTTCTGTACACTTAGACTTTATTTTTTTTGAATTTTATTTTTTTTATACAGCAGGTTCTTATTAGTTATCCATTTTATACATATTAGTGTATGTATGTCAATTCCAATCTCCCAATTGATTCTGCCACTCCAGCCTGAGACCTTGCCGTCTCTGAGGTCTTTGGGGTCGTAGTGATGGTGTGAATTAAAATTCTCAGAGGAAAGTTTTTCTTCCTCCCTCTGTCCATTGGCAAGATTGAGACATGCAAATTTAGTTTTGTAACTTTCTGGGTGGTAGCATTATTTCTTGTTTAAGTTTTACACTTTAATTTCCACCTTTGGGGAAGAGGTTTCCTATTAGATTCTCCAAACTTAATTTTTTTTGGTATATAAAATAGTGATGTGTCACAATCAATGACAACTTATAATCTATAGTATGCTAGATGTGATAAGTTGGGTATCTTTTATTCTCCTTGTTTGCGAAGGCTACTTGTAGGAATTTAGCTTACCAATTAGTCAGCAAGAAGAGTTCTTTATTTATGTACCAGTGGGGAAAAATTACTTTCTGAGTATCTACTATGTGCCAGGGTCTGTTCTAGACACTGGGATTGAAGCGAACAAAACAGACAAGAATCCCTGCCCTCATGGAGCCGAATTCTAGTTCCTACGTAATGTTGTGAAACTTGAAGTTGGTTTGTAATAAAATTGTATTTACATCAGTACTTGCCAGTGTGAACTGGTTAATTCCTGTTTCAATACAACTTCTTTTGTAGAGCTCATTACAAGTATAATTAAGTAGAAATGTGATAATTTGTAGGCTATCTGTCCTTCCTACAAACTCCATGGGTTCAGCTAATGCCTGCCTTGTTTGGTCCTGTATTCCCTGTACCTTAAGCAGAGCTAACACCTGATGGGCAGGCTATAAACACGGATGAATGAGTGATATTTACTTGTTACAACATTCGCCTAAAACCTTTAAGTTCTGATAATCGGGTAAATGTCTTTATCAATTTTTATACCTAAAGATGTATATATTCCTTTATATATACGTGATATACGTGTGTGTATATATAAATACACATATATATGTATATACACAGCACACATATATAATATATGTGTGTGTGTGTGTATATATATAGAGAGAGAGAGCAAACGAAACCCTTCTCTTTTCTCTCTCCTTCATGAAAAAATAATTACTGGGCTTCCCTGGTGGCGCAGTGGTTGAGAGTCCGCCTGCCGAGGCAGGGCACACGGGTTCGTGCCCCGGTCCGGGAAGATCCCACATGCCGCGGAGCGGCTGGGCCCGTGAGCCATGGCCGCTGAGGCTGCGCGTCCGGAGCCTGTGCTTCCGCAACGGGAGAGGCCACAGCAGGGAGAGGCCCAAGTACCGCAAAAAAAAAAAAAAAAAAAAAAAAAAAAAAAAAAAAAAACCCAAAAAAACTTAATTACTCATCACAGTTCATGTTAAGAGATAGAATGCCATGCTTTCTTCTATGCTAGAGTCTTTTTTTTTTTTTTTTTTTTTTTGCTGTGCGCAGGCCTCTCACTGTTGTGGCCTCTCCGGTTGTGGAGCACAGGCTCCGGACGCACAAGCCCAGCGGCCATGGCTCACGGGCCCAGCCGCTCCGCGGCATGTGGGATCCTCCCGGACCGGGGCACGAACCTGTGTCCCCTGCATCGGCAGGCGGACTCTCAACCACTGCGCCACCAGGGAAGCCCTATGCTAGAGTCTTAAACCTTTTTGGTCTAATGTATTCGATTCTTTAGATGCAGTCAGAACTTATTTGCTGAATGTATCTAATCTTTATTTTACATTTTGATGATCATTTTTCATTCCTTTGCTTTCTTTTCCTCTCTGGCAATACTGTGATTCAAAGGCAGTTCTCTATAGTCTGTTCTAAATGTCCGTTATTGTCTGTGATTAGCGGGCATCTCTTTGCATTCCCTCCACATTACAGGCGTGTGTTCAGATTGATTTTTCTATAGCGTCCTGAGCTTTTGAAGGCTTACAATGATTGAATTTTATTTGCTCTACTGAGGTTTTAATTCTTGGAACTTTGCGTATCCTGACCTGTTCTTGTTTAAGATGTAATGACCTCCTTGATTTCATTAAAGACAAACAGAAATTCTCTGTTACAGTCTACTTCATTAAGAAAATATTTTTTGAGGCGTAAGATTTTCTTGTAGGCCCTTGGATTTCCCTTCTTTTAAGCTGTAGGGTTTTTGATTTTGTTTTCTTTAGTAGTGACATTCTGGCTTCTTGCTGTTTGTTTTATATATTAATTTAGCTGATACTTCTTTTTATAGAAAACTTAGGAAACTTCTGAATAGAGTAGCTCATGTGGCCTTTTTGAAAGCAGAATATCTTCTTGGGCACTGCCACTGGGGGCAGGCTGAAGGGGAAGTCCCTCAACCAAAGCTGCCCCTGGTGTGAACACCTGTTGGATTATCCCAAACAGGTTCACAGATAAAGATCAATATAGGCCCTCTGCCTAGATTATGAAAACTGTTTGCAGGCAAATTTGAGATTTAATCATGGGAATTTTGAGATTTCTATCATCAGCTTTCTTCTTTTCGCCAAATCCTCGACACAGAAGACACTTAACAAAGCAGGAATGCTCTAGAAGTGTCTGTGGCATGTCCCAGGCTAGATAGTAAGGTGTCTCCAAGTGCTTTGTACAGAACAAGACCCATGCCTAGTAAAGCACTTTACCTAAAGCCTTTAATTTATGAAATAAAAAGTAAATACAAATAGACAAATATAAGTTCATCCTGATAAGACCATCCCATTTTGCCAAATAAGTGTTTCATTTTGTTAACTTGAAAACATAAATGCTTAGCAGTAAACGTGAAAAGAAAACACATCTACTCTTGGTGTTTAATTCATGTACTACACATAACTGTATACATCACATTATGTCAAGCAATACTTCAGAAGAACTGCTTTGATTCTCATTATCTGGGTAACAGTTACATAGAACTTCTTCAGACACATAAGTAACTGCAGTTTCTTTATCATCTCTGAGAGCCATTTGTGAGTTTTTAAAACACAGAAGTGGGACACATCATCACGGGATAATTAACTAAGCCACGTTTTTATTAAGACAGTTTTCTTTTTAAAATTCATTCTGTAAGTGTTTGTTTCCTCAACCTAATCAGTTAATCTGATGCTTTGAACGCTGTCTCTAAAGGTCTCACTTACAATAGCATCCAGCTCTCAGAGCTGGGAGGCTGCATACCCAGCCATAATGACTACAGCGCATGTGAAATTTCTTTACTCCCTCCCTATTGTGTTTTTAAAAATCAACTTCTTTAGGTGACCTCCAAACATCTTAAACTGCCATTTATTGAGGTTTTTTACAGGCTAATGTGCTTTCTCTGTTTGCTCAAAATAAACTGAAAGTGTGACTGTAACATAAACATTGCATGGATTTGAATACAAGTTAATGCCTTCTGTTAAGTCTTCTGGGGAAAAAAATTCACCTCATATTAAAGCACAGGGTAAAAATAAACTTAGTTGGTGTGCCCAAAAAATGGGTGTCAAGTTACTTAGAAAATTGTCAGGGATTCAATTAGAACTTGGAGCTGTAATTTTAATCTTCAGCCAGCCGAGCTAAATGTAGCCATCAAGTGTAAACCTGATTTTCCAGAGGTGAGGTGAAGAGTAAAGGCGAGCCCCCAATGAGGACAAAAAGTTAATGACTTGGGTGACTTGGAAAATAATGACCTAGTTGTTAGTTATTTACCAGAGGACATCCTGAAGTAGGCAAGAGGAGAGGCCAGAATTCAAATATCAGTGAAAGACAGCGTGCATGTCAGCTGGAGAAGGATTTGTCTGTGCTGTATCCTTAGCCTATAACCACATCTGCCATAATGATGACTCACCATGTGAGAAAGATACAGTTCACTGAATGAACAAAGACACAGGACTTGAATACTGATTCTTTGGGAGTTCAAATGGTTTTGAATCCTAGCTCTAAGGTAGTTCTAATGTAATCCTAGTTCTAAAACTGTTTGGAATCCTTGTTTAAATTTTAGTCCTAGTTTTATGAGTCATGTGAGTTTGGATGGGCTAAACGTTAGTTTTCCCATGTATAAAATGTAAAATTCTAATGGTTTATATTCTTACGGGATTTTGTGAAATAAAACACATACATAAATGACGTAACATTTAGTACTGTAACAATAAAAGCTTTCTGTGTTCTAGAAAAAGGCTGTCCTTTGGCCATACTAACAAGTAATCCCCAGAACCAGTTTTAAATTTATCCACAATGATAAATGACAACTCACTTCAGCAACTGAATTTCTGAAACTCAACCAGTGATACTCTCATGCTTCTAAACATCAATTAGCAGCAACTCATGACTTAGTAACTCAGCTTCTAAAAGTCAGCCCGTCAGCCAGTAGTAACCCAGCTACACAGGTAAATTAGGCTAGTCAGTCCCTAGACACGCCCACTTCCAGAAATCCACCAATCCCAGAGCCAGAACTTGCCCGCATCAGTAAGATGAGCTCTTTGCTTTGCTCGTAAGACAGTCTCACACAGTCCTCCTTCGCATGGCAAGAGGTAAACTCAGCCTTTGTTTCAGATACTGAAGAGCGGGCATTTCCCTGACAAGCGTCTGACATCTAGGATACATTCGGTAAATTACACTGTTGCTGCTTCCACAGCCATTGCTATTAATAATGGCATTAATGTTATTGAGTGCGTCAAGATTACTCTTCAGTAATCAGGAAAAAAACACTTACTTGAAAAAAGCATCAGGAAGAAGTGATCTGGGGTTTCTTCGTGAGTCAGTTTGGGAAATCTTTGTTGTGTAACCCAGAACCATGGTGGGTGAAGGGGTGCTCAGCTTTATTAGTTCTCAGGAAATGCATCTGAAGTTATACAGATGGAAGATTTACGAAGCTCTAGCCAACCAGCTAGGGGTTCTCAAGAAGTCAGTCTGAAAAACAGGAGGGATGCTTGACTTCTAAAATGTTGGGAGAGGAGCCTCAGCGTGGAATGGAACACCCACCACTTTTACGCTGCAGTAGAGAAACTCTTATACATGTAGGCTCCTCTCCTGCCCTAACCTCTCCCACCCCCCAGCAATGACCTAGGTGATAAAATCAGTGAAGACTCGGCATCACTTTGCTGGGATTTAGCTCTGATCCGTTTCCTCTGTATTACCTTTTAGGGAAAATATTGCCAAGCCAGACAGAATTTCTGATTTTGCTCTACCCTGTGAAGCCTCTCACCAGACCCTATTCTTGTAAAACTTACCTAGCACTTTAGGTCTGGGTGGAAGGAGGTAAAGTTGGGAATAATTGAAAATCACTAACCCTGAAGGCCCAGAGTCTCCCCTGAGAATATCGTGTGTTGTGTAAACAAGGATTAAGTCCTCCTGATTTGGCCGCACCTGGGAAGCCTCAGCAGGGTGGGTTCAGAGCTCTGACTTCATCCTTACATATAATTGTGCTATTAAGAAATTACTCAAAATTCTGGTTTTCATTGTCGTCCTTACTTCCGAAGGGACAAATTAACTTGAATTAATTTGAATACTCATGAAGAATAATTCTTCTTTGTAATTTTCTAATGTCAAGATTTGTATTGACTAGAAAGGTTCTTTTTTGGAAATGTAAAATGGCAACTTGAATTCCTAAATATTAACAGCATGTCGTGAAACAGTGATTGATTGAAGCTATCAACATAGTATTTCATAGCTTTATTTGTTGAAGAGCAATTTTAAGAAGTTCTTTTTATTCTAAAAATATAGTTTTTTAAACTTTTAACATCTTTATTGAAGTATAATTGCTTTACAGTGGCTGTGTTAGTTTCTGCTTTATAACAAAGTGAATCAGCTATACATACACATATATCCCCATATCCCCTCCCTCTTGCGTCTCCCTCCCACCCTCCCTATCCCACCCCTCTAGGTTGTTCTGATACTTGAAAGTCTACATAAAGACAGTTTATAAAACAAAATGATTTTATTACAAGTATGTTAGTATGTGTATAGTAAAATCAACTAAAATAGTAATTAAATATGTATTTAGAAAATTAAGCATAAAGCAGAATATGGTACTTTATAAAAAACAGGGCTGGATACAAGGGCAATAAATAAAAATCAATTATATTTCTGTATGGTAGCAACAAATAGAAAACAAAACAAATATCATTCACAATATTGTTAAAATATAATTAAATACCTAGGAATAAATACAAAAGTTATGACTCATATACACTCATAACTGTAAGACATTGCTGAAAAAAAGTAAAGATATAAATATGTTCATAGATTGGAGAGGCATACTGTGTTCGTAGAGTGGAAAACTCAATACTGTTAAATGCTAATTGTTCCCAAAACTATCTATAGATTTAATACAATGGCAAGCAAACGCCAAGCCTTTTTAAATTTTGTGGAAAATGAAAAGCTGATTCTAAAATTTATGATAATATAAAATACCTAGAATGGCGATGACAGTCTTGAAGGATAAGAATAAGTTGGAGTGCTTAAATTACAACATATAAAGAGTTTCTATAAAGCTATAGATACTATTCACAGTGTGGTATTGGAGCAAGGAAAGAGCATTCTAATGGAATGGTACCCATGTAGCATGTTTGACTTCCCTTCCTTCCTTCCTTCCAAGTATAGTTGATTTAAAATGTTGTGTCCGTTTCAGGTGTACAGCAAAGTGATTCAGATATCTCTCTCTCTGTATGGATATTTATAGAGATAAACACATGTATTATTCTGTTTCAGATTCTTTTCCTTTATAGGTTATTACAAAATATTGAGTATAGTTCCCTGTGCTACACGTAGGTCCTTGTTGGTTATTTTATGTTTAGTAGTATGTATATGTTAATCCCAAACTCTTAATTTATCCCTGCCCCCCATTGCCCTTTGGTAATCATAAGTTTGTGTTCTATGCCTGTGGGTCTATTACTGTTTTGTATATAAGTGCATTTGTATCACTTTTTTATATGCCACATAAGTGATATCGTATGGTATTTGTCTTTGTCTGGCTTACTTCAATTCGTATGATGATTTCTGAGTCCATCCATGTTGCTGCAAATGGCATTATTTCATTCTTTTCTATGGCCGAGTAATATTCTGTTGTATATATGTACCATATCTTCTTTATCTGTGCATCTATCGATGGACACTTAGGTTGCTTCCATGTCTTGGCTATTGTAAACAGTGCTGCAATGAACATTGGGGTGCATGTATCTTTTCGAATTATGGTTTTCTCCAGATATATGCCCAGGAGTGGGATTGCTGGATCATATGGTACCTCTATTTTTAGTTTCTTAAGGAACCTTCATACTGTTCTCCATAGTGGCTGTACCAATTTATGTTCCTACCAACAGTGTAGGAGGGTTCTTTTTTCTCTACGCCCTCTCCAGCATTTCTTATTCGTAGACTTTTTGATGACAGCCATTCTGACTGGTGTGAGGTTATACCTCATTGGTTTGATTTGCATTTCTCTAGTAATTAGTGACGTTGAGCATCTTTTCATGTGCCTTTTGGCCATCTGTATGTCTTCTTTGGAGAAATGTCTGTTTAGATCTGCCCTTTTTTTTTTTGACTGGGTTGTTTGTTTTTTGATATTGAGCTGTATGAGCTGTTAGTATATTTTGGAAATTAAGCCCTTGTTAGTCACATCATTTACAAGTATTTTCTCCTATTCTGTAGGGTTTTTTGTTGTTGTTGTGCAAAAGCTTTTAAGTTTAATTAGGTCCCATTTGCTTTCTTGTTTCTATTTCCATTACTCTAGGAGATGGATCCAAAAAGATATTACTGAAATTTTTGTTTGACTTTTCTTTTTTAATGTTTCATTTGAAACCTACAAACTACCTTAATTTACATGTGTTTCCTCATTGTAGGTTGTCTTACTACTGGATTTTTTGTGTGTATATGTGTTGTACATATTAACTAATTTCACAGGTTCCATCCTGTATTATTTCTTCTACTTTTTTGTGTGTAAAAAGGGGAAAAATAAGCTGGATTCCCTCAAAAATTGGAATAGAACATATGGAACAGATTAGAGTTCAAAAGTATTCCCACAGGTAGAATCCGCAAATTTTCAAAAACAGATGGTACTATAACTTGAGGAAATGATAACCTTCTCAATAAATGACCCTAGATCAACTAGGCATCTTTATAGAAAGCAATAAACCTTGATTTCTACTTTACATAATACACAAATTATTTACATATCATAGTCCTACCTAAGTGTTAAAGGCAAAACAATAAAGCTTGTATAAGACAGTATAAAAGCTTGTATAAGACATAAGACAGTATCTTCATGATCTTTGGGTAAATATTTTTTTCTTAAAAAGAGAGAGTAAAAAGCATTAACTGTAGTATAAAAGATTAATAAATTGGCCGTTATGAAAATTAATACCCTATATCACAAAACACTATTAAGAGAAAAAAAAGGAAGGCCACAGACTGGAAGAAAATATTTTAATACATACATCCAACAGAAGACTGGACTTGTATCTAGAACTTATACAACACTCCTACAAATTAACAAGAGAAAGCTCCCAATAAACCCAATTTAAAAATGGTCAAAAGACAGATTACAACATGCTATCCAAATACCCAGTAAGCATAAAACTTGTTCAACATGCAGTTAAGAGTGTGATGTTAGCATATACACACCACAATGGCTATTGTGATGCTGGTGAGCTTATGGAGTAACTGGAACTCTCATAGTTGCTGGTGGGAGTATAATTAACAAAGATCTTCTGAATAACTGGCAGTGTACTGTAAAGCTAAACGTATGCCTACCTATGGCCTAGCAATTCCTAGAAATGATTACAGCAAAAGGCATATACGAGAATATACACTGAAGTCTTACCTAACTCAAATATCCGTCAACAGTAGAGTGAAAAATTTAGTGTGGTATCTTGTAATTTTATAAAGCAGTAAAAAGCACAGTCCACTACTACATGAAATACATGATGACTCGTACAGACACAGAAGACTATGATTCTGTTTATCTGAAGAACAAGGAAAACTAATCTACAGTGAGAAAAGTCATAACCTCTTAGAGGACATTACCTGGAGACAGCTTTCTGGGGCGGTGAATATGTTCTATACCTTGACCTGTATGGTGATTACCGTGTATGTGTGCATGTAAAACTTCCTCACTCAAATGCTTGTGTGCTTTACTGTGTGCATGCTATGACTCAGTTTCAGAACCACACAAACATACAGAAATCAAGCCAATGTAAGACCACCACACATACTCCAGAGTAACTAACATGAAGAAGACCAAAAATGCTCAGGGTTGACGAAGGCGAGGAACAACTGAACTGTCTTATATTGAAGGTATAGGTGTAGACGTTGGAACAGCCTCTTTTGGAAACCATTTTTGTAATATTTACAAAGACTGAACATCAGCATACCTTACGACCAGCAAGACCACTTCCAGATCAATACTCAGGAGAAATGGTCATCAAATGTCATGTGTAAGAATGTTTACAGCAACACTTTCTGTTACAGTTATAAACTAGAAACAACTCAAATTCCATCAATATTAAAATAAATGGTGGTATGTCCATAAAGTGGACTATTAAAGATTGAAGAATTCTAATTGTACACATTAATGTGAATAAATGTTACAAAGACTGTTAAAGAAAAAGTGCCAGACATTAAAGAGCACACATAATAGGATTACACTTACAAAAAATACAACCACAGACAAAACTATGAGATCAGAAGTCAGGAGAGTGTTTATTGTTGGGGGTGAGGGTGGCAGTGGCTAGACCAGGACTTCAGGGAGACCTCTGGTATGCTGATCATATTCTGGTTCTTGATCTGAGTGATAGTTACAAGAACATATTCATTTTGTGAAAATTCGTCAAGCTGTAAATACAGGCTTCGTGCATGTATCTGCATGTATATATTCTTTAATAAAAAGTTTACCTAAAAAGGGGCAAGGTCTCCTAAGTTACCATATTCTATTTAAATTCTGTTCTGATTTTCACTTGATTGATGTAACAGATGTGCCCCTATAATTAATTAAATCATAGTTGCAATCAAAGTCATTTGCTTATTGATTTATGTGATCATTTTCAGGGTGCTTTAATCTTCATTTGCCATTGACCTTCAATTGACAGAGATCTCAAACACTTCAGTTTGGATGACTATTCCGCCCCATTTCTGTATCATGAGACTCCCAATGAATATATAATGCATCAGCAGTGACTTGTTTTTCAAAAAGAATCTTTAAAAAATATTTTAAATAACAAAACTTATCTGCTGGGTAAAGTTGGATTTCTTTTTTTCTAAGCAGGATCTAGAGAATCATAAAATTTTTACTGGTTGGAGTAGACAACTGAAATTGTATAATTTGCTTTTGTGTTAAGAAATGATCCGAGTCTCAAGAAAATAAGTGAAATGCATGAAGCTTGTTGTTCATTCATTTTCTCATATATTCAAATATTTACTGAGCACCTGTATAGTCCCAGATACTGTATTAGGCACTCTGTGTATATTTCTGAAGATGAATAAAGATCTCTGCAGTATGGAACTTACATTGTAGATTTGGAAGACAAAGAATACATATAATTAGTAAGTAAATTATGCGATATGCTAAATGGTAATCAGTGCCATGAACAGTGGAAAAGTCCAGGTTGAAGGTGATGGGGTGGGGTTGGTAGAGCTCAGGAACAGCATTTTTATTTTTTTTTATTTTTAACATCTTTATTGGACTATAATTGCTTTACAATGTTGTGTCAGTTTCTGCTGTATAACAAGGTGAATCAGCTATACATATATATATATCCTCATATCCCCTTCCTCTTGCGTCTCCCTCCCACCCTCCTTATCCTACCCCTCTAGGTGGTCACAAAGCACCGAGCTGATCTCCCTGTGCTATGCAGCTGCTTTCCACTAGCTATCTGTTTTACGTTTGGTAGTGTATATATGTCCATGCCACTCTCTCACTTTGTCACAGCTTACCCTTCCCCCTCCCCGGATCCTCAAGTCCATTCTCTAGTAGGTCTGTGTCTTTATTCCCATCTTGCCCCTAGGTTCCTCGTGACCTTTTTTTTTTTTTTTTTTTTAGATTCCATAGGATTGTCAGTGAAGGTCTCACTGAAAAAATTTCGGTGAAGTCTTGAAGAAAGTGAGGGAACTAGCTATGCAGATACCTGAGAAAAGAGCCTTCCAGAGAGAGTAGCCAGTGCAAGGGCACTAAAGCAAGAGTGTGGTTGGATATTTAAGAAATAATGGGAGGCCAGTTTGGCTGAAGTGTAGTGAGCCAGAGCCAGTATGAGAATAGAAGTTGGTCAGAGTTATGGGGCATAGAGTATGGCCCAGACCATGCAGGACCTTGTAGTCCATTATAAGAACTTCTGCTTTTTACTCAAAATGTCCAGCCATTGGAGGGTCTTGAGCAGGGCAGTAACATAGCCTGACTTAGGTCTTAAAAGAATAACTCTGGCTTCTGCAATGAGAACAGACTATAAGGGGCAAGGGCAGAAAGAGGGCACCTCTTAGGAAGCTACTGTAGGAATCCAGGCAGGAGGTGATTGAAGATTAGTTCATGTTGGCAGCGGTGAAGAGGATGCTAAATGGTCAGAGTTTGAGTGTATTTTGAAGGTAGAGTCACATGATCAGTAAATCCGTGGATTGGATGTGGGCTATTAAAGAAGGTGTCAAGAATGATTCCAAGTTTTTTTGTTTTTTTTAAAGCCAGAGCAATGTAAAGGGTGGTAAAATGGAGCCAATGAGACCTGAGATGGAGCAAGTTGTGACGGAGGGAACTGGTTGTGGTGATTGTGGATGGGGCAGCTTTGCAGGACAAACTTGAGGGGTTCAGTATTGGACATGTTGGTTTTGAGATGTCTGTAAGATATTCAAGTAGAGCTGTCCAGACTACTGGATCTATGAATCTGGATTTTTGGAGAGAATCCTGGATGAGAGAGAGAAATTTTGTAGTTACCAAATCTTCTGGACTGAATTGTATCCACCCCCGCCACACCCAATTCATATGTTGAAGCCCTAACTCCTAGTAGCTCAGAATGTGAGTGTATTTAGAGACAGGGCCTAAAAGAGGTGGTTAGGTTAAAATGAGGTTGTGAGGGTGGGGCCCTTATCCATTATCAGTGGTGCCCTTATAAGAAGGGGAAATTGGGACACATAGGGAGACACCAGGGATGCATATGGACTGAGAGAAGACCATTTGAGGACCCAAAGAGAAAATGGCCACCTGCATGCCAGGGAGAGAAGCCTCAGAAGAAACGAAATGTGCCAACACTTTGATCCTGGACTTTCAGCCTCCAGAACTGTGAGAAGTTTCTGTTGTTGAAGCTGCCCAGCCCAAGGTACTTTGTTACCTCAGCCTCGGAAGACTAATACTACACCATCAGAATGGCATTTAAAGACCTGACTGAATGAGAAATAAGATGATCCAAGGGATTGAGTGAAAGCCGGGCACTCCAACATTCAGAGGTTGGAATGAGCAAAGGTGAAGGAGGCTGAACCACCTATCAGCTAGGAGTAGAACGCAGAGAATGTTCTCTCTGGAGCTAAGTGAACAAACTGTGACACGTAGGGGAGGACGTTCAGCCGTGATAAATGCCAGGCTCGGTCAACTCGGGAGAGTCCAGAGAACTGACTGCATTTCCAATGCGATGACTTGGAGTCTATTTGAGAGAATATGGAAGGAGAGGAATCGGGCAATAACTACAGAAAAGATGTTTAAGGAATTTTTTATAAAGAGGAGATAAGCAGTGGGGTCCTAACAGGTGAAAAAACTGGGGTCATAGATTATTTTTTAAAGCTAGGAGTAATAGAATTTAAACTGATAGTAATAATGTAATACAAAATTTTGATGATGTAAAAGAGAGAACCTGCTGGAATAACATCCCTGAGGAGGTAAAAGAGGAGACCTCAGGCGCAATATTGGAGCATAGGAAGTTCTATGGTAACAGTAGGACAGGGGATATGAGTATACATGCTGGTAAGTAGGTGTTATGGTGGGAGCTGGCTGGAGGGATCATTGGATTGTTTCATGTTCTTCAATAAAAAGCAAGGTCATCAAGTGAGAGGGGGAATGGGAGAGATTTTGGGAGTTAGAGGAGAGAGCAGCAGCCATGAAGTAGTTGTAATAAAGAACTAGAAAGAGTATAATTAACAACATTAAAGAGTCTCCCGGGGTTACAGACATTATTTTGAGAGAGACCAGCCAGCTTTTTAGTGTGTTTTTCTTTAAGCCTTAACCACATGGGCGGGAAGTAGGAGAAGAGCTATGGTTTTAACAAAGTAAAACGAAGCAAGAGAAGCATAAAGGAGCTGAGGGTACAGACAGGGGAGTACGTATGATGATTGAGCTTTGAATTGAAGCTTGATAAAGGGGAAGTGAGGACGTTGAGATGCTGAGTAGAGGGCAACATTGGAAAGGTCAATGGAGCCGAAGGGTGTTGGATCACCATTTGGTAAATACCAGAGTAATAACTGTTACTATTGTGTAATCAATAAGTGCTAAACTCATGGATAAAAACTATGATGAGAAACAGCATATTTTGTAGTCTCCTCTTCGTACAAGATACTTACTAATTACAGAGGAAAACATTAACCTTATAGTGGAGAAATATGCAGATACCATCTTGACTTCAATGATCAAAGATAACATCAGCAGTAATGGGACAAAGCAACATCACCTGTCACCTAATGTGAGGCCCAGAGGAGGGCGCGGCACCACCTCTGTGGTTGGGTTTTGACAACTGCATAAACTGATTTTAGTCATGAGAAGTTATCAGAAAAACCCAAATTGAAGGGCATTTGACAAAATATATGGTCAGTGCTTTTCAGAAGTGTTAAGTTCATAAAAGTCAAAAAAAAGTATGAGGAATTGTCCCACATTAGAGGAGAATGACAATTAAGTGCTTTATGGGATCCTGGATTAAATCCCAGTAAAACACATATACAATATATTATTATATATTATATTATATATTGTATATATATATTAGTAAAACGTTCTGGTGAAATTAGAGGAAGATCTGTAGGTTAGTTAACAGTGTTATATCAATTTTAATTTCCTGCTTTTGATAATTATATTTTGGTTGTATAAGATGTTAACATTTGAGGAAACTAGGTGAAGAATACATGGGAACTGTTTTTACTATTTTTGCAACTTTTTACAAGTGTGAAATTACTTCAAAATAGAAAGCTAAAACCAAAAAGGGTCCTTGGTGGAGGTGCCAGAGGGAGTGAGCTGATAGGGGGATGCAAGCAGCGGAGGGTTTCGTGTGAAGCTCATCCAGCTCGAGCTCCAGGGCCCCTCACTTCCAGGAGCTGATCTCCTGGGAGGGGCTCTGGCAGTATGCTCAGAGGGACATAGGCTTTTGCAGTATTTGCAAAGGTAAACTGTTTTGGCCACGATCCGTTAAGGCCACTGTCGGCCAATCTAACCACCTCTCTGCCACACTTGCCCTTTGGCTGGATGGCCACAGGCGTTTCTGAGGTCTGACCAAGCGAAGCTAAGTTGAGGATTTATTGAGTTTGGGTTTAGTGATTTCGGGGGTGTGTGTGTGTGTGTGTGTGTGTGTGATTTTCGATCATTTCTGTGTATAGTATTTCTAAAAGGACTGTGGGAGACGAATCAGCCCCTACGGGGAAAACAAGGGAGACATAACCATGTTATGTTAGAGCAAAAGAATGTGAAGGGAACTTTCAGAGGTTAATTTTAGGATGGAAGGGTTTTGCCGATAATGGACTCTAAGGACACAATTAAGGATTTCAGGAGTTGGGGGACTGGTGATAGAAGGGACAAAATAATGTATGCATATGGGTCTATGGAACAGTAGAGTGTAGGCAACTGGGGAATCCTTCTGGTGAATGACTGAGATGATTAAAAATCTAAGTATGTCAGTTCCTGGCACAGAGCTGAAACCCTTGTATATTCCAAAGTGATAAGAACGCTGGGAGCATCTTTTGTTCTAATCTTTGGCTTCTGACCCTGTGCCTGACACCGAGTAGGGTCTGTGTCAAGTCCCTTGGAATTTCCTGGGTGATAGCAGTGTCTTTTGTTTGAATGAGGTGACTCTGGGTAGACTCCTGGATGGGGCTGGTTCCCAGAGAGACCAAGGTATGATTAGAAGTTCTGAATTTTCAGCCCCACCCCTTCGTTCTCCAGAGAGGGGAGAGGGGCTGCAAATGTAGTTAATAATTGATCGTGCCTACATGAGGATGGCCCCATAAAATCCCACTAGTATGGGGTTCAGAGAGCTTCCAGGTTGGTGAACGTTTCCAAGTACCAAGAGAGTGACACACCTCAACTCCATGGGGACAGAAGCCCCCATGCTCAGAACCCTCGCAGACCTCGTCCTGTGTATCTCTTCATCTGTGTCCTTTATCACATCCTTTAATAAACTGGTAAACGTTTAAGTGTTTCCGTGAGTTCTGTGAGCTGCTCTAGCAAATAATCAAATCCAAGGCGGAGAAGGTCACGGGAACCTCCGATTTGTAGCCAAGTCAGGCGTAAGTGATGGGTATCCTGGGGAACCTATGACCTGCCATTGGCATCTTAGGTGGAGGAGAGTCTTGTGGGGCTGAGCCCTGTGGGGTCTGGTGCTGTCATCAGCTAGACAGCATCGGAATTGAGTTGCATTGTGGCACACCCAGCTAGTGTCACAGAATTTCTTGATGTGGGAAACACTCCCCCACATCTGGTGTCTGAAGTGTTGTGAGTGTGGTAATAGTGTGTGTCAAGGAGAAACACAGGAGAAAGACCTGAGGTTTTTCCTGCACCTTGACCCAAAGAGGGTTACATGAGGCCACAATTAGATTACTTCTAGCGGACTCAAGGAGTGTGTTTAGTGACAGAGCCAGATATAGAACTTAAGACTTCTGATGACACAGTAAATCACGTTGCTTCTTGATCTGTCCTTGAGCTGAATGCTTAGGCAGTCCCTGAGAACGTCCAATGATGTTAAATGACTGTATTGTTTCATCACTTTGTAGAGTTTATTGATTTGTTTTTACTTTGACAGGCAGTTTTATTTGAATATTGGGGAAAATGAATACCTTATGCTTTCACTGTCATAAATGAGAAATTGCTTAAGGATAAAAAATGTGATTAATATTTTTGACTACTGGTGCAGATACATTCATGTTAATGACATGTAAACACACCAATTCTGTCTCATTTTATAAACGAATTTCATTTAATAAATCCCAAAACCTTCCGGAAAAATAAATGGTTGAAATCTTCAGCTTAATGCTTCTTTCTTCTGCCTAAAGCATTCTATGATCAGTTAGAAATGCATTATCTCTGTAGATAATGCCTTAAATTTCTCATAGCATTTTATACTGTTTCCAAACATCTGAACTGTGTGATCCTTATTTGACATTATGCTACGATTCTAAACAAAGCTTTGAATCCTTACCAAAACTTACGAACCCCCAAATTGTCATTTAAGAAGAATTAATAATATAATATTTATGAATACTTAATACTAATGAATGAATTAGCCATTAATGAATGGAAAGAATAAGTCTTTTTAAGAACATGTAAAACTGATCAAATATTCAGTTTTTTTGGTGTTAGGAACCAATGATTGTTTGGAAATATATTTTACTAGTTCAAGTACTCCTGACAGATCTGAATCAAATCATAACCACGATACTACCTTGTTACCATATAATACATAAAAAGTTTACCAGGGTTGGGGAAAGTCAAATATTAGGAAGAAGAAAAAAGTCTTAGGTTCTTCAATAGATGTCTTTCAGAATAAATAAAAGTTGTATTTTATTCCTACCCCCAGAAAGTCTACTAGATGAACAGAGGAAGGAACATTTGGCTAAGAAGTATATTACTTTCCTATTGCTTGTGGTAACAAATTACCACAAATTTATGATAAAAGAGCAGTACAAATCTATTTTCTTACAATTCTGGGAGGCAGAAATCCAAAGTGGCTTGGCTGGGCCATGCTTCTCCTGGAGGCTGTAGGGTGGAATTCATTCCCTAGCCTGTCCCAGATTCTAGAGGCTGCCTGCATTTCCTGTCTCCGGGCTACACTTGCTCTGACCTCTGCTGCTTTCAGCGCCTTGGCTTCACTGATCCTGCCCTCTTACCTCACTCTTACAAGGGCTCTTGTGATTACCTTGGGCCTGCCTGAGTAATCTAAGATAATCTCATCTTTACACCCTCTACGAAATCGCATTTACAAAGTCCCTCTTGCCACGTAAGGCATTTCACAAATTCCAGGGAATAGGACTTGGACATCTTTGGGGAAGGGGGAGTCCATTATTCAGTCTAGTACAGGTTCTAACAAGTTTCTGTTTTCAGTTGTTTACTGAATAAGGTGGTGTGCAGTTATCAGCAAATTAAAACATTGATATGTCATCATTAAGAGTTACGTTATGTGTCATGATTATTATCAGTCACTTCCAACAATAGGGCGATTTCTGGAATAGTGAATTGGATGTTGTGTTAACGTAGTATCATGAAGCTCTACATTAGAACAAATGATGGGGTGATGAGTTTATGATTCTAGAATGCCTTAGTCCTTAGGGTCTTCGTACCATGAAAAGGGTTGAGTCCTGAGTGAATGGTGTACTGGATGAAGATCGTGCTTGAAAGGTGGGCTGAAAAATTCCTTTCAAGAAATGTGAAGTTCATGGTTTTTACACTAATGCTGCTGTTAGAAGTATAGGTTCCTCAGATATACTATATGGTTAGGTAATAATTTTGTATGTCTACAATATCATCATTTTGTTCAGTGCTATATTTTACAGGGGCTGTTTACAAAGTGGAGGGACATTCAGGGAGGAGCATGGCATAAAAATGAAGTGCTCAAGTTGTGAATGTTCAAAGGACATTGTCACAGCAGATTATGGATTAAGTGGGTAGATGAGGAAAACATTCCTTTTCAAATATTTGAAATATGAAAAGTCGTAGTTAAAGGGGAAAGACAGATAAGTGGGTCAAAATCAAGGTGAGCAGATCTTGCTTTTATTAAACCCCAAAGACTAAATCTCAGATTTGTCTCTAGATTCATACGAGTCTGATTGTAGTAATAATTCCTAAAGTTACCTTTATGTTCCAGAAATTTAAACTGAGACAGTTCAAAATAATTCTTATTTGGAGTCTATCTTAAGTAAAGAGAGATTGCACTATATTTGAGAAATAATCCAAAACATTGATAGCTATAGCAGATGATTTACATAACATCTATCAAGTAGAGCACTTAACCTAAACATCCAAAATATTTCTTTGAGATACACAGGTAAATAACAGGTTAGAAATTTTTAAAAAGCTTTAATTAGTACATTTTAATGTGTGGTACTGATTTCTTAGTGCTTCATGATAATTGAGTCAGACATTTTACAATTCATGCAAAATTACAATGATGACTTCTAGGAGTTGTCTTCCTACAATAATGACATCCATGTTTATAATACTCTTATAGGAAAACAAATTGATATTGGCCATCAAACCTGTCAGCCATTTATTAATAATGTCTGTGGAGAAGTTAGCCCTCTGAATGCAACACATCTGGCCAGAGATTTTCTTTTAGTGCCTTTTTGTATACACCTCCACCATTGCATTGTATTAAAATAACTTGTGTAGATTTGTAATATATTCATTGTATTATGACCTCTTCTCTTTATCATAGTCCCTTGCATAATGCTTGGTACAAGACAGAATTCAAGAGGTATTAAGTTACAGCAGTAAAGATAATTCAACACAGACCAACTTGTGTAAATTAAATAGTGTTTTGACAGAGGATCTTGACACTTTGACCGCTGAATGGCTGTTTTACTCTTTGCTATTAGAACTTCATTCTTAGGTCAGGGAGGGAAAGTTGAAATGTCTGTAGTGACCTGCTCTAACGAAGAGGGAGAAATGAAAACTGGGTTAGACGAAGGAGCACAGACCCTGCCCCATCCAAAGGCCGTTCACTTGGTTCCACTCAGCACCCCTTAGCTCCAGCCAATTGTTGCTATGAGGGGCAGTGTCACCAGACATTCTGGATTTTCAAGTGAAGAGAGAAATCTGTATTTTTATCTAAAAATTGGCCAATATTTAAAAATCGGAAATGTGTGGTCCATTAAAACAACAGCAACAGCAAAAAACATGTCTCTAAGCCATGTTTCACTTGCAGGCAGCCTGTCTGCTTTTAGGTCCTGAGCCTTTTCCTACTGGCAGGAGGGAAATTTTCCAGGTGAGAGGCATAAAGTGAATAAAGGCTGTGCAATGATGTCCCAAGTCCAGAGAACAGACACTTTTTTTTTTTTTTTTTTTGGACTGGAGGGATCTTGTTGGAAAGCACTAGAGGTGAATCTAGGGTGTAGTTGGTAGCCCGATTGGAGAGAGCTACATTAGACAAGCCATCAGGTTTAGGACTCGTTTGCCTGCAAAGTGAACTGGAATTGAATGATTTAACACACATAGAGGGTGGTGAAGCTGGCTGGCTTGATCAAGAAGAAAATTAGGACCATCGGAAAAGGAAAGGGGAATGCTAGCTGTTTAATGAGAATAAAATAACGGAAAGGAGATGGCTTTGGATAGGCTGGGAGTCAGGAAGGAACAGTCAAGGGCTCAGCTTGTGTCCCAGCTGGCACCTGGGGACGCTGCCATTAAAGTCTAGGAAAGTCCTGGGCAGGCAGGCTGTTGACCTGTGATATGTTATAAAACCCATGACAGTCATGGGGGTGAATTCTAGAGCAATTCTCTGGTCTAGGTCAGTGATATCAGAAAACTGGAGTAAATAAAGTAAGCTTTTTTTTTTTTTAAATGGAAAGATTTAAAAAAACCTTAGAGGAACTTCCCTGGTGATCCAGTGGCTAAGACTTCACCTTCCAATGCAGCGGCTAAGACTTTGCCTTCTAATGCAGGGGGTGCGGGATCGATCCGCATGCCTCGGGGCCCAAAAACCAAGAACATAAAACAGAAGCAATATTGTAACAAATTCAATAGAGACTGAAAAAAAAAAAAAGGTCCACATCAAAAAATTTCTTATAAATAAATAAATAAAAACCCTTAAATATTTGCTAAAAAGTGGCAAGAACGGTTTACAGTCTGTGCTTAGGACGTTTACTTGGCTATGGAATCTTTGTGTCTTAAAGATTCTAAAGCTTCCAAAAGCCTCGCTTCGGAAGCACTACCTACAACAAAGAATAATGTTAACTGTGAAGCATTGAATACAGGTGTTCACAGAGATGCTGACAACATCCAGGTTCAAGGCTGGCCTGCCAGCAAATGTGGGGACCATCAGTTCCCCCACAAAGGAGCACCAGTTTGCTTCAAGAAAGGTTCAGGGAAGGAGTTAAGCTTTTGTTACACATTCTGGAACAGAAGAGATGGTTTGCATATACTTAAAACAAAGGAAGCACCCAAGCCCAGTGACTCTATATTTCCCTGAGGAGGTTAGAGTGTTTGACCATTTAATTTTCATTAAATGGTCAGCTGTCTGAAGACAGTCTGAGTCTTGCTGACCATGTTGTGTTTGCAGTTGTCTACTTAGTATGCTTTCTGGCTCGTAGCAGGTACCGCACTTTTGAGTGAATAAATGTACAGTCGAGAGCAACATTAAAATTCATATGGAAAATGAGGGCTTTAGATCTGGTCCTCAGAAACTGCTGATACGTATAACAAGTCAAACATGCAGATGAGATTTGCTAATCACCTATATGAAATCCAGATCTTTTGCGATTAATCAGTGTATCTGCATTAGAAAACACAAGAGTACATACACACACTCACAATTTATCTCCCCCAAATTTGCTTTCTTGCTAACTCCATTTCATACGTATTTACAGGGTGAGCCAATATTAGAAGAATATAAGGGCAACCCTGCCACTCCATTGCTTAAAATACTCCAGTGATGGCACCATCTATGAGAGTAAAATCTAGAGTCTCACCCTGGCTCACAGAAAGAAGCCAGACCCCTGCCTGCTCCTCAAACCTCATCTCTCTGCCTCTGCCACGGTGATGTGGCACTTCTGTACGCAAGTTGCCTTCTAACCTGGGGTCTTGGCCTGGCTTTGGTCTGACGCTGTCTTCTGCCAGGAATGCTCTTCCTTCTGATACCATCCTGGTCCTCAGAGCTGGTTATTCAGAAGCGACATTCAACCACTCGGTAAAACTTTGACACTGTTCCATTCTCAGTGTAGAACTTATCCCTCTCTGTTATTGTTATGTGATTTGTTTGTTGTCACTCTTATTCCCCACTGGGCTCTAAGTTCTGTATGTCTGCTTTTTCTCTGGCCCTCAAAATGGTGCCTCACACCTATTAGATACTTAAATCGTTTTAAGTAAGTGAAAGAATGAACTAGATAAAAGATTTGTTACAGGCAGAATAAAAATGGAGGAATGTGTCAGCACGTGTTTGATTAGGAAACAACCCTACAATGTACCAGAGTAAAGTAGAATACAATTAGGAAACTATTTCATGGCAAAAAGTAATACTTATGTGAATATTTCGTTTATATTATAAAACTTTAATTTTTTCCACACAAAGAGTTGAAGAGAAAAATACATACAAAAGATGCCTTGTATGGATTTGATAATAAATCACAAGAAAGTGGTTAAAAATCATCGGAGTAAAAGAAAAGGATCAAAAATATTAAACATGGAGATATGAGTGCATACAAGAATTCTTTTAGTTGCCCCTATTATGTAGCAGTATGTGAGTACATTTTCTTTTTTTTATACTAATGTTTAAGTATTGACTATATTTCCCACACTGTACATTTCATACCTGTGACCTGTGCAAGTGGGACTCTGTACTTCTGAATCTCCCTCCCCTATTTCTCTCCTGCTCTTTCCCCCCACCTCCCCGTTTGTTCTCTGTATCTATGATTTTGTTTCTATTTTATGTTCAATTGTTTTTTAGATTCCATATATAAGTGAAGTCATACAGCATTTGTGTTTCTCTGTCTGACTTATTTCACTTAGCATATTACCCTCTAGGTCTATCCAAGTTGTCAAAAATGGCAAGATTTTATTCTTTTTATGGTGAAATAATATTCTGTTGTGTTTGTGTGTGTCTGGGTGTGTGTGTATACCACATCATCTTTATCCACTCATCTATTGATGGGCACTTAGGTTGCTTCCATATCTTGACTATTGTAAATAATGCTGCAAAGAGGATAGGGGTGCATATATCTTTTCTATTGTTTTAATTTTCTTTGGATAAACACCCAGGAGTAGAATTTCTGGATCATATGGTAAATCTAATTTCAATATTTTGAAGAATCTCCATACTGTTCTCCATAGTGGCTACACCAATTTACATTTCCACTAACAGGGTACAAGGGTTCCCTTTTCTCCACATCCTCACCAACACTTATTACTTGTTGTCAGCATGGATATTATCCAGAAGACAATTGTGAGGTGATATCTCCTTATGGTTTTGCTTTGCATTTCCCTGATGATAGTGATGTTGAGCATCTTTTCATGTGCCTTTGGCTACCTGAATGTCTTCTTTGGAGAAATGTCTCTTCAGATCCTCTGCCTATGTTTAATTGGGTTGTTTAGTTTTTTGACATCGAATTGTATGAGTTTTTTTGTATATTTTGTATATTAATGCTTTATCAGATAAATCATTGGCAAATATATTTCCTTTCAGTAGGCAGCCTTTTAATTTTGTTGATAGTTTCCTTCACTGTGCAAAAGCTTTTTCGTTTTGTGTAGTCCCATTTGTTTATTTTTGCTCTTGTTTCTCTTACCTGAGGATACACATCCAAAAAATTACTAAGACTGATATCAGAGAGAGTACTGCCTATGTTTTCTCCTAGTTTTGTGGTTTCAGATCTTACATTGAAATCATTAATACATTTAAAATTTATTTTTGTATATGATGTGAGAAAGTAGTCCAGTCTGATTCTTTTGTATATAGTTGTCCACTTTTCTCAACACCATTTATTGAAGAAGCAATTTCCCCCCATTGCATATTCTTGCTTCTTTTGTGATAGATTAATTGCCCATATAAGTGTGGATTTATTTCTGGGCTGTTTGTTCCATTGATCAGTGTGTCTGTTTTTGAGCTGGTACCATACTGTTTTGATTACTGTAGCTTTGTAGTATAGCTTGAAATCAGAGAGAGTGATACCTGTAGCTTTGTTCTTTTTTCTCAAGATTGTTTCGGCTATTTGTGGTCCTTAATTTATTGATATTTTTAGCTATGCAGGCATGTAACAAACATTATGAGTTACCCACCAAGGGCCAAGCACTATTCTTGCTACTGGAGGTATAAAGGCGTAAGGCAGCCTCTGTACCAAGGAAATGCATAATCTAGTGATGGAGAAGTAAAGTACATTTTTTATTTCAAAGAGCACTGCACAATAAAAAATGGTCACACATAAAACAAGGCAATGTATGCAGAACAAGGATGTCAGTGATGAATTAGAATATATTAAAAATACTATCGTGTGATCTAATTGCATTTATTTGCAGTGTAGTAGCTATGTCCTGGTGTTTGATATAATGCCTTCCCTCCCTGAGAAAGAAATGCCCCTTCATCTTCAAGTAATTGACTCTGGGTTTCAGATCCAGACCTGGTCAGACACTCTTGTAGGACCTGAAATTGGTAGTCCCAGAAGTAATCAGCTATTCACAGGTTGCTCAAGAATGGGAGGAAAACATCTTCTGCTGGGTGGATGGAAGAACAGAGAAAGTTGCTCTAACCAGAGAGAACAAAAAAAGCAGTTACACGCTGGGAGACAGAAATAAGAAATTAGGAGATTCTAGAGAAAAAAGAAGGTGCCTTTCCTTACAGCATCTGTGTAAAGCTTCTCTATATTTGATTGTGCATCTCACTTTTCTCATCCAAGAAAAAATTCTGAGTAGCTGTCATCTATCTATGCTTAAGCTAAAAGATTTTATGTTCTTATAAGCAAAGGGGTGCTGGTTAATCCAATGATATATGCAAATTCTTAAAATGGGAATCACATTTCTGGTTATATTGGCTAATACCCATAGTTATACAGTATAGGCTCCCCTGCAGCACTAACTTGGAAATTTTGGAAACATTATCCTAAATTTATAGAGTCTGTGATTAATTATAAATAGATATAATTTTGCTATAGACAGATGGAAGAAAATACATAAAAAATATAATTGACAATAAGATATCTCATGAATATGATTTAATAACGGTAAAGTAGGATTATCTGGAGGATCGACAAAATTTAAAGACTGGCTTAAACTGGACCTAGGCCCAATCTGAAATAATGGGAAAACAAAAGCCTTCCAGACTCGCATCCGGTTCACACAGAATGCTATAATAATACGACTTTATCTGAATGGACACCCCTGGAAGCCACACTGTCTTCCATTCTGGCAGTGGTGAATGCCAGCCAAGAGTTAGATTTATTGCAAGAGTTACAAAATTAGTTGGGTTTTCCTATAGAAAAAGAGCTGAAGAGCCGAAAATCATACTAAATGGACAGGTTACAAAGTATGACCTTAAATTTGTTCTTTTTAGTTATGATATTGTTATCCTGCATTTTGTTGGATATCTTGAACATTAAAATTCAAATCATTTGATAAAAACATCACCATCCTGGCCTCCAGATGGTTTCCATTTCCTCTTAGCGCTTTATCCTTTTCCTCCTTCCCTTCTTCCCACCCTCCTCCCTTTCTTCCTTCTTTCCATCAATCTTTTAAGTTTTTGTTTTTATTAAAATCATATATACATGCAGTTATATATGCATGTGGTTTAAAGAGCAAATAGTTAGTGGGTAAAAAAACCCAATTTGTTAAAACCATCCATGTTGAGCCTCTCCATTCCCCTTCCCCCGAAGCAATCCTTTTCAACTCTTCTGGTTGATTCTCTGTGTATTTTATCTCCGTAGCTCAGTGTAACCTGCTTGACTGTTACTTCTTGATTTTTCAATTCTGTGTGTGGGTTTCTGACTATGAAAAATAACAACTGAGATTTCATCCTTCTTATCCCCTCCCCACTCCACACATTTCTCATTCCGTCAACGTTTTTCATTAAGTTGGAGCATAATTTTTTAGTTACAGCCCTTAGTGTTTACATCATCATTATGTTGTAAACGAAGTCTTGGAGTAGAGTAGGATTACTTTCCTCTCTTCTAAAACTTTAAAAAAAAATAATTTTTGTTTACATAAGTACACTTTATTGTTCATCCTAAAAATTCTTTGTCAGTTGTCTACTTCTCCTCCCCATCAAATTGATCTTGAAGAAACCTCTTGCAGAGTCTGCAGACCTGCACTGTGTGCGCTGGTTTCTTTGGTACACCCTGTCCTCTGGGCATCTCTCTCTTCACTCTCACCCTGGGGATTTCTTTTGACTGTTTCCTCAGTGGGCTCTCCTGTTCAGAGATCTCATGTATTCCTTTTTGCTTATTTTTCTTCCTAGTTTCAGAGGAGCACATTATCCAGTAGCTTTCTGGAAACTGTGAAAAGTAAAATAGTTGAGAGTCTGTGGGTCTGAAAACGTCTTTATCTCACCCTTAGAGCTGACAGGTAATTGGCATAGAATTCTAAGTGGGAGATAATTCTTCTTTAGAATGATCTTGTAGTCTCCAATGTTGTTCTGGAGAAACTGAATCTCTCCTGGTCCTTTGTGTGTGATCCATTTATTTTCTTCAATGAAAGCTTATATAATTTTCTTTTTGTCTCATCTTCTGAAATGTTAAGATGATGTGCCTTGGGGTGGGTGTGTGTTCATCCATTGTCTCAGGTATTTGATGGGCTCTTTTATTTAGAAATTTTAGCTGTGGAAACTATATTATACATAATTGTTTTCACCATTTTCTCTTTCCTGAGTCCCTGTTATTGGAATGCTTGGAAAATGGGACTATTCTCATGATTATTTTCCATCCCCTTTTCTTATTTTCTTTTTATAATTCTTGCTCTAATTTTATGGGATATTTTATCATTTTTCCCTCAAAACTTCCATTGAAGTTTCCCATTTCAGATACGACTTTATTTTTCAATTTCTAGGATATCCTTTTTATTCTCTGGACATCTCTTTTTATGGCATCCTATTTTTATTTCATTTATGCAGTATCTTATCTTTTCCTTGAAGATATTAGGGATTGTTTTTAATTTTAGTTTTTGAAGTTTTCTCCTGATTAGTCCTTCAGTTTTTAAAAAAATATATCATTTTACTTTTTGCTTTGATCTCTACCTTTCACGTTGTAGAAATTTACAGACTGTCTCTACTTCTTACCTGTCTGTTAATGTTTAAAGAAGGATGAATGGAAGCTCTGAGCAAGTGGATGGAGCTTTTAAACTGTAAGCTTCACTGTAAGGGATCTGTCTGGCTTGTTGATGGGGTGGGATACCTGACATGAATGTTTTTAAGTTCCTTCCTGGATGTGTTAGGTGTTCTAGAGATGACTCATCCTTCTTTTGTCTGGAGGACAATGGCCTGACTGCCAGCGTTCTGGGAGCCTAATGGACAAGACAGCTGAGGTTCTCAGCCTCCAGTAGGTGTACCTTTATCTTATGTTTCTGTCTTCAGTAATTTCCCTACCTTGATCTCTGCTTGATGCCCATCAATCCAGAGACCTCTGCTGTGCTGTCTTCAGAGAAGAGGCGTTTAGCCTACAGTCAGAGGTGAGAGCAGTAGCACAGAATGCGGGGGGAGCTCTGGGGCCTCACTTGAAACCCTGCCTTATTTCCATCTCCACCTCCTTCACCATCATCTCCTGAGATAACTCCAAATTACAGAGTTATAGATAACTCTAATTTCTGCGATGTTTAAGGATTCTGTAGTACATACCAGGTAGCTTCTTGGCTTTTCCAATGGCTAGCTTAGGATTTACTTTCCAGGGCCCACTAATTCTGTAACCACTAATTTATCTGCTTTCAGATTCCAAACTTTGCTGCTGCTGTTGTTGTTTCATATGACCTTGTCAGCTTATGGCTAAAAAATTTTCTTTGTACAGTTTTTGTGAGGTTTTTGGACAACCAAGCAAAATTCACTACCTGTATTCAATTTGCCATATTCCCATGTTCTTCTCACTTTTCATAGGTAACCTTTTAAAATCTTAAAAACATTTTTTGACAAACAGAACATATCTGGGGTTTGTGTTTTAACCCAATCTGATGGTATCTCTTCCTTGATGGGAGTATTCAGCCGTTTACGTTTAGTGAAATGACTGAATTTGATTATACTTTACGTTCAGTACTTACTTGGCAAAGTTTTGTTTGCTGGTTTGAATAGCTTACTGTTTATCCCACTTTCCTTTTGGTTAGTATTCGGGTTCTACCATACTTTCGGATTCCGCTGTCTTCTGCTTATCTTTCCTTTTCCTGCTCTGTTAAGCACAACGATCCACTGTTTGTGAAGGAGTTACTGCTATTTGTCCCTCAAAGCAGCACTGCTTATTCAACAATGGGACTCTGATTAACCAGACTTCATAAACCCCTAATGAGACAGCCTTTAGGATATTTTCACTACTCTCCAATTACCCTCTCCTTCCAAAATCCTCGTTATGTTGAAATAGCGTAGTGCTTTCAGAATTTTCTTCACATTTCATTCCATGGCAGTATACCTTAGTTATTAAGGTTTGGTATAAAAATATACAAATATATAATTTTTGCAGGGTTCACTGCTCTGCACTGTTTCATCCTCTTGGATTTTTAGGTCCCCATTCTGGTCATTTGCTTCTTGTTTGTAATATTTTTCGAGTATTTTCCTAAGATAAAGGATGTGAATGATAAACTTTCTGACTGTATCTTGACTATTTTAACTTTCGTTTGCTTTGATAGGTGACTTTTATCTTGGATTAATATAGGAATCCTTGGTTTTAGGTTCTTACAATAGCCTTGATTATGTAACTCTACTGTTTAGCTTTCAGTTGTATAAATGAGAAGACCAATGCTACTCTGATCTTATTTTTGCCTTGTACCTAATTTTTCTTTTTTTCCGAAGCTTAAAAGCTTTGTACTTAGTGTTCAAGAATATCACTAAGATTTGCTTGGATGGGTATATCTTCTTACCAATCTTACTGGCAAGTCAAAAAATGAGAGTTTCCAATCTTGTCCAATGTCAAACTCCTCCACACACTGCCAACGCCAAGCTCTTCCTTTATTTCCCACCCCCTGGTCCTCATACATGGGTCGTGTTGTTCCTTAACCATCAGAGCACCTGCAGCTGTTCCTTGTCACCTGCATATCCAGACCCAGCAACGTTTGACTTGGGATTGAGAGTTGAAGGGTGCCTGTGATCAGGTTATCAGTTCCCAGGATCCTTTCAATGCTTGTAATACCTACTTTCATTCATCTCTTATTAACTATCAGTTGCCTTTCCTCTGCTTTCTAGAGATGGACACCCAGTGCGATTTATCTTGATTTATTGTCCCTCCAGTTTAAAACAACTGTGTTACTATGTTCTTTCAAGCTGCATGCCAATATATCAGTAAGTATTTATCCTTCGAATAAAGGTAGCTCCTTCTGAAATACCTCCACTGAATATACACCTGGCACCTCAAACTCAAAATTTCTAAGAACTACTAGGTTGATTTACTCTCTACAAAAGTACTTATTTCAGTTATGAAACCAGTATTCATTCTTTGTCTTTGCCCTATTTTCTTCTCCTCACATCTAATCAGATACTTAGGGCCATTTTGATTTTCCTCTTCTCCTCCCTTATTTCCTCCCCTCCTTCCTTCCTCCCTACCCCCCTTTCCTCTTTGTTCCATTTTACTGTTGTCATACTAGCTATGACCTTCACTATTTCTTGCCTGAAATACAGTTTTCATACTGATCTCCTTGTTTTCATTTTTCCTTATTCTAATCTTCCCTATTATATGCATGGTAGGAAATCTAATTGTCATATTCACTATCCACCTAAACACTTGGAATATCTCCTTATCGCCTACTGAGTTACATAAAACATCTTTGGTCTAACAATGTATCGTTAGCCACAGTTATCCAAGGATGCCTTCCCAAGTCTTGTCTTTCATCTCCATTCCTCATGCTCTATTCTCCAGCCAAGTTAGATCGCTCATTCTCTTCCATACATGCTAAGAGCTCCCCCAACTTCAGCTCTTCATCTCTGTACACAAACCTTAACTTGTAAAGGCCAGTTTCTTCTATATTCTGCCAAGTTTGCAACATAACTTGGATTTTTAAGACAATTTTTTTTTTTCTTTTTTTTTTTTTTTTTTTTTTTTTTTTACAGGTACGCAGGCCTCACACTGTTGTGGCGTCTCCCGTTGCAGAGCACAGGCTCCGGACGCGCAGGCCCCAGCAGCCGTGGCTCACGGGCCCAGCCGCTCCGCGGCATGTGGATCTTCCCGGACCGGGATACGAACCCGTGTCCCCTGCATCGGCAGGCAGACTCTCAACCACTGCGCCACCAGGGAAGCCCTTAAGACAATTTTTAAAAGGAGTTTTTGCCTTAGAGAAATACATGTATCTATATGTATCATCATAACTGATATACTGTGTATTTGTTCAGTGTATCAGTTATTTTTTTTACCTCTGCTTAGTGAAACATATCAGAGATCTGCACACAGTAGGTAATCGATGAACATTTTTGGAAATGGGAAAGCGTTCAGCATCAAGTGCGAGAGAGGATTTTAAGTTAAATAAAGTTGGGACATTCATTTCTCAGCTCCCCAGAGTGGTAAAGATCAGGTAGCCTGAGGTTTGCATCTTTTCTTCTTATTCTCTCCTCTAAAGAGGTAGAAAAGAGTTCTTCTCCCAGAAACTGTAATAAGTGCAGTCAAAAGTTCAGGGAGCTTTGCTGTATAAGCAGTTACCTTCATGTGTTTACAGCCATTTCTTGTTAAGTTTCATTAAGACTGGAATCTGTGACGTGTTGGGTGGGGACTGGAAGAAGTTTGCCAAATTAACAGTGTATGTGAGGTTGCACTGTGAAGCTTGTTCCCACTTTTAAGGCAGGTTTCAAGTAATTCAGAAGCATTCGTGATTAGATAAACTAGTGGATGCTAGATATACAATAGGTTATGCGTGGAAACCAGAGGTCCCAGGGGACATCCTTTTAAACTAGAGCATTGTACACATTATTGTACACATTCCAGGCTTCAGTTTCCTTGCTTCTGAAACAGGAACAAGGAGACATAACTCCCAGCATTCCTATTAAAATTAAATCAAAATATATACAAAAAGAGGATGGGTAGCTTGATGGTCAAGAACACTGATCTGACGATCGGAATTAGGTTAGAATCTTTGATTTGTCAATAACAGTGTAATTAGGAATAAAACTAGAGCACCTTTCTGACCACCATCCGTCACCCTGAACACTCAGGACACTTTGCACCTTATTCATAAGATCGATCAAATTCTAATTTCTTTTATATTTATTTGCATATTTATGTCCCAAATCAATTGTAATCTTTCCCTCCTTGAAACTTCTCAGCACTTTGGAGTGTTATTTGTGACCTTTATTACATTCTAATTTCTTTTTTAGCTTTTACTGCATAGTTATTAATCTGCCTGGGTGGTTGGAATTTTGAAAGCAGGCTTTAAAAAACTTCATCTTTTATTCAGTACCTAATACAGTGTCTTGCAAATAGTTGCTGCTCAGTGAAGAATGGATAAATCAGTACGAATCCTAATGAAGTGAACTTGGCAAAGTCAAGTCCAGGTGGGTGCATACTCTGGATGTGGCTTTGGAAGACCCAGGGGTCATCCTCCTTTTGTGTGTTACTGGGAGACCAAGGTGTCTTGGTGACGATCTTCTCCTGGTCCCTTGTTTAGATCTGGGGGAGTTGACTGAAAGGGTAGAAGGGAAGGACTTGAGGGAAATGAAAAATAACAAAAACTCAAAAGTGAAACTGGATCCAGCCTGGGTGAATGAGCCTGTATATTTATTTTCTGCCTATTCCATGTTAAGGGTAGAGAAATCAAACAAGTATTTATTTTTATTTAAAAAAATTTATATTGGGGCATAGCTGACTAACAATGTTGTTAGTTTCGGGTGTACAGCAAAGTGAATCAGTTATACATATACATGTATCTATTCTTTTTCAAATTCTTTTCCCATTTAGGTTATTACAGAACATTGAGCAGAGTTCCCTGTGCTCTACAGTAGGTCCTTGTTGGTTGTTTTATATATAGCAGTGTGTGCATGTCAGTCCCAAACTCCTAATCTGTCCCTTCCCCCCACCCTTTCCTCTGGTAACCGCAAGTTCATTCTCTAAGTCTGTGAGTCTGTTTCTGTTTTGTAAAGAGGTTCATTTGTACCATTTTTTTTTTTTTAGATTTTGCATATAAACAATACCATATGGTATTTGTCTTTCTCTGTCTGACTGACTTCACTTAGTATGATCATCTCCAGGTCCATCCATGTTGTTGCACATGGCATTCATTCTTTTTTTGTGGCTGAGTAATATTCCATTGTATAAATAGTCAATATACCACATCTTCTTTACCCATTCATCTGTCAGCAGACATTTAGATGGTTGCCATGTCTTGGCTATTAGCAACACTAATAAATAGTGCTGCTGTGAACATTGGGGTTCATGGATCCTTTAGGATTATGGTTTTCTCCAGATATATGCCCGGGAGAAGGATTGCTGGATCATACAGCGGCTCTATTTTTACTTTAAGGAACCTCCATACTGTTCAAACAGAGGTACTTTTGCCATCTTGTTTTTGGGAGGTCTATGCTCTTACCTACATTGACAAAATTCTGAATAACAAAAAATCAGATAAAGAAAACTGATGGATCACTTGTTTGAGGTTGCATTTTCTCAGAATGCTCCCCAAATCACAAAACATTTAAAATAATTTAAAGAATATATTTATTACTCGGAAGCCAACCCAAATGAGATCCTGCTTTTTTCCTTGTCCTAAGTCTTCTCCGTCTCTGCCTTCCTGACCACGTCTTCCCTTCAAGAGCTTGTTCAACAAAAGGAAAGCCAGACCCCTCAGTGCATGAGTCACCCTCTCGTGACAAGGGCTGTCCTAACAAGTGAGGTCAGTAGAGGGTTTTCCAGTTCAAGCTCTGTCTCCACGGATAACAGACATGGAGCTGGATGGAGAGAAAGCCTTACAAAAAGCCCAAAAGGGGCCAGAGTTTGATTCAGGAACCTGGAGTAGAAGACTGAGCTTTCAGATCAAGGGAATAGGGCCTGTGGACAGTGTCCTGCAACAGGCACTGACACTTGCAGAGGCTTGAGCGCACTCACACTCAGGAACGGTGTGGAATTCTCATTGAAAGGGCCAAGAATGGAAAAACTCTTATTCAGCAAAAGTCTCAATTTGGTCCCCATTAAGTAATCGTTAAAGACAAGTGAGGTGGAGAGGAAATGTTTTCGCTTCTGCAACAATCTTTAATATTAAAGTTTGTTTGAAGAGTCACCAATATACTTCTGTCTTCCTGTGCTCACATGATGTGTCTTTGTGCCCTGTGTTAGCGTAAATGGTATTTCCAGATGTGTTCCCTTCTAAATATGGCAGTATAACCATAACAGTTATAATCTGAGCTATCAGAAGCTAAACAAAAAGAAAAAAGTAACAAACGTTAAAAATTTTTTCTTAGAGTGCCGGACAGGGTGATATATTTTAAAAATCACCATTTAAAAATATACTCTAGGTATCTTCAAGTGTTTAAATACTTTTCTTTTAAAACATCTGAACAGAAGCAAGGTTCATGTTACTGACTCATTCCCATGGTTAAAAAAAATAACACAAAACAAAGGCTTTTTGTACTGGAGGTTTTTCGCCCTTCCGTCCTTTTCTTTAATTCTCTCTGTGTGTTGTACATAAATCATTATATAGTGTTAAGTGAAGTTTATGTGAATCATGAACAGGCCTAGTAATATTTTCCGGTAAATGTGGACTAAAACTTGAGGATATCATAGTGCCTTTGGGAAAAAAACCTGCCAGGGGTACTGACAGGTCTTTGATGAAAGGAAAAGGTGACTTTGAAGAGGCATGTGACATGTTTACAACTTCAGCCCAGATGTGTCTCCTGTAAAGTAGGAATAATTGCCTATACACAGGAGAGAGTTTTCTTTTGCTTTTTTCAATGGCATTGTCATTTGAAGAAAAGATTTCCTTGACATATGTACCTCATATTTTCGGATGAATAAGAAAAAGATGAAGTTCACACAGGAGTTTGTATCCATAGTGTGTGTGTGTGTGTGTGTGTGTGTGTGTGTGTGTGTGTGTCTACACATTGCAGGATACGGTTACATTATCTGACAGTCTTTAAACCTCACAACGTCAGGGGTCAAACAACCAGACACTTAAAAAACAAAGCTGATGGAAAATACCCAGAGCAGCCTCAAGAAGGTCAGGCCTCAACAACTACAAAAACAAGTCTAGGTTTTTTTGAGCTATGATACCGTTGAGTTAGCCTTAGACCTGAAAGTTCCACATTTGAAGCCACGTGACAAAGTTCCATATCGGTGGTTCTTGCTGAAGATGTGAAGGTGTGTTACATTGTTGGGGGGAAAGCCCTCACTTTTGCTATTTTAGAGAGAATGATGGGACTGACAGAATTGAAAAGACATTTATTCGTGCAAATAAATGCCCAGGATGAATAGCAAAGGCTTCCAGGACAGTAATGGCCGTGAACACGTGCGAGTTTCTGCCCACAGTTCACAGTGGGACAGATGTGCCGCCCGTCAACCTGGCCCCAAGGTGGGAATCTCTTTCTACTGATTGGGACCGTTGAAGGGAAAAAACTGCTCTTAGGATTTAGCTCCAATTCGTGTCTATCTCTAAATCCCTTTGTAATGTTATCTTTAAAAAAATGACATTTCTCTGTCTTTTCCTGGCTTCTTATTTACAGCCTGGAGGGACAGGAAGACTTGCTGAGTCATTCAAAAAATGAATCAGTTGGTAATTTTGATGTTATTAAATAACAGATCAAGATGGAACTTTTCTTAGATGTAGAACATGGGGGGAAAAAAGCAATGAAATGTATAGATGCAAATGATAGCAGTTGTGAGAATCTTATATCTAATAATTTAAATGTTACCCAGGTGTTTGGGAAGGCCCGTTCGTCATGCCTTACACTGTCCTATAGAGGAAATTCAGAGGAGTTTCTTCTTTGCTAAACTTATTATCAAAGAAAACACTGACGAATGGTTCTAGGGCATTCACTGGACCATGTCACCAGGCAGTGGAACGTTATTGCAAAGAGGATAGATAGTTGTCATGGAGGCAAACTGTGCCGGGATTCCTTGCATGTTTTCTTTAGAATCTCCTTTCATCATCATCAAATATATGGCATCCCCAAGCCTTTCCCTATCCTGTCACAGCAGAAAATGATAAAATGTCCCAGGCACTCAGCATTCCTGAAGAAGACTGCTGTCAGCTCCACGTGACCGGCACAGGGATACTGTTCCAAGCCCAACTCTTGGGCTACCACGGCTGATGGGATACATATTTCCATATATTAGCAACCCTTCTGACCCCACCAGTGTGCTAGCAGGGTGCAGAAAGACCACCGATTGAATTCACTGAGAGAATACATTAAGATTGGGTGCAAAAGCCTTATGACAATAAAGGGTTTTTGTTTATCCATTTATGACTCTGTCTATCCATTTGCCTGGCTTCATGCTCTGTGTGTATGCCTGATTCGGGGATCTTTGGAGAAAGAGGGGCGGATGCGAGACACGGTCCAGGTGGAAGAATGAGTAATTGATTTGAGAGGTGCACGTGGGAACAACTGATGCAGGCGATGCACATTCTCGACGTTACAGCAGCAGTAAAAGGGTAGTTAGGTAAAGATGGAATTCCTGACGTCTTCTGGTACTTCGGATTTGCTTGACTGGTTGCTATTAAAAGATGTCTTAGTATTCATTTGATTGCCTGAAGGTTACACCCACTTTGGGGGTTGTATTTCAGTTCAAGTTTAAAACGTTTTTTTCTTTGGTATATCTATTATGTCTGTGTCCCAAGATAGGACGGGGAGGGGAGGGGGAAACCAAGGATGAATAAAACGGTCACCCTTGCTTTAAACTCACTCTGTAGTAGCCTCAGTAGCTGGTGTCTTTCATTCTTGAGATGCTGTTATTACAAAGACCTTTTTTGTTTAAATTTTTATTATTTTAGTTTTTGGCTGTGTTGGGTCTTCATTGCTGTGCGCAGGCTTCTCTGGTTGCGGCGAGCGGGGGCTACTCTCGTTGCAGTGCATGGGCTTCTCGTTGTAGTGGCTTCTCTTGTGGACCATGGGCTCTAGGAGCAGAGGCTCAGTAGTTGTGGTGCACACGCTCTGCTGCTCCGTGGCATGTGGGATCTTCCCGGACTGGGGCTCGAACCCGTGTCTCCTGCATTGGCAGGCAGATTCTTTACCACTGCGCCACCAGGGAACCCCCCAAAAGACTTTATTTTTAAAGATATACACCATTTCCCCCCCTCTCTTTATCAGTAAGAATTCATACACACACAATCTACACCAAACCATATAATCACACACACACATATCTGTCAGTCAATTATGTATGTCTATCATCCATGTAACTCTATATAACTATCTACCTCTGTATCTATCTGTCTATCACCTACCTCCCTACTGATTCAGGAGAACCCAATCCAGCAGCTGTGTCTCAGTCTCACCACAAGGAAGATATATTTTACCTTCCCCTTCACTAAAGGGCTAAGAACTTTGAGACCTGGAGGTCTGGGTTACTCTTTCCTGCAAATAAATATTAAGTCTTTTGACTGAAATACCAGACTGTTGGAGAAGAGCTCTTCTTCCTGAGGAAAAAAAAAATTGGATTTTATGGCTGGGTGGTGGGTTCCCTGAAAAGCTGGGTTCTGTTCATGAAACTTGCGAGGATTCAGGCCATTGAGGGATGTGGTGGCTGAGACCCTCGGTCGGGGTGCTTCTTCGGTGACCACGACTGGGTCAGAGGACATGGATGTCATGATCTGGGGCTGCTCACCTTCAGATGAAACTCTTGAGTTTGACAAGGACAGATAAGAATGAGAAACACGTTGCACTGAAGACCAGATATTTCCTGATCTCTCTAGATCTTCTCATATAATTGCAGAAGCCATAGAAAAAGAGAGCTTTACAAAAAGATTAGATTCCCTGCCAGTTTTGCTGCTTGGGAATGGAGCCAAATGTAACTTGATTTGGGAAAATCAATGTGATTTTTCTCAGACCAAAGTCTCATGCGACAAATGTGTACCAGTTAGGCAAACATACATTCGTATGTGATGGAGATGCTTGACATAGAATGTCGGTGACATTGAGGAACAGGCAGGAACAAGTAAAAAGAACAAATAGTGTTATTTTAAAAAAAAAAATCTAGGGCTTCCCTGGTGGCGCAGTGGTTGAGAGTCCGCCTGCCGATGCAGGGGACACGGGTGCGTGCCCCGGTCCGGGAGGATCCCACGTGCCGCGGAGCGGCTGGGCCCGTGAGCCATGGCCGCTGAGCCTGCGCGTCCGGAGCCTGTGCTCCGCAACGGGAGAGGCCACAACAGTGAGAGGCCCTCGTACCGCAAAAAAAAATCTTGGTTACAACAAAAAGGAGGATTGAGTGGCAGGTTAAATAAGGAACATTTTCTCAACTGCCTGTAATTAAATGAGATTTCCTGTGCTCTGATGGAGGAGGGTCATGCCCGAATTTCCAAATCTTTATGAAAGACCACGAGTCGATGTTACCAGTTTTGGGCAGAGGATGGTAGCAGAGAGCTCTTCTTAAAGTTTGATCCATATTCAGCCAAAAATTCAGGCACTTCATATTTTTAAGCTGTTTCTGATATATAAACTCATTTTTCATAATGACATATTTTAAGTCTTTATTTAAAGAAATGAAGGCAAGAGTCTCCAGGGTCAGCCAGTGGTATTTGTTGGGTTTTTTTTGCTTGTTTTGTTTTGTTTTCATTTATTTCATTGAAGTATAGTTGACTTACAATGTTGTGTTAATTTCTGTTGTACAGCAAAGTGATTCAGTTATACATATAGATACATTCTTTTTATACTTTTCCATTACGGTTTATTACAGGATTTTGAGTATAGTTTCCCTGTGCTATACTGTAGGACCTTGTTGTTTATCCATTCTTTGTATAATAGCCAGTGGTATTTGTACGGCTGTATTAAAAGTATCAGAAATTGTCTGATTTTACTAAACTCTAAAGCGTTGCCTTACTTTTGGGAAACTGATTTATTTTAGATCTTTGGAGCGAGTTAAAAAGCCTGTAGAATGAATTTGAATGTAAGAGGTTAATAAGTTTTGCAATGGAGATTACAAACCAGACCTGAGTCATTATTATATATTGTATTTTCGGTCCTCCTCAAGGGATTCATATACCATCTAGACATGGGGGAGTTATAGACTGGATTTATGGCATATGCGTTCTCGCCATTCATCCATAAAACCTAATTGTAAAGAAGCAGGGTAACAAATAGAATGAAGCTCATTGCTTTTATTTGGAGGAGAACGTAATAGATGAGAGCATCTTCAGTTTGTAAAATTAGCTTCATTTGTGTGGGTGATAAACTTACGGGAGTTAAGCAGGCCACAGTTAAAAAGTACCACGTTCTCGTGTGGCAGGTAAAGCAAATCTTTTTCTCTGTGTTGCCACAAGCATTTTCTTGGTGAAAGCATGGGAGCGGAGCTATTACAGGATAGAATGGAAGATGCGATACAGAAAAGAGCCAAAGAGTTAGTCTTTAATGAAAGAGCAAAACACTGAAAAGTATATGATGTAAAAAGAACAGGAAGTGTGTTTCACCTCCTCTTGTGATAGGGGTAGAATTTGGGCCATTGTGAGATATTAGCCAAGTTGTTTTAGTTATTCATTTTTATAGATTATCTGGTTTATTAACAGTCGTGATGTTTGGGGTCCTTGCTTGGTCTAGGCTCGCCCAGTTTCAGCAGCTGTGCTGACACCCCAGCCCAGAGGTCCTGTGCCCTGTGGCTGGAAGGTGCTCCAAGGCATCTCAGGCAGAATGCACTGTTGCATGAACCAGAACATTCCTGAGGAATAAACCTCTACTCACTTGCAGTTTGGAAAGCACACATTCACGCTGGAATACACCTAAAAAAAAAAAATTTCTGCTCATGGTTGACCTCACCTTTTTTTGTTGAACCAAACCCATTCATCAAATATATCGCAGAGGTGGCTAATGATCTTTCAGAATTCTAATAGAAGCAGAAAGTCAAGGACAGTACAAATTGATCCACATCACCCACCTTATTAGGTTTACAATGCTGGCAACACTTCCTAATCTGAGAATAACAGCCTATCTGGTTAGTGGAGGTCTGCTGTTTTCATGATAGGGTTTTATGTACCTGTCTACGGGTTCAATAAACTTGGCTCCGTATTTCCTAGAAAGTGGTATGCTGCACATCTTTTTGGAATGTTATCATCAAATTTTCCTTTCTAATATTTGAAAATGCTTATGTCGAACACGGCGTATTTATATCACTGCGAAAAATAAATTTTTCTGCAAGACGTCAATTATTAAAAATTCATGCCCCTTCTCTGTATTGAATTTTTTATATTGCAGCTGTTAGCTAAAACACGGGGAAGAGAACAAAAATGTAAATTATTAGAATTGATGGGTGACTATCTGAATAGCTCTGAACCGCGACGTCAGTTCAAGCTTCATAGCTGGGTATTTGGAGCCTCAGAATCTAACTCTTGAATAGATGCAAGAAAGATGAATATATTAAAATATATAGACAGATTTTCTTCTATAGAAGACTGATTGAGAGCCTTTGTCTTCTACATGTCATTAAATAGTTAAACAGGAATATGAGAAGGGGAGGAAAGCGGGGAGAAAGAGGTTCAAGGGTCTTACAAGTGTAGGCCATCTAGGTTTCTGCTCAATATGGGAAATCCATCTTCAGTTCAAACCTAATCAATGGGCAATTCAGGGAGAAATCATAGATTCTTTGCAGTTGGAACGGAATTCCTTTGGAGAGAGTCCAGCTTAGCTGAGAGTAAACTCTGATAAAGTTGCTGCTGGAACAAACTGGTCTCTGGATGGATCCTACTGGATGGATTCCAGTAGAGAGAAGTTACCATGAGGAGTGAAAATAGGGGGAGGAAGAATGGGGCCAAGGTGAAGCTTGCGTCTGTCCAGGGCTTCAGTGTGCCATTTTTGGCATCATGCTTATTCTAAAGATACGATGCTCCCAACCTCAAGAAGGGCATAATAATTACAAATCCTCTGTTTTGTCAAAATAGTAACCATAGGCTTTGGTTGTATGGTTAAGATGTCACTTGTGTGATCTTATTAAAGTATAAATTAGATCACAACTTAGGCTTCTTTTCAAAATTCCCTTCGGGGGCCTTCCATGACACCTAGAATAAAAATCAGTCTATTCTTAATGGTTTTCAAGGCCTTGGAGGACCTGGTCCTTGCCTATCTCTTAAACATGTCCCATCACCCCTGCTTTCTGCTGTTTTCACTTGCTCTCCTTTTGTATGAAACCCCCCTCTTTGCATACTCTTCACATGGTTAGTTCCTTCCATTCGCAAGTCTCTGCTATCTACCTACCTACCTACCATTTATCTATCTATGTGTCTGTTTATTTATGGCCGCATTGGGTCTTCGTTGCTGCTCATGGGCTTTCTCAAGTTGCGGCGAGCGGGGGCTACTCTTCGTTGCGGTGCGCGGGTGTCTCATTGCGGTGGCTTCTCTTGTTGCGGAGCACAGGCTCTAGGTGTGCGGGCTCAGTAGTTGCGGCACGTGGGCTCAGCAGTTGTGGCACGTGGGCTCAGTAGTTGTGGCGCACAGGCTTAGTTGCTCTGAGGCATGTGGGATCTTCCCAGACCAGGGCTGGAACCCGTGTCCCCTGCATTGGCAGGAGGATTCTTAACCACTGCTCCACCAGGGAAGTCCCAAGTCTCTGCTTTATAAAGGCCTTCTGTTACCATCACATCCAAAGCAGGCTCTCCTGTTACACTTTATCTGTACCTCTCAGTTCTTTCCTTCATAGAAGTTATTCAACTGTGAAATTATTTCATTCATTTTTCACTTGTCTTTCCCCCCATATTGATGTCTATCTCTTATCCTGGGAAACAAGCCTTATATACATAGGGGCCTCATCTGCCTTTTAAGTGGATTTCAGCGCCTAGCACAGTGCTTGGTACACGTGGAAGATGAACATTTGTTGAAGGGCCCTATTCCATCCAGGCAGCTCTACAAGTGGGACTGGAGCATCTTCGGTGGCTGTGGGGAGTGGACAGTGCTGGACAGTGGAAGGCAAGGTAGTACGTGTACATCAGGGCTCTGGGGTCCCCATCCCTTCTTCTACTGAAGCTCTGCCCTTTTTCACTTTACATACTCGGCCTCTTGGTAATATTTCAACTACACAAAGTATTCTGAAGCTTAAAAAAATGCTTGAAAGCCACTGAACTAGATCAAGAATTCCCGTTTGCATTTGATTAGGCTTTAGTAATAACTTTCACTTTATTATAAGTATTGGGTTGGCCAAAAGGTTCGTTTGGGTTTTTCCGTAAAATGTTACGGAAAGGGGGGACCTTGAAGATGGCGGAAGAGTAAGACGCGGAGATCGCCTTCCTCCCCACGGATACACCAGAAATACATCCACACGTGGAACAACTCCTACAGAACTCCTACTGAAGGCTGGCAGAAGACCTCAGACCTCCCAAAAGGCAAGAAACTCCCCACGTACCTGGGTAGGGCAAAAGAAAAAACAGAGACAAAAGAATAAGGACGGCACCTGCACCAGTGGGAGGGAGCTGTGAAGGAGGAAAAGTTTCCACACACTAGGAAGCCCCTCCGCGGGCGGAGACTGCGGGAGGCAGAGGGGGGAGTTTCGGGACCGCGGAGTAGTGCACAGCGACGGGTGCGGAGGGCAAAGCGGGGAGATTCCTGCACAGACGATCGGTGCCGACCGGCACTCACCAACCCGAGAGGCTTGCTGCTCACCCACCGGGGCGGGCGGGGCTGCGAGCTGAGGCTCGGGTTTTGGTTTTGGACGGAGCTCAGGGAGAGGACTGGGGTTGGCGGCTTGAACATAGCCTGAAGGGGTTAGTGCACCACGACTGACTAGCCGGGAGGGAGTTCGGGGAAAAGCCTGCACCGGCCGAAGAGGCAAGAGACTTTTTCTTCCCTCTTTGTCTCCTGGTGCGCGAGGAGAGGGGTTTAAGAGCGCTGCTTAAAGGAACTCCAGAGACGGGCGCGAGCCGCGGCTAAAAGCGCGAACCCAGAGACGGGCGCGAGCCGCGGCTGAGGGCGCGAGCCCCCGAGACGGGCGCGAGCCGCGGCTGAAAGCACAAACCCCAGAGACGGGCGCGAGCCGCGGCTAAAACCCGCGGACCCCAGAGACGGGCGGGAGACGCTAAGGCTGCTGCTGCCGCCACCAAGGGGCCTGTGTGCGAGCACAGGTCACTCTCCACACCCCTCTTCCGCGGAGCCTGTGCAGCCCGCCACTGCCAGGTTCCCGGGATCCAGGGACAACTTCCCCGGGAGTACGCACGGCGGGCCTCAGGCTGGTGCAACGTCACGCCGGCCTCTGCCGCAACGTCACGCTGCCTCTGCCCGCCCGCAGGCCGGCCCCGCACGCAGTGCCCCTCCTTCCCCCATCCCCCAACCCCCGGCCTGAGTGAGCCGGAGGCCCCGAATCAGCGGCTCCTTTAACCCCGTCCTGTCTGAGCGAAAAAACAGACGCCCTCCAGCGACCTACACGCAGAGGCAGGGCCAAATCCAAAGCTGAGCTCCTGAGAGCTGTGAAAACAAAGAAGAGAAAGGGAAATCTCTCCCAGCAGCCACAGAAGCAGCGGATTAAAGCTCCACAATCAACTTGATATACCCTGCATCTGTGGAATACCTGAATAGACAAGGAATGATCCCAAATTGAAGAGGGGGAATTTAGGAGCGAGATCTATGATTTTTTTCCCTTTTCCTCTTTTTGTGAAGGTGTACGTGTATGCTCCTGTGTGACATCTAGTCTGTATACTCTAGCTTCCACCATTTGTCCTAGGGCTATATCCGTCCATGACTTTTTTTAAAAAATTCTTTTTCTTAATAATTAAGTTTAATTGTAATAACTTTATTATACTTTACCTTCGTTCTTTCTTTCTTTCCTTCCTTCCCTCCCTCCTTTAGACAACGAATCACCCCAAATTGAGGAGGTGGTCTCAGGGAGCAGGATTTATGATTTTTCCCCCTTTACCTCTTTTTGTGAAGGTGTATGTGTATGCTTCTGTGAAAGATTTTCTCTGTATAGCTTTGCTTCCAACATTTGTCCTAAGGTTCTATCCGTCCCTTTTTTTTCTAAATATTTTTTAATTCAATAACTATATTATACTTTATTTTATTTTTACTGTATCATCTTTCTTTCTGTCTTTTTTTCCTTCTTTCCCTCCTTCCTTCCTTCCTCCCTCCCTCCCCCCCTCCCTCCTTTCTTTCCTTCTTTGCTTCTTTCTTCCTTCCTTCCTTTCCTCCTTTCCTTCTTTCTTTCCTCATACTTCTACTAATTCTCTCTACTTTTTCTCCCTTTTATTCTGAGCCGTGTGGATGAAAGGCTCTTGGTGCTCCAGCCAGGAGTCAGGGCTCTGCCTCTGAGGTAGGAGAGCCAACTTCAGGACACTGGTCAACAAGAGACCTCCCAGCTCCACATAATATTAAACAGCGGAAATCTCCCAGAGACCTCCATCTTAACACCAGCACCCAGCTTCACTCAACGACCAGCAAGCCACAGTGCTGGACAACCTATGCCAAACAACTAGCAAAAACAGGAACACAACCCCACCCATTAGCAGAGAGGCTGCCTAAAATCATAATAAGGCCACAGACACCCCAAAACACACCACCAGACGTGAACCTGCCCACTAGAGAGACAAGATCCAGCCTCATCCAGCACAACACAGGCACTAGTCCCCTCCACCAGGAAGCCTACACAACCCACTGAAACAACCTTAGCCACTGGAGACAGACATCAAAAACAACGGGAACTACGAACCTGCAGCCTGCAAAAAGGAGACCCCAAACACAGTAAGATAAGCAAAATGAGAAGACAGAAAAACACACAGCAGATGAAGGAGCAAGATAAAAACCCACCAGACCTAACAAATGAAGAGGAAATAGGCAATCTACCTGAAAAAGAATTCAGAATAATGATAGTAAGGATGATCCGAAATCTTGGAAGTAGAATGGACAAAATGCAAGAAACAGTTAACAAGGACCTACAAGAACTAAAGATGAAACAAGCAACGATGAACAATGCAATAAATGAAATTAAAATCACTCTAGATAGGATCAATATCAGAATAACTGAGGCAGAAGAACGGATAAGTGACCTGGAAGATAAAGTAGTGGAAATAACTACTGCAGAGCAGAATAAAGAAAAAAGAATGAAAAGAACTGAGGACAGTCTCAGAGACCTCTGGGACAACATGAAACGCACCAACATTCGAATTATAGGGGTTCCAGAAGAAGAAGAAAGAAAGAAAGGGACTGAGAAAATATTTGAAGAGATTATAGTTGAAAACTTCCCTAATATGGGAAAGGAAATAGTTAATCAAGTCCAGGAAGCACAGAGGGTCCCATACAGGATAAATACAAGGAGAAACACGCCAAGACACATATTAATCAAACTGTCAAAATTAAATACAAAGAAAGCATATTAAAAGCAGCAAGGGAAAAAACAACAAATAACACACAAGGGAATCCCCATAAGGTTAACAGCTGATCTCTCAGCAGAAACCCTACAAGCCAGAAGGGAATGGCAGGACATACTGAAAGTGATGAAGGAGAATAGCCTGAAACCAAGACTACTCTACCCAGCAAGGATCTCATTCACATTTGATGGAGAAATTAAAACCGTTACAGACAAGCAAAAGCTGAGAGAGTTCAGCACCACCAAACCAGCTTTACAACAAATGCTAAAGGAACTTCTCTAGACACGAAACACAAGAGAAGGAAATGACCTATAGTAGCGAACCCAAAACAGTATATAAAATGGAAATAGGAACATACATATCAATAATTACCTTAAATGTAAATGGACTAAATGCTCCCACCAAAAGACACAGATTGGCTGAATGGATACAAAAACAAGACCCTTATATATGCTGTCTACAAGAGACCCACTTCAGAACTAGAGACACATACAGACTGAAAGTAAGGGGATGGAAAAAGATATTCCATGCAAATGGAAACCAAAAGAAAGCTGGAGTAGCAATTCTCATATCAGACAAAATAGACTTTAAAATAAGGACTATTAAAAGGGACAAAGAAGGACACTACATAATGATCAAGGGATCGATCCAAGAAGAAGATATAACAATTGTAAATATTTATGCACCCAACATAGGAGCACCTCAATACATAAGGAAAATACTAACAACCATAAAAGGGGAGATCAACAGTAACACATTCATAGTAGGGGACTTTAACACCCCACTTTCACCCATGGACAGATCATCCAAAATGAAAATAAATAAGGAAACACAAGCTTTAAATGATACATTAAACAAGATGGACTTAATTGATATTTATAGGACACTCCATCCAAAAACAACAGAATACACATTTTTCTCAAGTGCTCATGGAACATTCTCCAGGATAGATCATATCTTGGGTCACAAATCAAGCCTTGGTAAATTTAAGAAAACTGAAATTGTATCAAGTATCTTTTCCGACCACAACGCCATGAGACTAGATATCAATTACAGGAAAAGATCTGTAAAAAATACAAACACATGGAGGCTAAACAATACACTACTTAATAATGAAGTGATCACTGAAGAAATCAAGGAGGAAATAAAAAAATACCTAGAAACAAATGACAATGGAGACACAACGACCCAAAACCTATGGGATGCAGCAAAAGCAGTTCTAAGGGGGAAGTTTATAGCAATACAAGCCCACCTTAAGAAGCAGGAAACATCTCGAATAAACAACCTAACCTTGCACCTCAAGCAATTAGAGAAAGAAGAACAAAAAAACCCCAAAGCTAGCAGAAAGAAAGAAATCATAAAAATCAGATCAGAAATAAATGAAAAAGAAATGAAGGAAACAATAGCAAAGATCAATAAAACTAAAAGCTGGTTCTTTGAGAAGATAAACAAAATAGATAAACCACTAGCCAGACTCATCAAGAAAAAAAGGGAGAAGACTCAAATCAATAGAATTAGAAATGAAAAAGGAGAAGTAACAACTGACACTGCAGAAATAAAAAAAATCATGAGAGATTACTACAAGCAACTCTATGCCAATAAAATGGACAATCTGGAAGAAATGGACAAATTCTTAGAAATGCACAACCTGCCAAGACTGAATCAGGAAGAAATAGAAAATATGAACAGACCAATCACAAGCACTGAAATTGAAACTGTGATTAAAAAACCTTCCAACAAACAAAAGCCCAGGACCAGATGGCTTCACAGGTGAATTCTATCAAACGTTTAGAGAAGAGCTAACACCTATCCTTCTCAAACTCTTCCAAAATATAGCAGAGGGAGGAACACTCCCAAATTCCTTCTACGAAGCCACCATCACCTTGATACCAAAACCAGACAAGGATGTCACAAAGAAAGAAAACTACAGGCCAATATCACTGATGAACATAGATGCAAAAATCCTCAACAAAATACTAGCAAACAGAATCCAACAGCACATTAAAAGGATCATACACCATGATCAAGTGGGGTTTATTCCAGGAATGCAAGGATTCTTCAATATACGCAAATCTATCAATGTGATAAACTATATTAACAAATTGAAGGAGAAAAACCATATGATCATCTCAATAGATGCAGAGAAAGCTTTCGACAAAATTCAACACCCATTTATGATAAAAACCCTCCAGAAAGTAGGCATAGAGGGAACTTTCCTAAACATAATAAAAGCCATATATGACAAGCCCACAGCAAACATCATCCTCAATGGTGAAAAACTGAAAGCATTTCCACTAAGATCAGGAACAAGACAAGGTTGCCCACTCTCACCACTCTTATTCAACATAGTTTTGGAAGTTTTAGCCACAGCAATCAGAGAAGAAAAGGAAATAAAAGGAATCCAAATCGGAAAAGAAGAAGTAAAGCTGTCACTGTTTGCAGATGACATGATACTATACATAGAGAATCCTAAAGATGCTACCAGAAAACTACTAGAGCTAATCAATGAATTTGGTAAAGTAGCAGGATACAAAATGAATGCACAGAAATCTCTGGCATTCCTATATACTAATGATGAAAAATCTGAAAGTGAAATCAAGAAAACACTCCCATTTACCATTGCAACAAAAAGAATAAAATATCTAGGAATAAACCTACCTAAGGATACGAAAGACCTGTATGCAGAAAATTATAAGACACTGATGAAAGAAATTAAAGATGATACAAATAGATGGAGAGATATACCATGTTCTTGGATGGGAAGAATCAACATTGTGAAAATGACTCTACTACCCAAAGCAATCTACAGATTCAATGCAATCCCTATCAAACTACCACTGGCATTTTTCACAGAACTAGAACAAAAAATTTCGCAATTTGTATGGAAACACAAAAGACCCCGAATAGCCAAAGCAATCTTTAGAACGAAAAAAGGAGCTGGAGGAATCAGGCTCCCTGACTTCAGACTATATTACAAAGCAACAGTAATCAAGACAGTATGGTACTGGCACAAAAACAGAAAGATAGATCAGTGGAACAGGATAGAAAGCCCAGAGATAAACCCACGCACATATGGACACCTTATCTTTGATAAAGGAGGCAGGAATGTACAGTGGAGAAAGGACAGCCTCTTCAATAAATGGTGCTGGGAAAACTGGACAGGTACATGTAAAAGTATGAGATTAGATCACTCCCTAACACCATACACAAAAATAAGCTCAAAATGGATTAAAGACCTAAATGTAAGGCCAGAAACTATCAAACTCTTAGAAGAAAACATAGGAAGAACACTCTATGACATAAATCACAGCAAGATCCTTTCTGACCCACCTCCTAGAGTAATGGAAATAAAAACAAAAATAAACAAATGGGACCTAATGAAACTTCAAAGCTTTGCACAGCAAAGGAAACCATAACCAAGACCAAAAGACAACCCTCAGAATGGGAGAAAACATTTGCAAATGAAGCAACTGACAAAGGATTAATCTCCAAAATTTACAAGCAGCTCATGCAGCTCAATAACAAAAAAACAAACAACCCCATCCAAAAATGGGCAGAAGACCTAAATAGACATTTCTCCAAAGAAGATATACAGAATGCCAACAAACACATGAAAGAATGCTCAACATCATTAATCATTAGAGAAATGCAAATCAAAACTACAATGAGATATCATCTCACACCAGTCAGAATGGCCATCATCAAAAAATCAAGAAACAATAAATGCTGGAGAGGGTGTGGAGAAAAGGGGACACTCTTGCACTGCTGGTGGGAATGTGAATTGGTTCAGCCACTGTGGAGAACAGTATGGAGGTTCCTTAAAAAACTACAAATAGAATTACCATATGACCCAGCAATCCCACTACTTGGCATATACCCTGAGAAAACCAAAATTCAAAGAGAGTCATGTACCAAAATGTTCATTGCAGCTCTATTTACAATAGCCAGGACATGGAAACAACCTAAGCGCCCATCATCGGATGAATGGATAAAGAAGATGTGGCACATATACACAATGGAATATTACTCAGCCTTAAAAAGAAATGAAATTGAGCTATTTGTAATGAGATGGATAGACCTAGAATCTGTCATACAGAGTGAAGCAAGTCAGAAAGAAAAGACAAATACCGTATGCTAACACATATTTATGGAATTTAAGGGAAAAAAATGTCATGAAGAACCTAGGGGTAAGATAGGAATAAAGACGCAGACCTACTGGAGAACGGACTTAAGGATATGGGGAGGGGGAAGGGTGAGTTTTGACAGGGCGAGAGAGAGTCATGGACATATACACACTAACAAACGTAGTAAGGTAGATAGCTGGGGGGAAGCAGCCGCAAGGCACAGGGATATTAGCTCGGTGCTTTGTGACAGCCTGGAAGGGTGGGATGGGGAGAGTGGGAGGGAGGGAGACGCAAGAGGGAAGACATATGGGAACATATGTATATGTATAGCTGATTCACTTTGTTGTAAAGCAGAAACTAACACACCATTGTAAAGCAATTATACCCCAATAAAGATGTTTAAAAAAAAAAAAAAAAAATGTTACGGAAAACCCGAACCAACCTTTTGGCCAACCCAATATATCCTTATATAAGGGAAAATCTGAAAGAGGACAACTAAATTTTCAGAGAGGTTTTTACATTGGAAACCTCCTGGATGATAGTGAAAGACTCTTGTTGGCAGCCCAGTGGGCACTGCAAGTCATTTCTCATAAGGCCGAAAAAGGGAGGTCATCCTTTCCCAGGTTCCTGAGCAGGTAGGGATGAAAGTAGACCTAGTTTTGCCCAATATGACTCAAGAGTAGGTTTGTTGGAGGAATTGTGGACAAACTTTTGTTATGCTGAGTTAACTGATGACAGCCTTCCTCTTGCCTTTAATGTTATCCCAGTGCCCTGGCTTTATTGTACACCAAACCATCCTTGCATTTATTTAGACTTTATGTATGTGATGAAATAAATGCAGCTTTTCTTAAATCACTGTGAATCGTATCATCTGCATCCTTATACAGATTCACGCACACACGGTCTCTATTTGCCTGAAACACTATAAATCTGATAGCATTTTTTTTTTCTATTTACTGATAAACTGAAGCCCAAAGGAGTTAAACTTTTTGGTTACCCACCCCCAACCCCAGGTTTTTCCATCTCTCCTGTTCTCTTCCAGTAACATAACCATCATTGGTGAGAGCATATTTTTGGCCAGGCATTTTATATACATTCTGGACAAGGCAGAATCCTTATCCTCTTATTTTTATTTATTTATTTATTTATTTTGTGGTACGCGGGCCTCTCACTGCTGCGGCCTCTCCCGTTGCGGAGCACAGGCTCCGGATGCGCAGGCTCGGGGGCCATGGCTCACGGGCCCAGCCGCTCCGCGGCATGTGGGATCTTCCCGGACCGGGGCACGAACCCGTGTCCCCTGCATCGGCAGGTGGACTCTCATCCACTGCGCCACCAGGGAAGCCCTATCCTCTTATTTTTAAAATCATATTATGAGACTGAGAATTAGGAAGATGACACAATTTTACCAAAATCTCTGTTGGTAAAAGACGAAGTCAGGGTTTGAATTCCTGTCGGTCGGACACCTAAACAGATGCACTTTGCATCTCATTTCATGTGCCTTTTACATCAGGAGTAAAAACGTACACACTGGTATGAACTCTATTTGCCTACATTGTTTGTGGGCAACCATACCGCCACATGCACGCTTGCCAACGTCTTAGGGGGAAATAAAGGATGGAAAGAGCCCTTCGGAGAGAAGAATAGAGGATTAAAGAATATGTTGTTCATACTCCAAACAGTTCTTGATTTTTCCCTCTTATTTTTCTCCGGGTGATCAGAAATACGTCTGCGGCTTGTAGTGTCGTTTATAGGCTGGTGTTTCCCACGCCCAAATCTCGGGTGTGATTTCCTTCCTTAGCTACCCATGCGTGACTCCCAGACACTTCCACGAGGGGAGCCACCGCTGCCTCAAACAAGTGTATACCAGTTTGGAGGAACAGATTTAATAGGACCACCAACATTTCCCAGAGGAATACAAAGCATCACGATCATGCTGTTGCCCGTGTTAAACTCCTCTTTCAAGCCCTAAGAACGACCACTTCTACGGACGATAACCTTCTGAAACCAGATTGTCTCCTCTCCCATCGGCAGCACTGCCAGTGCGTTAGGCCCTGGCCATCTTTCACTTCCTCGACCACTGGTACAGCCTCTCTCTTCTATGTCCGTGTTCTGCTCACTCTGTCGATGCTCTGTATTTTTATTAGTTAATTTTCTAAAATCTCTAAAACTATCATTTCTTACCTTAAAAACATATGTAGTACCAGTTTACCTTCTCACCAACAGTGTAGGGAGGGTATAACCACTACAGAGAACAGTACGGAGGTTCGTTCAAAAACTAAAAATAGAGCTACCGTATGATCCAGCAACCCCACTCCTGAACATATGCCTGGAGAAGACCAAAATTCCAAAAGATACATGCACCCCAGTGTTCACTGCAGCACTATTTACAATAGCCAAGACATGGACACAACCTAAATGTCCATCAACAGAGGAAAGAAGACGTGGTACATATATACAACGGAATATTGTTACTCAGCCATAAAAATGAACAAAATAACGCCATTTGCAGCAACAGGGATGGACCTCAAGATTGTCATACTAAGTGAAGCAAGCCAGAGAGAGAGAGACAAATATCATACGGTATCACTCATGTGGCATATAATTTTTAAAATGCTATAAATGAACTTATTTACAAAACAGAAACGGACTCGCAGATTTTGAAAACAAACTTACGGTTACCGAAGGGGAAACGTGGTGGGGAGGGATAAATCAGGAGCTTGGGGTGAATATCCACACCACTGTATATAAAAGAGATAACCAACAAGGACCTACTGTATAGCACGGGGAGCTCTCCTCAATTCTGTAATAACCTGTGTAGGAAAAGAATCTGCAAAAGGAATGAATATATGTATAACTGAATCACTGTGCTGTACACCTGAAACGAACACAATATTGTAAATTAACTATACTCCAAGTAAAAGAAAGAAAAGAAATGTATGTCGTTTTCCTGTCCTTTATAGGAACCTTTATGTGTTCAAGCTTTTATTAAGGGTCACAAGGCCCGTCCCAACCTGGCCTTTCTTGGACTCACCACCTGAATCCTCTTTCCCCTTCATGGCTTATGTTCCAGCCACATCACACCACTGGCCTTATTCTGAACCCCCGCTCCCCCTTCCAGCCCTTGTGCCTTTGTACATGATGTTTCCTCTGCCAGGAATGTCCTGCATTCTCTTTTCTAACTGGAGACCTCCTAGAAGTCCTTAATAGGAAGTTCAAGCTACTCCCCTGAAAACATTCAGATTTTTATAGCATTTTGTTATCTTGTGTTATGGCATCTACCTCATTCTACTATAAATATGTAGACATTTACCCATCTATCTCCCCCATTAGTCTGATTCCTCATCAAGCTAGTGCCCTTTTCTTTTTTGTTATTCGCCCAAAAAAGACTATTATCATGAGTAGTACAAGACACATATTCCATAAAGGTTAGATGGGTGTTTGTGTAGATATATTTGGGATGAAGCATGTTCAGGGAGATAAAAGAATAGAAACCTTCTTAAAGCTATACAGTAGCGGTACTTTTCCAATGCTTAAGTAGCACATAGTACAAATATGTGTTCCAGTTCACTACATATGGTAAATCAGAAAGGCAACTGCTAAAGCTTGACCCACAGATACCGAAGTTACCGTTGGTGTCTTTGATACAATCCATCTTGTCTATAAAATGCTTTTGTCCAATTTTCTGAAATTTACCCTCGGTACTTAGTTTTTTTTTTTGCCAGTAGTCGTACTTTTACAGTTACAAAGTATGTGATGTTCTTTCTCACCATCTGAGTTTCCTGAAGAGAATTATTTGGAAACAAAAAGATGAAGGGCCGGGGGTCTGTGCTCACACCGGGAGCACTTCAGAAAGAACGAAGCTGTTTGCTTCCCAGAATCATTAGTGGAGATGAATGTATGAGGTCGACAGCAAAAAAATGCTATTTTAACTTTAAAAGGTCCCAACAAGTATAGCTATTGACTCACTTGGGTACCAAAGCTTTTAAGGACTCACGAATCCTAAAGTTGAGGAAAAGAGACCAGCTGTTAAGCTGGAGTTTACAAAAGATTAGGAAAATCTTCACCAGAAAATGACTAAGAACTTGTCTGGAAAATTGTTCTCACTTTCAAACAAATGACCATCATACTTCTGGTTAAATTCTTCTGAGATGATGGGTTTTTTCCATTAGCCTATCCAAGTCTGTTTCCTTCTTGGGTAGCTCTAATTAGTATTTAATTTTATAACATTAAGCCTAAATATTCCTGTCTGACACTTCCATATCTTTAAAAAAGTTATATATGTATATTTAATATACATTAAATATAATATACATATATAAATATATATACATAAGCAAATTAAAGCCAGTCTGCTCTTTTCCTTTTAGCCCTTAGATTTTTGAATGAAATGTTCCCTATTTCCCATTAATCTTCTCTTCTTCAGTTTACACACCTTTCATCCCATGGCAGCATGAAGAATGTTGGAAATCTTACTATGGTAATCTTTCTTGACATGGCATGATGTTACTAATTCACCACCCAGCAGGGCAAGAATTTTGCTTTTATTTGTAGTGCTAACGAAGCACTTATCCTGACCATCTACAACGTCTGCTTACTCCTTCAAAGAAGGGCCTATATTTATAAGATTTCCGGGGAGTGGGAGATGCTTTCTGTGACTGCAGACCAGAGAAAACCTAGTCGGTGCAGACAGCTGAATACTGCATCTTACTATCATGCACGATCCTGGTGAGTTCTATAGGCAATGCTACATCATCAGAGTGTGTGCTAATTAGAAAGAGATGACTAGTGAGAAATGCCACCAAGATGAACCTGTTCAGTGTGGAGCTGAGCACTAATATGTAGAAATCAGGTAAATGTTAAAAATTACCCCTTCACAGTAAAATGGAAGGAAAAAAAGGAAAGGTTCAGTGTGACTGTGGTACAGGAGGACACAATCCTATAAATACCATCTTTTTTCTCTTTTCATATTTTGATATAATTAATAATTTTGTCGTCTTGTTCTTGAAGTGAAACTTCCTTCCCGATATTTTAAAATTTGTTTCTATTATTGTTTGTTATCTTCCAGAGCTCTTTTTTTCAAATTTTTATTGAAATACAGTTGATGTACAACGTGGTGTTAGTTTCACGTGTATAGCAAAGTGATTCAGTTTTACATATATATAAACATATATATTCTTTTTTTACATTCTCTTCCATTATAGGTTATTCCAAGATATTGAGTATAGTTCCCTGTGCTATACAGTAGGTCCTTGTTTGTTATCTATTTTATATTTAGTGGTATATATATTTTAATCCCAAACTTCTAATTTATCCCTCTCCCCCCCGCCTTTGGTAACCATAAGTTTGTTTTCTATGTCCGTGAGTCTATTTCTGTTTTGTAAATAATTTGTATCCTTTTTTTTTTTTTTTTACATTCCACATATAAGTGATATCATGATATTTGTTTTCATCTGTCTGGCTTACTTCACTTAATCTCGAGATCTATCCATGTTGCTGCAAATGGTATTATTTCATTCTTTTTTATGGCTGAGTAGAATTACATTGTGTGTGTGTGTGTCTGTGTGTGTGTAATATATATATCAATATTTACCACGTGTCCTTTATCCATTCATCGGTCATGGACACTTAGGTTGCTTCCACGTCTTGGCTATTGTAAATAGTGCTGCTATGAACATTAAGGTGCATGTATCTTTTTGAATTATGTTTTTCTCTGGATATATGCCCAGGAGTGGGATTGCTGGGTCATCTGGTAGTTCTATTTTTAGTTTTTTAAGGAACCTCCATACTGTTCTCCATAGTGGCTGTATCAATTTACATTCCCACCAGTAGTGCAAGAGGGTTCCCTTTTCTCCACACCCTCTGCAGCATTGATTATTTGTAGACTTTCAGAGCTCTTCTTAACACTGGCAGTAATGTCCAAAAGAAAATGATTGGCTTTAACAGGGATTATTGCTGGTTTGGGCAAATGTCTCTGCTAATAGCCTTAGTATGATGGCCCACCCCTGGGAAGTTATGGTCTTAAATGGGATGTGCTGCTTCCATCAGCTCACTTCATATACAATATTTGGACTTGGAGAAGTTAACAAATTTTGCTTATATTTGCTAACAAGTGAGAGCCATGTGTGTCTGTGTGTGTGTATGTATATTATATGTGTGTGTGTACATATATATAATTTAAATCAACTTTACTGAAGCATCATTTACATACAATGAATTATTCCCCATTGGAAATGTGACTTGTATACCCACTCTCAAAAGGAAAACTATAACACACTTCCATCACTCTAAAAAGATGGCCTTTGCCCTTGGCAATCAGCACCCCGACCCCTGGCTTAACACCCATGATCCCTAGCCACCATTATCTGCTTTCTGACACTATACATTAGGTTTGCCTATTTAGAATTTCATATAAATGGAATCAAACAGTACATATGAGTTCCTTAGCTCAGAATAATAGTTGTACATTTTTAATGTTGATCCACACTATTCCATGTATCGGTATTTTGTTCCTTTTTATTACTGAGTAGTATTCTATTCCATGAATACACCACAATTTTTTTTTTCACATATTGATGAGTATTTGGATTGTTTCCGTTTGGGGCTGTTACGAACAAAGGTACAATATACCACTGTGTATTAGTATTTGTGTATACACATGTTTTCATATCTCTAGGGTAAATACCTGTAAGTCTAAAAGCCTAACTGCCAGGCCACGGAGTAAGCATATATAGTATTTAACTTTTTAAAAGGAACTGCCAAGCTTTTTCCCAAAGCGGTTGCAAAATTGTTTATTCCCCTGGACAATGTGGAGTGCTCCAGTTGCTCCACACCCTTGCCAACACTGGCTACTGTTAGTCTTTTTAAATTTAGCCATTCCAGTGGGTGAATAGTGGCATCTCTCTGTGGTTTCAGTTTCCTCTCCTCACTGACTCATAATGGGGAGCATCTTCACAAATGCTGTTGACCATTTGTATGTCTTCCTTGTGAAGCATCTGAACAAATCTTTGTCCGGTACTTTAGTGCTTTATTTTTTCTTAATTATTTTGAGAATTCTTTATTACGAATTCAAGAACTTAGACATGTATATGTTTTATAAATATTCTCCTAGCATCTCTCTTCTTTTTCTTTTGTGAAAATAGTTTCTTTTGAAGAGCAGACCTTTTAAACTTTTTAAAAATTAAGGTATAATTTATATACTATAAAATACACAGTGTTGAACACGTTCATGTTTTTAAATGATCTGCAATCCACGTATCGTCTTTGGTAAAAACTTCTGTTTAAGACCTTTGCCCATTTTCTAGTTGGATTGTTCACTTCTTACTATTTAGTTGGGAGAATTCTTTACATATTTTGAGTACAAGTCCTAAACTGCATATGAGATTTGAAAATACTTTTCCAATCAGTTGCTTGTTTTCCATTCACTTCATGTCTTCCTTAGCGTATTTCTTTAGAATTTTATTATTCCTGACATACAATATTTTCTGCTGTGGACTCTGGTTTTAGTGTTATGTCTAAGAACTCCTCACCCAACTCCAGGTCAAAGATCTTATTTTTTTCTAAAATTTCATTGTGTGACGTGTTACGTTTACATCTATGATCCATTTTGAGTTAAATTTTGTAAAGGTGTAGGTTTTAGGTCAAGGATATAAGATTCTTTTTTGTGTGCATGAACAGCCAATTGTTTTGTCATCACTTATTGAAAAGATTTTTTTCTCTATTGCTTTTGTAACTTTGTCAAAAATCAGTTGTCCCTATTTGTGTGGGTCTATCTGTGGAGTCTCTTTGTTGCATTGATCTATGTGTCTATCCCTAGACCAATCCCATGCTCTCTTGATTACTGTAGGTATATAATAAGTCATAAAATCGGGTAGTGAGATTCCTCCAACTTTATGCTTCAAAATTACTTTTAACTATTCTAATTCCTTTGCCATTTCATATTAATTTTAGAATAAGCCATCTATATATACAACATCTTGCTGGCATTTTTCTAGAAATTGGTCTAAGCCTAAGGACCAATTTGGAGACAATTGCTATATTTACTATGCTGACATGAACATCTTATGTCTCTGTATTTTGGTCTTTGATTTCTTTCGTCAACATTTTTTAGACTTTTAACATACAGATCCTATACTGGATTTATACCTAAGACTTTCTTTTTGGGGAGAGTCATTGTCAATGGTATTGTGTTATAAATTTCTCTTACTAACAGTTCATTTTTAGTATAAAGAACTATAATTGAGTCTTTTTTTGCTTGTGTTGCCTTGAATTTTGTGACCTTCCACCTTGCTAAACTCACTTATTAGTTAAGGAATTTTGTTAATTTCTTGAGGTTTTCTACCTGGAAAATCATGTTACCTACAAATAGGAAGACGTTTAGATTTTTCTTTCAAATCTATATGCCTTTTATTTCTATTTCTTAGTTTGCTAATGGATTTCTAGTCTGATGTTGACTGTGAGGGAAAACATTCAGTCTTTCACTTTTAAGCATGTGTTAGCTGTAGGTTTCTTCTGCAGATGTCCTTTATCAGATTATGAAAATCCTCTTCTCTTTTGCTGGAAGCTTTTATCTTACATTGGTGTTGGATTTCGTCAAATGATTTTTCGTATCAATTTTGCATCAAAATCGTGGTTTTTCTTAAGACTGTTAATACAGTAGATTGCACTGACTAATCTTTTCATATTGAACCAACCTTGTATTTTTTGGAATAAATTCCATTTGGTCATGGTGGGTTTTTTTTTTTATAAATTTTTAATTTTATTTATTTATTTTTGGCTGCATTGGGTCTTGGCTGCTGTGCACGGGCTTTCTCTATTTTTTTTTTTTTTTTTTTGCGGTACGCGGGCCTCTCACTGTCGTGTCCTCTCCCGTTGCGGAGCACAGGCTCCGGACGCGCAGGCTCAGCGGCCATGGCTCACGGGCCCAGCCGCTCTGCGGCATGTGGGATCTCCCCGGACCGGGCCACGAACCTGCGTCCCCTGCATCGGCAGGCGGACTCTCAAGCACTGCGCCACCAGGGAAGCCCCGGCTTTCTGTATTTGCGGCGAGCGGGGGTTACTCTTCCTTGTGGTGTGCAGGCTTTTCATTGCGGTGGCTTCTCTTGTTGTGAGCTTGGGGTCTAGGTGTGTGGCCTTCAGTAGTTGTGGCGTGTGGCCTTCAGTAGTTGTGGCTCGTGGGCTCTAGAGTGCAGGCTCAGTAGTTGTGGCGCACGGACTTAGTTGCTCCATGGCATATGGGATCTTCTCGGACCAGGGCTCAAACCCGTGTCCCCTGCACTGGCAGGCTGATTCCTAACCACTGTGCCACCAGGGAAGCCCGGTCATGGTGTATTTTTTAAAATGTATTGCTTGATTTGATGTACTGATGTTTTGATGAGGACTTTTACGTCTTTGTTCATGAGAGATATTGGTCTATACTCTTTTTTTTTTTTTTTTTTTTTACAGCTTTTTTTCTGGAGGTTTTAAATTTTGATGAAATCTAATTTATCAATTTTTATGAAAACAACTTTCTTTTGCCATTTATGTGTTACCTTGGAAATATGTGTGACATTTGTGTGCTGTCTAGAATATTTTTACCTACCCTAAATTCATGAAGATTTTCTTCTATACTCTCCTTCAGAAAACTTACCATTCTAGCTTTTGAAGTTATTTCCATAATACATCTTTGTGTTAATATTTTGTGTATTTTGTGAAATTAAGGTTGAGATTAATTCTGTTTTTATACAAGTAACTTTTTTTCTAGAATCATTTGTTGAAAAGACTGTCCTTTGCCCATTGAATTATTATTTTGATACCTTTATCAAAAGTCCATTTATTTCATGCGTTTGAGTCTATTTCTGGACTTCTTTTTCATTTATCTACATGTCTATCTTTGTACTATATGGTCTTAATTACTGTAGCTTTGTAAAAAGTCTTAATTCAGGAAGTATACATATTTTTGCTTTTTCAAAATTTTGTTGGCTATTCTAGATGCTTGGGATTTACATATAAAATTTGGAATCAGCTTGTTTTCTCCAAAGAACATGCTGGAATTTTGATTTGAACTGCATTTAATTTATGCAGAAACTGGAAAAGAATTGGTACTTAACATTATTAGTTTTCTTGTCCTTTAACACAGTTTATCTCCTGAAATTTATAAGGTTGTATTTAATTTATCTCACTAACATTTTGTGATTTTTATCATTATTAAATTCTTCATAAAATTTGATGCTATTTTTAATGATGGTATTTAAACATCTTTGTTTTTAAATAATGTATTGTTCATGTAAATACACCTGAATTTTGTAAATAGAATTGTACCTTTCGATTGATAAATTCTTCTATTACTTCTAATAGGTATAATAGGTAAAATCTTGGGCTCTTTTGTATATTGTCATAATGTATACAAATAAAGACAGTTTAGTGTCTTCCTTTACAGCAAGTATGATATTTTTTTTCTTTTCCTTGTATTGTTGTACTGGCTAGTACATCAAATACAACGTTGAACAGAAGTGTTGAGAGAAAACATCTCTTTTCCCCAGACTTAACAGTTAAGTTTTTCAACATTAAGCGTGTTAACTGTAGGTTTTCAATAGATTCCCTTTACCAGGTAGAGGAGTTCCCTTTTTATTCCAATTTTTCTAACAGTTTTAATTTTTGTAATCATTAATTTGTGTCAAAGTTTTTAAGTACCTTTTTTTTGTGCCTATTAAGAGGATCAAATGGGTTTATCTTATTTTTAAAATTAGAATCATAAATTTTACTCATTGATTTTTGAACAGAAATGCAACCTTGTATTACTGGGGTAAGCCACACCGGATCATGATATATACCCTTTTAATATATTAAGAGATTCAGTTTGCTCACATGTTATGGATATTTGCATCTATATTCATAAGGGAAATTGGTGTGTTACTTACTTATAATGTTTTTGCCTAGTTTTAGGATCAAGGATAGTACTGGCCTTGTACAATGTGTGGGAAGCAGTAAAATGTATAACGGTAGAACAGGAAGTGGAGGGGAAAGTGGAAATCTATTGTTGTACAGGCCTTACATTATAGGTAAACGGATACAAGACACTACTTCAAATTAAACTGTGATAACTCAAAGACACATATTGTAAACTCTAAAACAACCACTATAAAAGTGAACAAAATTGAAGAGTTCACAAGCCAACAGATAAGATAGAATACAATATGAAAACAGTCAATCCGCAAGAAGTCAGGAGAAGATAAAGAAAGGAAAAAAGAAGAGCTGGATCAAACAGAAAAGATATCAAGAGGATAGATTTAAACCCAATCAGACTGAAATTTACATTAAGTGTAGATTATCCAAACACTCCAGCTGAAAAGTAGAGATTATCTGATTGGACACAGAAAGCAAGAAACCGTATGTTGTCTACAAGAAATGTACTTGAACGTAACAGATGCAAAAAGATACAACGTGCAGAAAACCAAATCCTAAGAAAGCTAGAGTGGCTATATCAATATAAGGACAGTGGACTTTAGAACAAAAAATATTACCATAGATAAATAGGAATATTTCATTACGATAAAAGGTCTATTCGTCAAGAAGACATACAATTCCAAATGTGTATGTGCATAATAACATAGCTTCAATATGCATGAAGGAAAAACCTGACAAAAAGCAAAAGAAAATGCAGGCAAATCCACAATTATAATTGAAGATTACAATCCTCCTCTATCAGTAATTATTAGAGAAATAGACAAAAAGTGAATGAGGATAGGGAATATTTGAGTAACATTCTCTACCAACTTGACCTCTCCAAGTTCTTCTTTGCCAGTTCCATCTTCCAGTCATTTCTGGTTTTAACTAATTTTTCTTGGTTATGAATATTTTCCTGTGTGTTCACATTCCTAGTAAGTTTTTTACTGGATGGATATTATGTATTTCATATTGTCAAGTATCTGGATTTTTCTTGTCTTCCTTTATCAAGCAGCAAGTTTTGTTTCGGCAAGTATTTAATCACTGAGGGATGATCTTGACACTTTCAAGGCTAGTTTTTAAGGTTTGATAAGGTGGGTGCAGAGTGGCCTTTACTCTGGAGGCTGACACTTCTCTCCTGAATGCCTGCATTTTTTTTTTTTTTTTCTTTTTCTGTACGCGGGCCTCTCACTGTCATGGCCTCTCCTGTTGCAGAGCACAGGCTCCGGACGCGCAGGCCCAGCGGCCATGGCTCATGGACCCAGCCGCTCCGCGGCATGCGGGATCCTCCCAGACCGGGGCACGAACCCATGTCCCCTGCATCGGCAGGCGGACTCTCAACCACTGCGCCACCAGGGAAGCCCTGCCTGCATTTTTATTGAGAATTTATCCACTTCAGTTGGACAGACTCAAATATCTCTCTTGCCTCTCCCATCTTGGCAATTGTTCACCCTACTACAACCCAGTAGTTGCTGTTTGCTTAAGAGCTATGTAGTTTTTTAAAAATTTTTATTTATTGGAGTAGTTGATTAACAATGTCATGTTAGTTTCAGGTGAACAGCAAAGTGATTCAGCTATACGTATACATGTATCCATTCTTTTTCAAATTATTTTCCCATTTAGGTTATTACACAGTATTAAGCAGAGTTCCTTGTGCTATACAGTAAGTTCTTGTTGGTTATTTGGTCTAAATATAGCAGTGTGTACATGTCAATCCCAAACTCCCTAAGTATCCCTCCCCCACCCTTCCCCCCTCCTCCATAACCGTAAGTTCAGTTCTCTAAGTCTGAGTCTATTTCTGTTTTGTAGATAAGTTAATTTGTGTCATATTTTAGATTCCACACATAAGTGATACCATATGGTGTTTTTCTTTCTGTTTCTGACTAACTTCACTTAGTATGATAATCTCCAGGTCCATCCATGTTGCCGCAAATGGCATTACTTCAGTCTTTTTAATGGCTCAGTAGTATTCCATTGAATACATATACAACGTAATCTTTATCCATTCATCTGTTGATGGACATTTAGGTTGCGTTCATGTCTTGGCTATTGTAAATAGTGCTGCTATGAAAATTGGGGTGCATGTATCCTTTTGAACCATGGCTTTCTCTGGATATATGCCCAGAAGTGGGATTGCTGGATCCTATGGTAGCTCTAGTTTTAATACATGCATATCAGCTGAGTATTTGGTAAAATACTTACAAGGACCTCTATGCAGATTTTTGGAGCTTTTCTCTGCACAGCTGACTTTCTTTTTCTCCATTACTCTGCTCCTCAAATATCAGTCACCTTGATCTCCTCTAACCCTGATCCATCTCTCTTCAATTCTCGAAACCTTCTGTGCTATATTTGGGCATCCCGTTCCTTTACTGTGGTTCTAAATGGGCTTTTAGTCAGAAGGCAAGGGTGACAGTAGGGCTCACCCCATTTTTACCCTTCCTCAGGGGAGATCAGGGATCCCAGCTTTCTGCTGCCCATTTCCAATTACTGAAACCATTTATTTCATGTATTCAGTTATGTAGTTTTTATTTTTAAATGGCAGGAAGACAAAGCTAATACTAGTTATTCTGTCATGGTTACAAACCCAGTGTATAATATAAAAATTACAACTGTTTAATAACATTCTCCATCATACACCATTTTTTGTTTTTTTTACTGAAAAAATAAATACTTGGAGTGGTCAAATTTTTTTTAAAAAAATCTCTGCTATGGCATTAGAGCCAGGAAAGAATTTGGAAATCAATTCTTGACTATTTTTTTTTTTTTTAATTTTAAAGACTATATTTTAGAGCAGTTTTAGGTTAACAGCATAATTAAGAGGAAGGCAAATGATTTTCCATCTACCCACACACATGCATAACTTCTTCCATTATCAACATCCCCACCGGGTGCTACATTTGTTACAACTGATGAACCCACATTGACACACCATACTCACCAGAAGTCTACAGTTTGCTTTAGGGTTCACTCCTGGTATTGTATTTTATATGGGTTTGAACAAGTATATAGTGACCTGGATCCATCGTTATAGTATCATGGAGTATTTTCATGGCCCTATCAGTCCTCTGTGCTCTGCCTGTTCATCTCTTTTCTCACCCTGGAAGCCACCTGATCTTTTCACCATCTGCATGGTTTTGCCCTTCCAAGGATGTCATAAAGTTGGAATCTTACATTAGGTAGCCTTTTCAGATTGTCTTCTTTCACTTAGAAATATGCGTTTAAGGTCCCCCCATGTATTTTCCTGGCTTGATAGTCTGTTTCCGTTTAGCCCTGAATAATAGTCTAGGGTCTGGATGTAACACGGTCTATTTGTTCCTTTACTGAAGGACATTGTGGTTGCTTCCAAGTTTTGACAATTATGAATGGAGCTGCTGTAAACATCCATGTACCCATGTTGTGTGTGCACATAAGTTTTCAAGTCCTTTGAGTACATACCAAGGAGCAGGATTGCTGGATCGTACGATAAGAGTATGTTTAGTTTTCTAAGCAACTGCCAATCTTGTCTTCCAAGGTGGCTGCACCAGTTTGCATTCCCACCAGCAATGAACGTGAGTTCCTGTTGCTCCACATTTTTGCCAGCATTTGGTGGTGTCAGTGTTCTCGATATTGTCCATTCTGACGGCAGTATAGTGGTATATTTCTGTGTTTTAATTTGCATTTCCCTGATGGCATATGGTTGAAGCATCTTTTCATATGCTTATTTGCCATCTGTATATCTTCTTTGGTTAAGTGTCTCTTGAGGGTGTTGCCTATTTTTTATCCAGGTAGTTTGTTTTCTTATTGTTGAGTTTAAGAGTTCTTTGTATGTTTTGGATAACAGTCTTTTATCAGATTTGTCTTTTGCCCTATTGACTTTGTTTTGTTTTCAAATTTTGCCTTGTATCATCACAGTATTTTAAAGGAACGTTCTTTCTTGAACCAGAAAAAGAGATGATCTCTTTTTAGAGACACATTATACACTTTAATTAGCTGCTAAGCTGGGTGACACTGAAGACATCCATTATAAGCAACGTGACTAAACGGGGAAGTAGCATTTTCTAGCTTAGTGATGCCGTGCTCAGATGAACCATACCAGCACTTCCGAAAGGAGCCATGATCCTCCTTGTGGGCACAAGACACACTTGCCAGATGGCAGGGGTACAGCAAACTTTTACAGAAGAGAAACAATGAAAATGATAAGAAAGGAAAAACATTCTCAAGAAGCCATAACCATATCTTTAAAAATGTAGGGGCCAACATATAATTGGATTAATATTTAAATGATTAGTGGAAATAAGTTGTTGTTTGTTAACGATAGAATCTGAGGCAAGAAGGGTTTTATTCTTAGCTGTGCATCCAAATTTCTTTAAGTCAGGCCAACCAAACCTTCTTGTCTAACTCTTCTTTTGTGCATGAGAGCCCTCTTTAATGACCTCCATGTGTTAACGGCTTTACTTTTTGTAACGGTGATTCGCGATGACAAGGTTTCCAAAAGAGTCTATGTTTTATTAATTACATAAAATCTACAGACATTTAGAAAGGAGCAGAGCATAGTTTGGTCTGGTAACACAGGATCACAGATCCATTGCAGTTAACTGGCTTTTAGAGCTTGCGTGTGCATACACTTGGTGTACACAAGGTTAATCAGGCACATAGATTGTTTTAAGAGAAATTTTCCGGAACTTCAAATTCGATACGTACTTATTTTCTAAAATCACCATGTTTAGGAGGCACTGCAGTTGTTAGATGGCTCCCTTTCACAAACGCCGTTCTACTTTACAATAGAAAGGCATGCTTCTTACCCCTCTGTGGTCTTACTATGATACATCAAAAAAAAAAAAAAAAGGATCAATTTGAAATGCTGATAAAGTGAATAACGTTGATTACCGAGTGATATATTTTTGTGCAGATAGTAGGATAAACAATAGGCTTATAAACAAACAAAAAATATTTTATAAGGATACTGGAATCAAAGCATAAGTTCAAGGAGGAAGAGAAAATGGTAACATTTCTGACGGGTTGAAAAAGAGTTTGTTCACGTATTTATTTTTTAAATGGATGGTAGGTATCCAATTATTTAAAACGATTTAAACCCCTCCATGAAACTGTAGATAGAAACTTAGAAATCCTTGTTGAGCAAATAAATGCTGAGAGCTTCAGGAGGGGGAGTGTTTAGTTCTTAATTACTCACTTCTGTTGCTTTTACAAGTGGAAATGCCAAACTGGCCTTGGGCTCTGCACGCTGGGCTTCGGCTACTACTTAAGAACATAATCGAGAGCCTGGCATGCACGGTGCAATCCATGGCATGTCTCTCATGGCAGTTATCTTACAGATCTTCATTATACTTTGGATATGAGCCACTTGGCATTTGGAAAGCAAGAAATAATTATGAGATATAGCCAGGTGATGTGTTTCAGACTTCTAAGGAAAAAAGACAGGTGTCTCATGGTTGATTTCCCAAGAAAAAAAAGGCCACAGTCAGTATGTTTGGGCCACACATTTTAGGATTTTGCTGTGTTTCCAGATCTGCCAATTAGCCAAAGCAGATGGTCTGTTTGTTTAAAAAAAAAAAAAAAAAAAAAAAAGTTCTTCTGTTTAAATTATATATTGTACAGCCGGAGATTGTTTTTTTCATGCAATTAGGCCGGGGAATTTGCCTATGTTCCCAGACACCAAAGGTGGTGATGTCATGACAGATGCAATTATTTGACAATGGAAGAGAATGCTATGAAGAGAGAACATGTGAAGCAGCAAAATTTTCTCCAGCATTCACCACTGAAATCTGACCCAAATATCCTTTCTTAAAAAAAAAAAAAAAAAAAAAAAAAAAAAAAAGACAGCATTCAAACTAGGACTCTGTTTGCCTGGGGGCTTTTTAAAGTTTTGTGGAGGAAGGGGACTTAGAACCATAAAGAGATGCTTTTTTTGTGACTTAATTAGCGTCTCTGCACTGAAGCGATCTTATTGAGAGTCTAGTGTTTTCTGAATGTATGCTGGAAGGTTCCAAAGCCCTGTCTTGATGCTGTATTGACAACAGATTAAACTTGACTGAACGCGGACATTTCCTCATTGTGAGGTCTCAGGTGACATGGGATTCCAGTCACTGGTTTATTTAGGCTATCAAATCCTTCCTAACCAGAATTTCACTTCTTAGAAAACTTGAACTCTAGCATATACTGTAATTGCTGCAGACTTTTCCCCAAAGTGAGAGAATGTAGGCTCTTTTCTACATCTGGCAAGACACAAATAACTATTATTTAATGGCATGGAAGATGCTGAGCCTGGAGTGTTTCCTAATTTCTCCAGGGTTAGTAAGAAACAGAAAAAATAACTATATTGACTCAAGTATAGCGAAAACAAGGATTTTAATTAGTAACAGGCTTCACTATAGTAACCTGATATAATGTAATTTGTGGAATCGAATGAAAAGTAATCATGTTACGATAAAGACAACTGGATAGGAGTGTGCAGAGAACAGAGGCAGTGTCACGCCCCATCTGTGTCCCTGGTGACGAATTCATTAATTTTGTGACCCCTGCTCATGCGGATGCATGCTAATGGGACGATACCTGAGGACATGAATTAGGTCTGGCAATATTTGAGTAGCTGATATTCTCATTTATGTTGCTAAATAATAGCATTGACTTAACCAATTAATGTTTTGGAGTTCTCACACAAGGTTAAAAGAGGATAATTTTACAAATTCTACGTTTGCCCCAAATTGCTGTTTTTCAGTTTTAAGAAAGAGCCACGTCAGTGTTAAAATCCCTGATTCCCTGATAAATATGTAAATTTCTCCTCAAAAAGAAGTACTCAACTGAAAAAAAATTCTACAGAAGTTTGAATAATGATCTGTTCTATACGTGTTTATTTGCTGTTCCCAAAACCTACACACACACACATAATGCATATAGATAGGTAGGTAGCTAGGTAGAAAGACGGATGGATGGATGGCATTTTGATGGAATGTGGAAAAGATAATTTGCCATTGCAAATCATGACTAAAGACAACTGTGAACTCTGCTGTCCCTTTGTTTTCATTTAGTCTTTTAATCTAAATATAACGATATGTAATAATTCTTTCATTAGCTATGTTTTCCCTCTATTGGTCTGGACCAGAGGAATGAATATTTGGGAGGTACGTAGGTAGAATTTTTTAACGTGGTCTTTCAACACTAGCTTGGTTCGGTGACTCCTGTTCATGGGCCTGAGTATATAAATCAGTGGCGGGAGGCTGGGACACCCAAGGATTGCAGGTAGAAGAAGTATTTAGGTAGGTATAGTTTACGATGACTCGTGTCTCTTGAAAGTCTCACTTAAAAATTTCACAACAAGCAGGAAACTGGGGTTATGGGGTCAAATTGAGAAGGAGGAAAGGGGTCAGGATGGGGGTCGAGGACAGCCTGCAGGCACTCAGGTTTCCACTGTCCTATGGGCCGTGCTTTACGATCCCCAGGGAAGTCTTTACAAGGCTGAACCTCAGGAAAGAACTGAAGCCAGAGCTACAGAGACCAAACACGTTGGAGAGAATGGATGTGAGAGAGATTCCACGTGCAAGGAGAAGAAGAAACCACAGACACTGAGCGCTATGGCGCCCACGGGAGCCCGGGATAACACACGAGCCTGAATAGTTTCCCTGAGCTGAAAGGATGGCTGCGACAGCATTTTACAGTGACCTCCCCAGAAGGCCAAGAAGCACTTTATTCTGGAGAATGAAGGCACAGTCACACGGACAAGAGGGGATGAGTCGGGAGCAAAGCTAGAGCTCAAGGAAGGGTAGGATCCGGACCATTCCTGGTCCAGTCCCTCCCCTATTCACAGGCGTTCCATTGTTCCCCGAAGTCTGCAGCATGAAATCCGATTTCGTGACCTGGTTATCGATTCCCTGGACGACCTGGTTCCTTCCGGGATGTGTATCCTACTATCCACTGACCACCCCACCCCCGACTTTATTTGCCCGGAAATAGAAAACCTCAAATCAAACTGGATTACGTAAAATTCTCTGAACCATCTCTGAGCTTTTCCATGTCTTTTCCCTGTGTCTGAACTGGCCTTCCTCCCATCCTCACCTAGCAAATAAGTCTTATCCACGAATAAGATCAAACACCACTTTGGCCTTGAAACATCCTCTAGCCTAAAATACTCTTTTCTTTTTTTTTTTTAACTTTCTTTACAACCATAGTATCTGTACCTTTTGTGAAGCACTCATCTGAGAAGGCCTTCTATTTTAATTATCTGTACGGGACATAGATCTCACTCTACCTAGATTACAACTCTCTTGACAGCTGGAAACAAGTATTCTTTAGTTTTTGAATCTTGGACCCATGCTGAAAGCAATTGATCTATGAAGAGCTAGAGAATACATGCTTCTGAGACTGTTTTTCAATCTGTGAGATGGAGATCATAGTATTTTAATATGTTACTTGTAAGATGGTTCTCAAATTGAGCACTTTTAAGAATAACAGAGGAGCTAGTGAAAACTCAGAACCTTTGGTCCTTCCCCTTAGAATTCAGATTAGATCAAGTGTGGGTCCCAGGCAGAGGCAAGCCCTCCCGTGGGTGTAATGTAGATGGGACCACACTGGCAGAAGCAGTGTGCGCCCTCCCAGAGAAGGAAGGATTGGCTGCCAAAGGGTTTTACTTCTCCTTCTGGGTGCAGGCTTTCCTAGGAATTGGTTGTCCAGCCAGAGACTACATTTCCCAGCCCTCTTGCACCTATGGGACTACCCTTCAACAACGAAATAAGAGTGAAGTGTCCTGAGTCATTTCCCAGCCAGAGTTAAAAAAAATGACATATGATGAGGGTGATGGAATCACAAGATGGACGAAGCACTGGTTCCCACAAGCAAGTAACTTGCCACTGGAGAGTGAATTTTCTGCCAATCAGGACAACTTGTTTGGGACTTCATATGAATGAAAAATAAATGCCTGTCAGATTAGACATTATACACTTGGAGATACAAAGTAATGGTAAATAGCAATACCTTGAGTGTCATGTTCTTTTTCTAAGAACTGAAAGGGAATTACTTAAACAAAAGGGGTTTGGTTTTGATGGTCTTGCCCTATTAGGTGGGTAGAACAGTACCTCAAATTAAATTCTGCGAGATAACAATACTGAATGTTTTCTACCGATAGGATCATATCTGGCTGAGTTTTAACGTTGGTAACTTCTACTGAAAGCATAGCAGATTGTTTGAAAAATTCATCCTAGTGTTTTATTTGCAGTCCCAGCAGTTTTTAACTTTTGTGTATTAATATAATTTACAGAAAATTCTATTATTGTGATACTTTATGAAATCACGAACTGAGAACAGTGACTTCTTAAAAGTCAACTTCAATTTCTCAAACTTAAGAAAAAAACAAAGAATGAGGCCAAATTCTGGTCTAAACCTACTGTAGCGGGGATGTAAAATACCTCCACCTTGGTACTCCGTGAGTAGCAATAGAGTACCTTTTCTGAAATGCTGCTTCATTCCTTAAGTCTGTTAGTTGTTTTGATAAGGCAAGGCATCCTAGAATTGTCTCAGCTGATGGTTTTCACAGTGCCATGCTAATTTGAATCTCTTCTCTTTCCACAAATTCATGAAGCATTTCATGACTCAGTCATAACAAACAAGAGACCACAGATTTCCCAGTACACAATCATGCGCTATTGGATCAAACATCATTTATGATATTATTGGATTCCACAGGAGCCATTATGACTCCCTTTTGTCAGGAAAGTGTTGGGTTTTCCCAAGCAGAAATACGTCTTGCAGCTCTTCATTTGCATTTCAGAAGCCTCATTTCCAGGCATTTACTCTTTGTAAGTAAACAGATGGATTTTAAATATTAAAAACCCATTTGGTATGACTGAAAACCTAACTGCCTACGTCCCCCCATTACAGAATCTTTGGGTGTGAAATTGAAAAGTAAATTATACCATGTTCAGCCTGAACAGAGTTCATTGAGAGCTGTGTCTTTGTTAAATTGAGAAGGAGATGTATTTATGGAGAGAGACCCCCAGAAGGAACTGCTGGCAGGCTGGATACCGACCCCAGACAACGAAGAGATAACTGCAGTTGATTTCAAAAGATGTGATATGGGGAGGTCTGAGATAATGCCTTTTTCCGTGGATCTGCCACAGACAAGGAAATGCTAATCAAGTGGTGAACAGCAGAGTGGGCTTCACTGTCATGAGTGTCCCCCAGATGGGCACATATCCAACCGCAGCCCATCTGCTTATGCTTCTCCTTGCTGCCGTTTCACCAAAAGTTTGTTGAGAAGTTTTTGATGGGAAGTCAGCCAATACCGATGCTTTATCGCCTGATTAAAAAGCAGCACATGGACAACTGGGTCATAGTACTTTCCCCATCAACCAACCGTTAGGTCACAACACGGAAGTGAGTGATTGGAGGGGGAGGAGCGTGAACAGCACGAGTTGAGGCAGGTTTTTTTTTAAAAATTATTTATTTATTTATTATTTTTGGCTGTGTTGGGTCTTCGTTTCTGTGCGAGGCCTTTCTCTAGTTGCGGCGAGCGGGGGCCACTCTTCATCGCGGTGCGCGGGCCTCTCACTATCGCGGCCTCTCTTGTTGCGGAGCACAGGCTCCAGACGCGCAGGCTCAGCAGTTGTGGCTCACGGGCCTAGTTGCTCGGCGGCACGTGGGATCTTCCCGGACCGGGGCACGAACCCGTGTCCCCTGCATCGGCAGGCGGACTCTCAACCACTGCGCCACCAGGGAAGCCCCGAGGCAGGTTTTAAACAAAATACCTGTTTTGTGCAAAGACGCATTGATAAGTAGCAAGAAGGACAGGTGCCATGGGCCCCCCGAGTCCTCTTCCTCTCCTGTTATTTGGCTTAGAAGAGCGGATCCGATTGCTCTATTAGTTGGCAGACATTTCATCTAGAGTTACACAGGGTAAAAAAACGGGTCCATTACACATATTCTCAGAAGTAGTCAATTTTGCAGAAGAGTCAGGACAATTAGAGCAAGCGAGGACGAGCACACCAAGTCACAGAAACTCATTCAGAGTCAATAAAGCGGAACAGGAAACAGTGTTGCACTAAGACCTTCATTTAATGTGATCTGTAAATTATTTGGAAAAATAGGTAGGAAAATCTGTTGCAAACCACTAGAATCGAGTGGCAGGCGTTTTAAGTTTTCAGGCTGCAGAGTTTAGATTCATGAATAAACAGCTGTTTTTCCAGTGAGAGCGGCCTTGCTCTTTCTGGGAGGTAAAAGCACGGACCATGACTGTAGATTCATCAGTGGCCGGCTGGGTTATTTAACCTCTCTGAGCCTCGGCATCCTGGTCTCAAATGATGCCTCTTTTCCTCTAAAAAACAAAGACTGTCGTGAGATTGTCGTGAATTATCTAAGAGGTTGATCAGGAACTCAATCGATGCCCACAGCTTTCCCTATGAAGTGATCATATACCAACAAAATAATCTCAAATTCAAACAATTTTAAAGTCTAAGCCTCAAGTTCTTCAGTTTTTAAGAACTGGTAAAATTTATATACACACGCAAATGAAAATACCTATTTCTAAAGCATATCTGCTTTCTGGAGCTAAGAACTCAAACAGTGTTGGCTTGACTAGCCTTGACAGTTAGGGAAAAAATGGCATTTTTTTCCTCAAGTTAGTAGACTTTACTATTACTCGTTGTGTTCCTAAATGTAAGACAAACACAAGGTGATTTCCCTACTTTCTCAAACAAAAGTTCATGAAGATTTTTCTTAAAACAGGCCGGGAAGAATGTATAGCTTTCTAAATTAGATAAAATAGCCAAATGTCTAGATGTGATATTTAACTAGTTTAGTTACAGATGATACGTATTTCAAATCATGTACATAAAATGCTTTATTTGCTTTAGAAATAATGCTTCTTCCACATCTGAATTTCAGTAAAATTTCTTAAAACTCCTATACACTTTCTACATCACTGTCTTTACTATGATGAGAGCTATTTCTAGAGTTATCTAATCATTTTCCAAAGCTGGTCATCCAAACTGTCATTTGTTAGAGATACGGCACCTTTAGGATCCCTATATGATGGCACCCCTGAAAGTTATATTCCCATTTTCCAATTTTTTTTGGTAGCATTTATTCATGACTTACACTTTGTAGCCACTTACCGTATTGCTTTTTAGAGTAATCTCTGAGCAAATCATTATAAAGACACCCAACACGAAGACAATACAGTTTTCACTGACTCTTAACCAGGGGACTACTCTTAGGTGTCCACAACTAGCCATGATTATGTCTTTCCGATGTGTCTTTGCCACGTGCTATTTTATTTTTGAAGTTAAAATAATGCACAGAGCGTGCTATAACAGGAGACTCTTGGTGAGGAATAGACTAGACAACACATCGACTTCCGTTTGGGGGCAGGGTGTGGGAGACTAAGGTTTTGCATTTGGACACAGAAGGCACCAGGAACTTTAAAAACTGTATTCTTCCCGCCATAAGCATTTTCACTATGCTAGGTGGTTTTATTTGCCAAAGTCTGTTAATACCAACCCCATCTTGGTTGTTCTTGTCAGTCTGTTACTCACTAAATATTCAGGAAATATCTTGTGAGGACCTACGATGTGTGAAATGAACAAAATCTCAAGTAGCTCATGATCTATAAGGAAATGAGAATTGGGTAATTATAATTTCTTGGGTAAACGCCACCGCCAGGCATGGGCTTGGTGACAGGTAATAAAATGCAGTTGTGTGTGTGTGGCCATGCATGCCCATGCGTGCGCACACACATACAAACACGCTATTGTACAATTGCACGAGTGTGGGTGTACAAACTTGATGCTTAGACCCACGAGTGTGGGTGGTGAGAGCCGCGGTGTTTCACAGAAAGCCTTTTGGAGGAAGCATTGCTGGAGTTGAGCCTGGGAGGATAAATGAGAAATCGTGAGCTGGAACAAAGCAGGCGTGGAAGGTGCTGGGCAGGGAGCACAGGCTGTTGAGAAGTGCAAGCATGTTTTTCCGGTTGAGTGTAGGGTGCGTTGGGGTGGTGACAGGTCGGTTTGTAAGGTTGGTGAGAGACAGTGTGGAAACAGCTTATGAGTCTCAGGAATTTTGATTATATTCTGAAGGGAAGGTGAACCATTGCTTGATAGGCTAGGACAAGGAGTGACAAGATCAGATCAGATGTATGCTGAACAAAGATCCCTCTGGCAGTGGTGTGAAGGAAGGGCAGGAAGGGGATGGAGAAAAGGAGGTCATCTCACACGTCAGGCTTGTGCTGTGCCTTGTAGTAGAGTAGAGCCACCGAGTCCCTTTTATTCTTTGTAGCAACCTCAAAGCCAGGGGCCTTTAACCTTCGTTTCCTATGTAGCATCTGCACAGCTCAGGGCAACGTCCAGAGGTCCGAGGATCCTTCATATCTGTTACTGTTCTTTCCAGCTGGGGACTGCACTGCTTTTCCTCACAATTTTCTAAGGACACAGATATTTCCACACACACGCACATTCTTCCCATTCTTTTTTTAACTTCTAAGCCTATAGATGTTACAGTAATTTTACACTTGTAAGAAATAACATGTAGCTTATCAAAATCAATAAATTTCCCCACTATCCCTTACATTGTAAAATGACCTTGTTAATTTCAATACAAAGTGTCTTGAAGTCTGTCTTCCAAATTAGAAGGTCAGGTTTGGAGCAAGGAATCAGGAGATGTTTTTAGGCCAACATTTGCTCTGCACCCCAGAGTGGACGTCCACTTACAGGATAGGAGAGCAAATTAGCTTTCATGTTCAAGTACTGTCTGTTATTAGACTCATAAAACATTCTGCATGGCAGCAAGTACTATAAATACTTTCTCAAAACAATCATTAAACCTTAATCATGCATGTTTCTGGTCGAAGCCAAGAATGTGGAATGAATTGAAAAGTTTTAAGACTCTTCTGCACTAATCTCACTGGTTTAGTCACCATTCCTGGCACCCAGCTGCTCAACCGTGTTCATGCCTCACTCCCTACCACCCTGAATGTCTTGCTAGCAATTCTCTAAAGTATCCTGTAACAATTTCTGCCTGAAATGCCCTATTTGCTCAGATCCCACAACTTCCTTGGAAATGTGCTTTCCCACTCTACCTGGCTAGCCCAGAACCTAAACCTTCTCTAATCCCCTAAACAAGCTGAAGTTTCCTGGCTGTGTTTCCACAGAGCCTTCATTTTTTGTTAGATTATTCACACTTCATTGCAATTGTTTGTCTCTGTTTCCTTTAGCTCTGTGTTTTATTTAGGTCATGTCTTGTTTTCTCCTACGTCTTAGTTCCTTACACAGACTAGATCTTCAACAAATGTTTGCTAAACATGAATAAATGTTATTAAAGTTATTAAGATTTACTACAGTTGTTATAAGAAAGCATATAGGGAGAGCAGTTTCCCTTGTAGACAATGGAAGTTTTTCAGAAAGAACGCACCTTAAAAACAGATGAAAATGAAACATAATGTTTCAAAGCAATCTAAAAGGAATTAAGAAAATGGTAGATAAATGGAAGAACAGCATAAATAAGAATAATAAAGACTCATAACTGAGATCATCAGAGAAAGATAGATGTGAAAAGAGAAGTGGTGGAAAGAATTAGACATTTGAAAACTTCATTTCAGAAACAGTTCTTTTCCATTTCTCTAGGAGGTGGGTCAAAAAGGATCTTGCTGTGGTTTATGTCATAGAGTGTTCTGCCTATGTTTTCCTCTAAGAGTTTTATAATGTCTGGCCTTACATTTAGGTCTTTAATCCATTTTGAGTTTACTTTTGTGTATGGTGTTAGGGAGTATTCTAATTTCATTCTTTTACATGTAGCTGTCCAGTTTCCCCAGCATCACTTATTGAAGAGGCCGTCTTTTCTCCATTGTATATTCTTGCCTCCTTTATCAAAGATAAGGTGAACATATATGCGTGGGTTTATCTGTGGGCTTTCTATCTTGTTCCATTGATCTATATTTCTGTTTTTGTGCCAGTACCATACTGTTTTGATTCCCGTAGCTTTGTAGTATAGTCTGAAGTCAGGGAGCCTGATTCCTCCAGCTCCGTTTTTCTTTCTCAAGATGGCTTTGGATATTCGGGTCTTGCAGAAGACCTAAATAGGCATTTCTCCAAAGAAGATGCAGAGATTGCCAACAAACACATGAAAGGATGCTCAGCATCACTAAGCATTAGAGAAATGCAAATCAAAACTACAATGAGGTACCACCTCACGCCGGTCAGAATGGCCATCATCAAAAAATCTATAAACAATAAGTGCTGGAGAGGGTGTGGAGAAAAGGGAACCCTCTTGCACTGTTGGCGGAAATGTAAATTGATACAGCCACTATGGAGAACAGTATGGAGGTCCCTTAAAAAACTAAAAATAGAACTACCATATGACCCAGCAATCCCATTACTGGGCATAAACCCTGAGAAAAACATAATTCAAAAAGAGTCATGTGGGGCTTCCCTGGTGGCGCAGTGGTTGAGCGTCCGCCTGCCGATGCAGGGGACGCGGGTTCGTGTCCCGGTCCGGGAAGATCCCACATGCCGTGGAGCGGCTGGGCCCGTGAGCCATGGCCGCTGGGCCTGCGCGTCCGGAGCCTGTGCTCCGCAACGGGAGAGGCCACAACAGTGAGAGGCCCGCATACCACACACACACAAAAAAGAGTAATGTACCACAATGTTCATTGCAGCTCTATTTACAATAGCCAGGACATGGAAGCAACCCTAAGTGTCCATCAACAGATGAATGGATAAAGAAGATGTGGCACATATATACAATGGAATATTACTCAGCCATAAAAAGAAATGAAATTGAGTTATTTGTAGTGAGGTGGATGGATCTAGAGACTGTCATACAGAGTGAAGTAAGTCAGAAAAAGAAAAATACCGTATGCTAACACATATATATGGAATCTAGAAGCAGAATAAAAGGTTCTGAAGAACCTAGGGGCGGGACCGGAATAAAGACGCAGACGTAGAGAATGGACTTGAGGAAATGGGGAGGGGGAAGGGTAAGCTGTGACAAAGTGAGAGAGTGGCATGGACATATACACACTACCAAATGAAAGATAGATAGCTAGTGGGAAGCAGCCACATAGCACAGGGAGAGCAGCTCAGTGCTTGGTGACCACCTAGAGGGGTAGGTTAGGGAGGGAGGGAGGGAGATGCAAGAGGGAGGGGATATGGTGATATATGTATACATATGGCTGATTCACTTTGTTTTACAGCAGAAAGTAACACACTATTGTAAAGCAATTATAGTCTAATAAAGATGTTTTAAAAAAAAGTTTAAATTTGAAGGAAAACAGTGGCTAAGCACAATGGAAAACTTCCTTTAAACTTTTCTACCCTTTTGTCTCTCTGGCCTCCATGCTGGGTAATTTCTTCCACTCTATTCTGCTTTTGGCATGTTAATGGGCTTAACAGTTGAGGGTCTTAGAATTGTGGAAAAGTCTCTCCAGATTTATACCCTGCTGGGATCTAGCTTTAGGACAACTGCTCCTGGCCATTCCATGACTTGTGAAGACCCAGGCTCTAGGTCAGTAATTCCCAGCTACGGGTGGTCTTTCCTTGTCTGGGAATATTTGCAGTCTCGTGGGGTCATTCCTGATGGTTGAATGACTAAGCAGCTCTGAGAGCACTTAATCTCTAGGAGAAAAGGAGAGTCCTGAGCAAATGAGTGCCTTTGAGGGACGTGGTCTCAAGGCTTCTAGAGTCTAGACCAATTTTAGTATATGTGCCGCCGAAGCAAGCACTAGAGGGTAGACCAGACCACCAAAATCGGCAGGTGCCTTTGGGGCGAGCTCTGCCTCGCAATAAGTCCCTCTATTTGGAAGTCTTATTTTACTTCATCGGCCATGTTATTAAAAAAAAAAAAAGTGTATACATATTTTGTTAGTATTTTATGTATTATATACCAGCAGAGGTTTTTCTGAACATTTAGTCTGTTACATCATCAGAAATGGGGCAAAAAACACTTAAGTTGAACAAATGGAGCGTATACTGAGGCTACATTACGTAAAATAACCTGGTGTGAAGTCAACACTCAACCTTAGTTGCCTCCAAATAGGAAACAGCAGCTACACTTCTTGATGTCAGTGGACACACAGAATTCTGTCTGTCTGCAGAGTACATAATCTACTGAAGTTAAAATATTCTGCACTGAGGAAAATTTCATTTTCTAATCAATGGCTCTGGAAAAATGGTAGTTGTTAGGTTTTACAAAATGAGATCATCGCTTTCAAGCCAGCTGATTTTGTAGAGCTGGGTGTAAATCAACTCAGCAGCAGCTTCCTGAAGAATGTTAACGTGGGTATGTGCCGCTTCCCTGTTATTCAAAGAGGTACCTCTGGTCACATTGTTTCGAAACTTCAGTCAGCATTTGACTTAATTAAGAAAATAGGCTCGTGGAAATTTGCATTTCTTTGTCATTAATATCGCTATATCCTATATCCGTAGGGAGAATAGCAGGGACTCACCCAATATGTATACTGGCTAAGTGAGAACATAAAAATCAGCTGCTATATCCTATATCCGTAGGGAGAATAGCAGGGACTCACCCAATATGTATACTGGCTAAGTGAGAACATAAAAATCAGCTGGTTCATGATACAATGTATTTAACACTTTGGGCTGAGAAATGGATGCTTGAGGGATTTTGTGAAGCCATGGAGTGTCAGGAAATCTGACCATCAAATGGCTCAATAAGTGAGCTCTTGGTCAGAGTAAATGAATACGTCACATAGAAATATTTCTTGTATGAACACCACCCCCAGGGGACTTCCCTGGAGGTCCAGTGGTTAAGACTCTGTGCTTCCAATACATCAGGTGGGGGTTCAATCCCTGGCTGGGGGGCTAAGATCCCACATGCCGTGGGGAGTGGCCAAAGGAAAAAAAAACCACCACCCCAGTTACCCCTGCTATTGCAAAAGTAGGGGGGATGGGTTGGAGGCAACATGTGGAGACACTTCTTAGGGAATCTGTTTCATTTCTTTGCTCACTGATAATTGCTGAACATAGTAGCCGCATTTAAACCTATATTGGTGGTTTTAAATACCATATCATAAGCTGACTTTGAAGACCAGAAGCCTAGGCTGAAGAACATGTATCCCATGTGTTTTTCTTACATTATTTAATAGAAAGATTCCATGCCTAGAGCAACCTGGCAAATTTAAAATAAAGCGTGGTGAAAAGACCCGATTATTTCAAGAACTGATAATTTAGCAACAGCATGAAAGTTTTTAGTTTCATAAATGAACAGGCACTAGCAATAAAATCATGTTTAGCTCTCCTGAGAAATCATCCTTTTTTCCTTATAAAAGACAAAATAAGCCGTTCTGTGACATCAGATAATTTTTACTACATATGGTATTGAATAAGGGCAGACAGTTTTTTACACTAGCATTGCCTTTCTCAGTTTTGGTCTCCTGAAAATTTGTGTTCAAAGGGATATAACCTATAAGAGTTTTGGAAAGAATAAAGCTCCATAAAATGGGAGGGCATTGCTATCAGCATTGTCATTTTCTCTATACTACTTTCTCTCTTCCCTAGGAGCTAAAAAAGCAGCATACTGTTTGTGATGTTCTAGGCTCCTGGATTGATGACCGTGATTATTTTTTGGGGGAGGGAGGGGATTTGTAAGGATCTTGACTATGACATTTTCTGATGCCCATGACCTTCCAGTGATCCTGGGGAATCTGAAATCATGAGAGGAGATGGTGGTTACTGGGTGCCTGGCCCTTTTACAGTGTCTTCTTATGAACTGAGACCAGCACAGAAGGCAGAGGCAGCTCGCCTTTGATTGGGTCACACGGGAAGAAAAAGGCACCATCCCGTGAAACATCCTCGGGGCAGGGGCGGGGGGGGGGGGGGGACCATGTAAACAGCCACGAGGAGAAACCGCCACAAGAGGCTCAAGTTAACCACAGACCAAAACCCCATGGTCCACACAGTGGGAAACCAGAGAAGGGCATTTGAGATTACAAAACGAACTGTTAAAAGGGATGAGATCGTTGAGGGTCTCTTTGTTTTAAGAAAACATTTGTGTATTTTGCAGTAATTGTATGTAGATCCATTTTCTGAAAATCGAAATAGATTAGGGTAAAATGGGTTGCTATTTTGAACATGGAAGAGGAAACATACGAAGGGAACACACAAATAATAGTTTCATGTATTTTTGATTTTGAATCCCTGTCTCTAAATTTCCCGATCTTTTATTCTCAGAAACCTCTTCTTAAAAGTTGATTACGGTGAAACCCCACCCAAGATTATTTGTCCTATGGCTGCATTTCTACACTTGCTTGGACAGAGAGATTAAAGTATTCATTAAACAGTTCTTTTAGGTGACCCAGGAGAATAAGTTTGTCCAAATTGTCTGGCTATCAGGCAGGGCTTTTCTGGAGACCAGGGAGGTAACCGTTCCTTACTGCGTGGCCTCCTCTGGTCTTGGTGTCCTCTCTAGATGGTTACTGGAGGTCGAGACTGATTGACAGACCACCGCCAGTGACAGCGACTGTGATGCACACTGTTCTCTGCTTTGCTCAAGGTGTGCTCTCCAGCCCCATCCCTTACCTGTGTATCTCTGAGGCAGGAAAGCTCTGACCTGCCAAACCCATACTGACAACCAACCACTTCGAATTTCTATGTAAAAAATCTTCTATCCTCGCGTTCATTGTGTTGGTGGTCATCCTGAACTTCTCCTCAATCTCCTAGGACAACAGTTTCCTCATTAAGCTTTTTCATAGTAATAATATTTATAATAAAAACCTTTATTTTATTGAAGTATAGTTGATTTACAATGTTGTGTTAATTTCTGCTGTACAGCAAAGTGATTCAGTTATATATATATATTCTTTTTCCTTATGGTTTATCACAGGATATTGAATATAGCTCCCTGTGCTCTACAGTAGGACCTCATTGTTTATCCATCCTATAGATAATAGCTTGCCTCTGCTAATCCCAAACTCTCAATCCTTCCTCCACCCCTCCCCGCTTGGCAACCACAAGTCTCTTCTCTGTCTGTGAGTTTGTTTCATTTGTGTCATATTTTAGATTCCACACATAAGTGATATCATATGGTATTTGTCTTTCTCGAACTTACTTCACTGAGTATGATAATCTCTGGATCCATCCATGTTGCTGCAGATGGCATTATTTCATTCTTTTCTTATGGCTGAGTAGTATTTCATTGTATATATGGACCACATCTTTATCCATTCATTTTTTGATAGACCTTTAGGTTGCTTCCACGTCTTGGCTATTGTGAATAGCGCTGCTATGAACATAGGGGTGCATGCATCTTTTCGAATTAGAGTTTTGTCTGGATATATGCCCAGGAGTGGGATTGCTGGTTTATATGGCAACTCTAGTTTTAGTTTTTTGAGGAACTTCCATTTCTTGAGTCTCGAATGTATCAGGTACTCTATTCAGTGCTTCATGTATATTATCTTACTTCACTTCCTCAAGGATTCTAGGAAGCAGATTTTATTCACATCTTACAGATAAGAAGGCTAAAACTCAGAGAATCTAGGTCATCTAGCTGTAATCCTAGAGCTTAATAAATGGCGACAGTCAGGATCCCACGTGGGTTTTCCTGCCTGCAAGTTCTTTCCACCATTCTATTGATGAGCTTCTTTCACATTCACACAACCTCTAGATCCAAGCTCGTTCCATCCTTTGGGAAATGTGTGACTCTGGGTAAATTACATCAATCTGTGAGCTGTCGTTAGTATTAGAGGATTTTGATGAGGAAGAACATCGTACTGTGTATAAAATGCCTTCAGAATGTACAGTGATGAAAAGGCACTTACTGAATGGAAACAGCCCGGTTCATGAGTGCCCGGGTTCTCATCTCCTCTTGTTCTGAGCATTTTAAGTACTTTATTCTGTGATCAGTGTGGAGCAAGGCCATGACAATGACGATGGCAGTGCCCACATAATGCAACTGATGGAAACTTTAACATCGTTAAAGGTTTAGTGATCTACTATTTTCTAGAAAGAATTTGAGACAGCTTCAAATAAAATAAAAAGCATACTTGTGCAGGAAGAAATAGAAAATAAAGGCTATGAGAAGAGGAAATAACATGCTAATCGTGAGGGATGATAGCATTATTGTGAGCTTGGTTTGGGGCATGTAGCTCCTTGGACATCTAGCATATGAATAATTTGACCAACTGAGTGATTGGAAACATTTGTTCTGATGACCTTAAACATTTCAAGGAAACCAGAATAAAGAACACTTGTTCTAATGAGCGGTTGTTGCTTTGAAAATCAGACTGCTTGTGGTGGATAAGGATTATTTAGATTAACTGTTTACCCTCATCAAATGCAGTGAATCACAGCTGAACTTTTCCCTTTGTGGGAGTAATGAGTCAATCAAAAGTACATTGTATCCAGGGGAACCCTCTGAAAAGCCTGACACTAAGGCTCTGTTTTAGGACAAAACAAAATGTCACAGAGGTCATCACAAATGATACAGAGTAAAACCTTGTAAATGGAGAGGAGAGCCTGTGCGGAATGCATCAATCTTGAAAAAGGAACACCCAGCAGGTAACATGAGAATCTTCCACAAACATCACACTTCAGTCTTAGCACTAAAAAGGAACAAGTTCATTCAACTTGTCAGGAGGTGATAAAAGAAATAGCAATAAACTGATGCTAAAGAAAATGTTTTGTGGGAAACTTTCTCCAAAAGGCTAGATGGATAAAGTAACTGGAATACTCCCTCTCCATCACCCAGTACCTAGGAGCAAGCTGTTAAACCAGGTTGTAAACTATAAGATAAAGGTGAGTGAGAGTGTAATATTGGATGGCAGTGGAGAAATTTCTATGATAGTGTCCTGTTGGAGTTTCGATGTTCATTTGGCTAAGTGTGTATCTTTTTGGTTTCTGAACTATTAATGGCAAACTCACTTGGAGTTGCTAAACCAAAAGGCCAAGAGATACCCTGAAAAGATACGGCTACATATTCATAGAAATTCATACAGTTGGAATCTTGCGAGAGCCCGTTGTAGTTTTTAAAAACCGAATGAATATAGATCTAAAAGATACCGAATATTTTTTTATAATCTGGATGTAGGATCATAAGAGCACGGAGCTATCATTGTAAAAGGGAGAAAAATTAACACAAACTCTGACTAGTACTATTTTTCAAATCCTCTAAAACGAGAGTCCTTACTTAAATAAGTAAAGATATCAGCCTTGAATAGAAATATTAATAATGGAAACTGTACTATGTAATTCTGTGTGTGTGTCTGTAGATATAGTAGTGTGTATATGTCGATCCCAATCTTCCGGTTTATCCCTCCCCACTCCCCCCACCCCCTCCCCCCTTGGTAAGCATAAGTTTGTTTTCTACAACCGTGACTCTATTTCTGTTTTGTAAATAGGTTCATTTGTACCATGTTTTAGATTGCACATATAAGTGATATCATGTGATATTTGTCTTTCTCTGTCTGACTTACTTCACTCAGTAAGACCATCTCTAGGTCACTGCAAACGGCATTATTTCATTCTCTTTTATGGATGAGTATATATGTTGTGTATATGTACCACATCTTCTTTATCCATTTTTCCATCAGTGGACATTTAGGTTGCTTCCATGTTCTGGCTATTGTAAATATCTGTGTCTTGCTGGTCAAGTGACCAAGGACAGTCTTCTTAGCTTCTCTGGGTTGGTTTCCTTATCTATACACATAGATATATACATATAGGGCTGTCTCACAGAACCAGAAGGGATTGGTGGTAGTGGATGTGAATTATCTACATAAAAAGTACATACCGCTCAAATTCCCTAAGTAACATTTGGACTCTTCACCATGATTATGAAATACCTGACATACAACAGAACAATAAAAATGAGGCATTATTGCTATTACAACATTGTTTGTAAGAGCAAAATTCATTAAAAATGGATAAGCAACAAAACCACAAAGAGTAAAGGTGATGCTAAATTTAATTACAACTTCAAAAATATTTCTGGAGTTAATTAACAGTAGTATGTGTCACACATAATAAACATTTCATGAATGAAGAGTTGTATTGACAAGGCTAGGAATCCACTGAGGGGATTTTCCTCCCCATGCCTGAATCTGCACTTGTTATAAGTGATATGTGGGTCCATACAGTGGTGACGGGCCCCTGCCCCCAATATCCTGTCCTCGGTACAAGTAGTTGGAAAGCACAGGAGTCTTTCTGTCCAAGTGTGTATGTTTGCATATGCGCACGCATCTTCAAGAATATACACTATTTTTTAACGTAAACACAAAGTAGGAGAAACAGAAATAGGACATAAATCGTTGTGTATATTTTAGAAAAAATGCAAAGGCAGTAGATGTATTTAGCTACTCTTCTCCCTGGTGTTCAGCTATAATTTATCTGTTGGATCTAACCCCAACACTGAAACGGGAGCCTGTGGACGTTAAGCTAATTCATTTCTTTTTGTTGAAAGCTCCTGAAGTTTTGTTATTTGTCAGTTTTTTCTCATTTACAGCCATCATTCTCCCCTAATTTTATTTTGGCATATTCTGTTTATTAAAGGAGCTTCCTTATATCTTTTGTAAATTTTCTATGACGAACGCATCAGTTAGTTTTATACTTCTCCCTTAGCAATTGCTTCACAGGTTCACAAATATGATTCTCAGACAACTTATTTCAGTAACCATCTGAGTTCACCAGAACACGAAATCTCAATCACATTGAGAGAGGGAACAATTATGATATTTAAAAAGGGAAGTTTTTTCCCCCAGAGCTAATTCCGGTTAGAAATGTGAAATTCTGCAGTGAGTGTGAGAGGCGGTGTGATGGTGGGAAGTGTGAGAAACCTACATTTCAGTGAAAGAGAGACTGTCTACTGCTCTGGTGACCCAGACAATTTCAGAAACAGTATTGGAACATTAATATTCCTTAAACGAATCATGTTAGTTTACCCTCATAAGGTATTATTGGCAGAAGTCCTGGAACTGAGGTTGTTTCAATAATGCCGAATCATGCACCGGATAAAATATATTACGTTCTTGAAAATGTGATGCAGATAGCCACAGCCCCAGGCATTCTTGAGGACTGTGGGTTATGCATGTAAGAGTTTCTGTCCTGAGCTCTCCGCAAAGGTTCCACGCATCCTTTTATCTGAGGCTCAGTCGCAGGCCACTACTCAGAAGAGGAACAGATCAAGACTTAGCACGGTGGGAAGCTTAGCTAACGTTTCCTGCACATTACCATACCACTTAATTTTTTATCATAATAACTTAAATATTTCTTTTAAATGCCACAACTGCTTCAGGTCCTTTGAGAATGAGACATTTAGCAATACTTATCTCTGTAGTTGATAGAAATATGAATCTTTTTCTTCAAAGACCTAATTGAATGTTTATGAGATCAGTTCCTCTACAGCTTTTTTGATAAGTAGGGAATCCAAACTTCCCTTAAACTCTAATGACCTTTATAAACTTTCTTGGGGAAAACAATGAATCTTGACCTTGGCCACTAGCAAGACAGTTCTAACACGGTTACGTTTTAGGTTACTCTACCCTGTCAGCAATAAGGGTTAGTAGTTTTGATGGCAGTGCCGTCACGCAGAAGAGGGGAGAGGCCACGTTTGCAAGGAAATTCAATTTATAATTGTTTTTATTTTTTAATCGATGCTTAGTGAATTGGATCTGAAAGGACCCCCTTTTTTTTTTTTTTTTTTTTTTTTTTCAAGGGAAATCAAATTCGACGAAGAACGTATCTGGGTCAACACTTCCAGTAATTTTAACAGTAATTACACTCTGCTCTATGGAGTGATATTAAGGGGTAAAAAGAAAATATCAGGCTTCAACTTCAGTAGTTCTAGGATATTTAGGAAAGAGAGTTAAAGGGACTTGTGTGTTGGAACCTGGTTTCCTCCTTAACCAGGGTTAACGTGAAACCCAATTAGAAAGACGAAATTCACGAAACCTAAGGCTTAATAATCAGGGGAAAAGCAACCAGTATAACATACCTTGATTTCAGTAAGGTTTTTGATAAAATAATTAAACTCATACCTATGAATAAAGTATGGTATATCTAAAACAGCACATGAGTTTTCAGACAGAATATTAGGAAAAAGTGAAACAGCAGCGTGTAGAAGAGACCGGAAACGAGGATAATTTGGAAAAGAGCAACTGGCTTGATATGGTTGGACTTTAGATTATACAGAGACAGGAGAATTCAGGAGATGACAGGGAAGGCTTTGGGAGTCACATGGAAGGGACTGTCTCAGACCCTTTTACCCAGAGAACCAGTGATGATTTTCAAGGGTGTGTGGGAGAGTGTATAGCAGAGGTTCATCCTACAGGGTTTGAGGTCAGACCTGAGTCTCAGATACATCACCTTAATTACCGTGTGTCCCTGGGTAAGTTACATAACTACTGAATCTTGGTTCCTTATCTATGAAATGGGATGAATAATAGTTCTTTCCTGATTGTGTTTTAGAGTTAAGTATAGCAATCCATGTGAAGCTCTTAGCAGAGATGCTGGCTGTGTAGCATGCTAGCCGTTGTTGTTGTTATTACCTTTCAGAAATACCACTTGGAGGGGAGTGTGGGAACTAGATGCCGGGGAGGCTACACTGTGGACAGAAACTGACTGTGGGTCCACATTAGAGACTGAACAAGGAGCACAGGCTGTGCAGAGAACAGAGGTGAGGGACTTGACAGCACCTAATGACTGATAGGTAGGATACAGGCGATAATCGCCAGGGTCACCATTCAATCCAGGGAGATACGGGTGCATGCCCATCCAAAGATACAGCCAGTATTTTGTAGAACAGGACTAGAATCCATAGGAATTTTGACAGTAGGAGAGAAGAGCAAGTACAGGGAGGCTCAGGGAGGCTCCCTGCCGGGCAAGCCATGTAAAGCAGGGAGAGGCGATGAGAAAACCAGGGACCACAAACGTGCCGGAGAAAGGAAACACTGTCTATGGGCTGAATAAAAGGCCTGGTACGCTGCTTGGAAGAAATAGACGATGACAGTATTTTATTAGCGGCTATACAGAACTATCCCATAATTTTCCACATGATCCTGAATTATTTAAAGCAGGCCTCCGTAATTTATCAACGATAAAGTGTGGGCTTTTTGTCTTCAGTCCAACAATAACAATGGTTTTACCTTTCTCTCCAATTAGGTTGAATTTCTTCAACTCAGTGCAAGCCTTTTAAGCCCAAGGGATTTACTTTTAGTTTTTATTTTATTTATTTATTTTTGACTGCATGAGGGCTTTGTTGCTGCACGCAGGCTTTCTCTAGTGGCGGCGAGCGGGGGCTACTCTTCCTTGTGGTGTATGCGCTTCTCACTGCAGTGGATTCTCTTGTTGAGGAGCACGGGCTCTAGGCACGTGGGCTCAGTAGTTGTGGCTCGCGAGCTCTAGAGCACAGGCTCAGTACTTGTGGCACACGGGCTTAGTTGCTCCAAGGTATGTGGGATCTTTCCAGACCAGGGCTCGAACCCATGTCCCCTGCCCCTGCATTGGCAGGTGGATTCTTAACCACTGCGCCACCAGCGAAGCCCAGCCCAAGGGATTTAAATACTAAGAAGACACTGCTCTTCCTGGCTTGTTCCTTCTGACCTGCTTAATCCTGTCCTTGCCTTCTGTCAAGGGGTATTTTTTAAACCTGTGCTGGAGACATTTAGGGAGTCTTGGATCACATGTTTCCCTATAGAAACCACAGCAGGCTCTCATCCTTTTAATTTCTATGGCATCACTTGTAATACCTTCTCTTTCACTTCTAATTTTATGAGTCTTCTCCCTTTTTTTCACAGTCTTAGTCTAGCTAAAGGTTTGTCAATTTTGTTTAGCATTTCAAAACACCATTTTGAACATCATTTCTTAGTTTTGTTAGTTTTTTTCTATTCTTTTTCTGGTCTCTATTTCACATTTCTGCTCTAATCTTTATTATTTCCATCTTTATGCTAACTTTGAGCTTAATTTGTTCTTTTTATAGTTCGTTGAGGTATAACGTTAACTTGTTTATCTGAGAACCTTTGTTTTTTTTACCGTAGGTATTTATTACTATAAATTCCCCTCTTTGTATTGCTTTTGCTGTGTCTCATAAGTTTTGGTATGTTGTTTTAGTTTTCATTCAAGATATTTTCTGATTTCCCCTTTTGAATTTTTTTGACGTATTGGTGGGTTCAGGTGTGGGTTGTTTAATTTCCATATATGTGTGAATTTTCCAGTTTTCCATTTGTTGTTGATCTAGTGTGATTGTACTGTGATCAGAAAAGACACTTGGTATGATTTCAATATTCTTAAATTTGTTGAAACTTGTTTTGTGATCTATCCTGGAGAATGTTCTGTGTGTGCTTGAAAAGACGGTATTCTGCTACCTTTGGGTGAAGTGTTCAGTAGATGTCTGTCAGGTACGTTTGGTGTATAGTGGTGCTCAAGTCACTATTACCTTTTTGATTTTGTCTGGGTATTCTATCAGTTTTTAAAAGTAGAGTCTTGAATTTTCCTGCTAGTGTTGGATTTCTATCTATTCATTTCTGTCAATGTTTGCTTTACGTATTTAGGTGTTCAGATGTTGAGTGCATATACATTTATAATGTTGTGTCGTCCTGATGAATTGACCCCGTTATCATGATACATGTCCTCCCTTGTCTCACGTGACAGTTTTTGACTTAAAATTTGACTTAATATTTTGTCTAATATAAGTACAGCCACCTAGGCTCTCTAGAAGAAATGGATAAGTTTCTAGAAACACAACCTATTAAGACTGAATCATGAAGAAATAGGAAATGTGAACGGACTTAGTAATGAGTAAGGAGACTGGATAGTAATCAGAAACCTCCCAACAAAGAAAGCCCATGAACAGATGGCTTCACTGGTGAATTATATCAAATATTTAAAGAATAATTATTGCCAACACTTCCCAAACTCTTCTAAAAAGTTGAAGAGGAGGGATCACTTCCAAACTCATGACTCTCCTACCAAAGCCAGACTAAGACCTCATGAGGAAAACAAACTACAGGTCAATATTCCTGATAAGCATAGATGTAAAAATTCTCAACAAAAGATTAGCAAGCTGAATTCAATAGCACAACACAAGGGTCACACATCATGACCAAGTAGGGTTTATCCCTGGGATGTGAGGATGATTCACTTAACATAATTCACTATAGCAATAGAATGAAGGATAAAAGATCACACGATCATCTCAATAGATGCAGAAAAAGCATTTAACAAAATTCCTTACTCTTTTCTGATAAAACCATCAATAAATTTAAGTATAGAAGGAATTTACCTCAACATAATAAAGACCATTGCTATGGTCTGAATGTGTGTTTCCCCAAAATTATATGTTAAAAACCTAATGCCTAAGGTGGTGGTATTAGGAGGTGGGGCCTTTGGAAGGTGCTTAAGTCATGAGAGTAGACCCTTAGGAATGGGATTAATGGGATTAGCCCTTATAAAAGGGACCCCAGACAACTCCCTCACCCCTTTCAGAATGTGAGGACACAGCAAGAAGCTACCATCTATGAACCAGGAAGTGGGTCCTCACCAGCCACCACACTGAATCTGCTGGCACCATAATTCTGGGGTTCCCAGTCTCTAGAACAGTGAAAAATAAAATTCAGTTGTTTGTAAGCCACCCAGTCTGTCGCATTTAGTATTTGGTTACAGCAGCTCAAATGGGCTAAGATAGCCATATATGAGAAGCCCACAGCTAACATTATACATGGGTGAAAAAGTGAAAGCTTTTCCTCTAAGATCAGGAATAAGACAACAGTGCCCTTTCTCGCTACTTCTATTCAACATAGGACTGAAAGTCCTAGCCAGGGTAATTAGGCAAGAAAAAGAAATAAAAGGCATTTAACTCAGAAAAAATTAAGTAAAATTCTCTTTGTTTTCAGATGATATCATCTTATATGTAGAAAATCTTAAAGACTCCAGACAAAAAAGTTAGAACTAATAAATTCAGTAATGCATCAGGACACAAAATCAACATATAAAAGTCAGTTGTGCTCCTATACGCTAACAATGAACCATCTGAAGAGGAAGTTAAAATCTCATTTACAGCAGCACTGAAAAATAATAAAATAATTAGGAATAAACCAAGGAGGACTTGTGCACTGAAAACAACAAAATGTTAATGAAAGGAATTGAAAAATGACATGAATAAATGTAAGGACATCCTGTGTTCATAGATTAGAAGACAATATTTAAAATGTCCACACTTAGCATACTCTGTAGATTTGACGTACTCCCTATCAAAATCCCAATGGCATTTTTTACAGAAATAGAAAAAATAATCTGAAAATTTATACAGAACCAGAAGAGACCCTTAACAGCCAAAACAATCTTGAGTGGGAACAAATCTGGAGAGGTAACACTTCCTGACTAAAAATATATCACAAAGCTACATTAATTAAAACAGTGTGGTACTGGCATGAAGACATATAGACCAAGGGAATGGAATAGAGAGCACAGAAATAAGTCCACACATCTACAGTCAGCTGATCTTTGGCATGACTGTCAAGAATACATAATGGGAAAAGGACAGTCTCTTCAACAAATAGTGTTGGGAAAACTGGATATCTACAAGAGAATGAAATTGGACCCTTATATTATACCATACACAAAAATCAACTCACAATGGATTAAAAACTTAAATGTACAACCTGAAACTAGGAAACTCCTCAAAGAAAACATGGGGGAAAATTTTCTTGACATTGGTCTTGACAGTGATTTCTTGAATATGATACCAAAGGCACAAGCAACAAAAGCAAAAACAGATGAGTGGGACTACATCAAACTAAAAAGCTTCTGCCCAGCAAACGATGCCATCAACAGATTGAGAAGGCAACTTATGGATTGGGAGAAAATACTTGCAAACTATGTATCTGATAAAAGGTTGATATCCAAAATATATAAGGAACTCATACAACTCAATAGCAAAAAAACCAAATAACCCATTTAAAGACTAGGCAAATGACTTAAATATACAGTTCTCTAAAGAATACGTACAAATAACCACCTGATATATGAGAAGATATTTGCATTCCCATGTTCATTGCAGCATGATTCATAATAACCAAGATATGAACACAACCTAAACATCCATCAGCAGATGGATGAATTTAAAAAGTTGTGATATGTACATACAATGGAATACTATTCAGCCTTTTAAAAGTAGGAAATTCTACCATATGCTTTGATGTGAAGATTATGATGCTAAGTGAAATAAGCTAGTCACAGAAGGACAAATACTACATGATTCCATTTATGTGAGGCATGTATAATTGTTAAACTCGTAGAAGCAGAGAGTATAATGGTGGTTTCCAGGGGTTCGGGGAGAGGGATGGGGAGTTGCAGTTCAATGGATATAAAGTTCAGCTCTGCAGGGTGAGTAATTTCTAGCGATCTGCTGTATAACATTGTGTCAATACCTATAGTTACAGTACTACATTTTGCACTGAAGAATTTGTTAAGAAGTAATCTTTCGGAGGTGATGGATATGTTAATTATCTTGGCCGTGGTGATGGTTGCATAGGTGAATACGAACGCCCACACTCAAATTGTATACTTGAAACATGTGCTGTTTCTTGCCTATCAATTATACCTCAGTAAAGCTGTTTTGTAGAAAAAGGAGGAGGAAGTGGCAAGGACAAAAGCACCACCACAATAGCTAATGCCAGGGGACCAGAATAATTACAGAGCTACAGGCAATGGCCTTTTGCCACCACTGTTAATGCGGAGGACTTAATAGCAGGTGAGGCCAGGGAGAAAAAAGCACAAAGCTTTTCATATCAATAAAGTAAAAACTGTGAAAAACATGACCCCCAATTTTCTTTTTCTTTCTTTCTTTTTATACAATGATGGCAAGATTCAAACCCAGAAGATTTAAGCATGGATGGGCATGTGAAAAGTGTGGAACAGGTTTACAGCTGAATCAGCCAATAAGGGCGAGAGAGGAAAACTGAGCTGAGAGCACTTCCTCTTGGCTGTGCCTCCTTATGTTGCTAGGTTGCTGGGTTTTAAGACCATAATTTATTAGGTGGTCAGGTATTTTCCTCCACATATTTGATTATGTTATGAGCAGAAATTGTCAATAATTTTATTTCAGTATCACTGTCGGACCTTCCCACAAACCCCTTTTCTGTCATTTTAGGCAGTTCCCTTTAGGATTAAAAGAAAGCGCCCCGAAACTTGTCTTTTCATCTACTCAGAGATGGCTTTCAAGGATGTTCTCAATTCCATGCCTCTGTGTTCTATTTGAGAGAACCCACCAGAGAGACTCCTATCTGATTTAATACAGAGAATCCTTGCTCTACACAATTGCTTTGTTTTTTTTTTTTTGGTTACTGAGAACGATGGAATTGACTTGGTTTCCCTTTCTAGGTTTGCCCTTACAATGCTGTCAAACTTAGGACTTACCGGGAGCAAGAATGAAGGTGCTCATGAGAGTACACCTTTCAACTTGCCTGCCCATGGATTTTCTTTCTTCTTTCATTCAACTTTTAATTTATACTAACTTGCTTATTTTAAATATCTTTTTAATTTGTCTTAATATCCTTCTGGAAAAAGTGGGGGTAAAACTGAGTAAAACTTTAGAAAATAAATGTGGTTATTTATTTATGTTCAGTTCTTGTATTTCTTTCTTCCTAAGTAGTCACATATGAGAAATCTTTTTCCCGCTGGAAGAACTTTATAGACAAACGGGAAGGTTGTGCTTTATAAGCTACTGCTCTCTCCACTTTTCCTCTCCCCGCCATCACTGGACTGTGTATGGGTCAACAACAACTGCTCAGAAACATAGTATCATGTATCCTTTTGGAATACGAGATTAATTCCTTAATTTAGTGTTACTTACTTGTCTGTATTACCAACAGAAAACAGAACCCACCATAAAGGAAAGAACTCTGAAATTTTCTTAAAGAATAAAACTGTAATGATTCTTTTAAAACATAGGAGGGTGATACACAACGTGGTCTAATAATAGAAAATAAAACTCAATGAAGCAGAGTTAAGCATAAGGGAATTGAAATATCACTGGAGAATAACAAATAGATCATGATATTAAGAACAAGATTATAATTACAAGACAAACATTTGTAAATATTAAGGAAGTCTGAGATCAAGTAGATCTGTAGAGACTGTTCATCTCTCTTATATTTGAAATATGTAGATGCTTTCAATTCTTAAGGCATCGGTTGGGGAATGAGGTCAATTCAATCAAGGAAGCATATTTGGAGGGATGATCCTCTAAGTATCTGCAGTATCATTCTGGTACACTCATGTGTCAGTGACACAGCTAGAACTCTAAATCATAAATTTAGAATTATATTTTCCTTAAAGCATGAAGAATGGAGGTCTGACTGTTATAGTGATTATTGACGATACACAGTGATGCCTTGAGATGAAAACTAATGCTTATTTTAAATACGTACTTTCAAAACCTCAGTACTGCCTTCCTGGTGCATAAAATGCATTGAACATTGTCATACTGAAGTACAGAAACTAAGAATAATAGTAAAGAATAATAATAAAGAATAGTAAAAGGAAATTTTAAAGACTTCATAAATAACCGGAATATCTTGAAATCTGTGTTAACTATAATATTCCTCAAAATGGGGGAAGCATAAATTACAGTTAAATTTTAAAATTCAACTTTTTTACAGAAATATTTACCTTCTAACACTTGAACGTGAATGATAATTAAGCCTAAAATACTTCGATGGTAGATCAAGTCATCCCATATTTCTCACAGTGACTTGTTAACCTGAAGAGTTTGATTTTAATGTTCTAGGCAGTGGCAGTCGAAGATTATATTTTCATTTTAGAAAGCTCATTCTATGACCTTCAGCGTTTGGTAAGTCAAGACATTTTGTGAATTCATTCATCGTTTTTGGTAGCTAACCCCTCCTCCTCATCTGCCGTTGCCTTAGTTTAGATCCTCATCATGACTTCTCAGTGATGCTGAGAACAAACAGTAAGATCCTGTAGCATGACAATCTGTCTCCACCTAAAGTCTAGAATGATCTTCCTAAAATGAAAACATAATCTGGAACCGCCACTACCTAGAGAATTAAAGTTGATCTCTTCTGGTATTAAGACACTGTGTGATCCGGCAGAGATGATGGGGCCACCCAACCACCACCCGTAACCCACCCTAACATCGTTCTGGCGTTCCTTTGCATAACATAGAGGCTGGAGACCTAAAAACCTACACTAGCCAGACTGTTTTAGCTATGGAGTTGCATATTTAGTTTACATTTTTCCAATTAGATGTACATAGTCAAGACTTTGATCTGCAGCTGAATTTGATGGGAAGAAGGGTAGGACAAGAAGTATGCATTTAAAAAATACGATCTATCCAAATTAGCATGATGATGGAGCAGGGGGACATGGGGGTGAATTCCTAACTTGGTAGATGGTTTCTTGAGGCAGCAGACTTCTCAGTCAAGGCAGACGGGATACATTTCCAGAGCTGGTAGTCATGGTGGAAAATTCCTGACTGCTGCTTTCTGATCGTGACAGGGGCTTGAACTCCCTTGATTTGGGGGAATGATTCCTGGGATGTAACATCTAGTATGTTTCGTCATACTAACCTGTAACCTAAATAAATCCTTTTGAGCTTAAACTAGCTAGAATGGATTATTTTGTCTGCAACAAAACCCCCTGACTTATGGGACATAGTATCTGAAGTATAGGTGGGCAACACATCTTAAAGGAAAAAGGAATCTGAGATGAAGTATTTGATTTGGTTATGTTTAAAGGCAGCAAAGTTCATTATCTTTAGAAGTTGGGGCACTGGTATTCCATGTCTTACAGGACTAAATATTTACTAAGTTTTTTAACCTGACGTTATCTGTAATGAAATGTGTATTGAAAGGAAGTCTTGGCCAGAGTGAATGGCTACCAACATAAGCATATAGGGCATAAGGCAGAGGGAGAAGAGATACAAGGACTGTGGTTGGGGCTGACCGCTCGTACCTACACTGGAGAATGTAAAGAAAAACGGTGACAGAAGCAGTGTTTCACATTATCAGCTCATAGGAACTGATTCAGAAAAACATGGATTTCTATGCCTACCCTGAAAGAGTAGCATATTATTTGTTCTAGCAGGATAATATAGTTGAAAATTAGAAGTGGAAGCTCAGTGTGTGTTTACTGAATTGTGCCGCCAGTTGAACGCACAGTCACGATGGTCTCTTATGTGAAAGTTAAGAGTATAGGGAATGAATATGACCCTTAGGTTTGGAATGGTGACGATTACACATATGACAGAATTACAGCCCACTGTAGACTGTCTCTTCAGTAGGGGAAGAAACCCCTTCCAAGTGACAAAACTTTGAGCTGTACATCTGATCGTTTACTTTGCGTGTTTGAAGACACAGATGTGCACTGATCCATGGGTGGCAGCTAAAGATCTGGTCAGTAGGTCAGTGACTCGCAAGCAAGAAAATCAGGTGACTGGTGACAAGAAGGTTTGGGGGTATGTTATTTTCGAGCAGCGGTCCCCAACCTTTTTGGCACCAGGGACCGGTTTCATGGAAGCCAATTTTTTCACGGATGGTGGGGGCGGGGGATGGTTCAGGCGGTAACGCGAGTGACGGGGAGCGGCAGATGAAGCTTCGCTGGATCGCCCACTGCTCACCTCCCGCTGTGCGGCCCGGTTCCTAATAGGCCGCGGGCTGATACCCGTCCGTGGCTCGGGGGTTGGGAACCACTGATTTAGAGTACTTTTCAGAACGGACCAAGAGTATAAGGTTATTTGTCAGCCAGGTGAGTGCTTCGCAAAAGATTCCCTTTTACAAAGGATTTTAATAATCGGGAGGACCAAACGATGCCCCTTGTGGATGCCAACCTCTTTCCCAAGCCACCTCCGTGCTTGCTCAATGGCACAGCGACAAGTTGACCACCGTGGTGGAATGGAAATGTAAAAAGACGTAAGAGTAGGGACTTGCCTTTTCCGTGCGTTAGTGTATTGCTGGCCACTGTTGTCTGGTCATTGCTTCTGTTGAGTGCCTAAGCCGCACAGTCAGAAGCCTGGGCTAAACCCCAACGGAATTCCATCCTCTGACGGGAGGAAAAGCTCCTGGCTTAACGGATGCAGGCCAGTACCATTCAACTTGGTGGATTACAGAGGGAGCAGTGATTTGTCCTCACTGGAATAGGCACTTAATTTGGGGCGTGGGTTGGCCTTGCAGCCCACCATGCTTCTTCACCTCTCCTTCAGCATCCTACTTACGCCCGTGATAGCCACATAATATAGGAACTTTATTTCACCGAAAATACAAAGTAAGGCAAAGTGCTATTAAACACATGATTCATTGGGCTTATATGAAACCAGCCAATTATCTAGAAATGGCTGGCTTGACAGAATGTGGAAAGGCCTGTTAGAAACACAGTCATGGTATGATTTGGGGGACAACATCTTTGGAATCTGGGGTGCTGTCATACAGGATATGCTCTGAAACCATGAACACACGTGATGCCTCTTCTCTAATGATGAGGGTGCATGGGGCAGAGAGCCATGGGGTGAAAGTAGGACTAACACTTCTCACTGTGACTGAGAATTACTGTAGTCTGGTAGTTAATTCCATGCTTTTGAGTGGAATCTGCTATGAAATTGTCTGAGTTTGAATCGCAGATAGACCACCGAACAGCTGTGTGACCCTGCATGTTACTTTAGTTTCTAACCTGAAAGGGGATGATAACAGTCCTGTGGGTTAAATAAATCAGCGTATGTAAATCACTTTGGAGAGTACCCAACACATAGCAAGACTAGGAAACTGTTTGCGTTACTAGTACCCAAATGACCGAGTCACAAATTTTAGCCTCCTGTCCTCGTGGTTTGAGGCTTTTCTAGATAAGAACCTTAGTACACAATGGAAATGCTTATACTGAGATATAACAACGGTTCCATTGAACTGGAAGTTCTGAGATGACCAGTTGGTTATTTGGGGCTCCTATATCATGGCCCCAGTAGGCAATAACAGGGTTACTATGTTGCCTAGGGTAATTGATCCTGGTTACCAGGGGAAAATATGTTTCTGCTACACACGAAGCAAGGAGGAGTATGTCTGGAAACCTACAAGTCCTTTGAGGTATCTCCTAGTACTAGCTGTTGTGTCTAGTAGTTGAAGTATTCAAGACACGAGTAACCTAATTCAGGTCATGGAGAGCTCAGATACTTTAGACACAAAGGCTTGGGTCATCCCACAAAGATGAAGTGCCCACTATAGGTAATGGGAATACAAAATGGAGAGTGGAAGAATGAAATTATAAGTATCAACTGTAGCCTCATGAACAATTAGGGAAACAAGGGTAGGATCAGCCTCATGTGCTCTCGTTCCAATTTTCTTTTTCCTTCTCTCCCTTTGCATTTCTACTTTACGTGGACAGCGTAGTGGTAGGAAACTCTGTGATCTCCTCCAAATGTCGCAACAAATCAAACTATGTTTGCGGCTGAAATGGAAGAGAAATGAGGATGGGATTGAGTTGGAGGCACAGTGATGACAAATCACCGAGCATCATTTGTGGACCAGCGGCAAGATTTGTACCTTCCGTCCTGGAGAGACTGGGATAAGGGAGGGACAGAAGTTAGGGAAGTTCTGTGGAGACAGCTCGAGACCAGTGGGCCCAGCCCCTTGACAAATGTGCTCTGAAGTTTGGGGAAACAGCACCATAGCCTGCACTGAACAATCCATCCTCCTGGCACAGGGAGAGATGGCTTTTGTGCGTTGAGGTGCTGGAGAGAAAGGTGCCCTGGTGAGCGACCTCAGAGCCGAGAGGGACCTGTGAGCTCTGACCTTTGTAACATCTAATAGCGGTTGTAAGTCAGTCTGTCGTTTGGGGAACTTCCGGGAGTTCTTGTTGACCGTTGTAGCCTGTTCTCCACGGTGCTATTAAGAATTACGAAGGAAAGCTTGTCTCGCATTTGAGCTGGAGGCCAAATTGAGGCTGATGGCAGTGATGGCCAGCAGAGGAAAGCACTTTTCAAATGAATGATGGTGTCACTAACTAGCAGCAGGGGTGGAAACTCAGAGGGAAGGGGAGGGGCCGGAAGGGGAATGCATAAGGGAACTCCTACCAGGCATGCGTGAGAAGGTACCTGGAAAACTCAGATCAGTTGTATTCGTCAGGGGATCAAGCTAATGGGTACTTGAGAACAGTAATTAACATCAGCGAGTGCATTTTAGGTGAATGCCTGGGAAGGCAGAACATTTTGGCTTCGTGTTAGTTTTTCTATTTAATTCTTACAAAGATTCAGAGAGGTAAAAATTATCCTATTCCCTCCACAGATAAGGAAACTGAGGTTCATAAAAGTGATTTTCCCAAAGTCACAAAGCTATGAAGTAGTCGAGTGAAGAACTGAATCACAGTTTGCTTGACCTCAATGTTACGGAATCTTACCAATTCAGATAATTTAACACTTATATTTTGCATTACTATTGATGTTGGTAATGCGGCACTTGGGGCTATTTTAGAGAGCTTGCTAATTAAAAAAAAATCCTTTAACACGCTGGCTCCCAAAGTTTGCGTTCCATTGAATTTCCTGGGGAGCTATATAACCATAGTGCTCCCTGGGAGTCTCCCCAAGAGATTTTGATTCAGTTTGGTATGGTGCAGCCTGAACATTGGAATTTTAAAAGGGTTTCAAGCAGCTTCTAAAATGTGCCACACACTTTGAGAACCGATGAACTAACATGTTGATGGAGGAACTAGTAATAGCCTTTTTTTTTCAAGAATTTTTTTCTGACCGAGCATTACGGTCAGGCTGCCTGGGGAGGTGGCCCAAACTGGCTAGAAGAATGAGAGGGGGGTGTCTAATTGGAATGATTACTTAATTATATAATTGCTAAATGATCGGAAGAAATAGTACTTGACACATGGTAGGTGCTGCATAAAACATGTTGGTTGAGCAAATTAGTCAATGGTGGTAGAAGTCTTCAACATGCCTGCCTTAATAGAGAGATAACAGTGAATCCAGTTAGAGAACAGAGGGTAGGAATTAGGACCCCAGACGTAGGAACCAGGTTGCCTAGGTTCAAACCTGGCTTCTTCCACTCCTTAGCTTTGTGAACCTGTCACACGTTTTACCTCATCTGTAAAATGAAGATAATACTAGTATTACCACCTGACAAAGTAATAAAAAGTATTTACTGCATAAATTCTTGTGAGAATAAAAAGAGGTAAAGACTTAGCGTGAGGAGGCACCATATAGATGCTTATTTCAACTATTTACATGTGAAATATCTTGGCAACTTTCTTTCCATAAGGTCTTCAAATCTGTAAGGATTTTTAAATTTCCTATTTTATTTTTACTAGTCATTTTATGATCATTTGATTCTATCATGTGTATAATCCTATCCATTAAACATCTTGCTAAGTACATATGCATTTAGTAAAGTTTTGTCTACGTCACGTACTTGGAAACACTCAAATCTGAAATACTGAAATGGAAATTTTTATTATCCTGAAACATCAACAGATAAGCTTCTGAACAAGATTTTTTTTCCCCACCTCGTGGTCTAAATTATAACCCTTCTTGCTTTATAATATATAAAGCAATAGAAAGTTCTTCCCACTGATGAAGTATCAAGAAATGGTCATGCATTTATTCAAGTAAAATGTGTGAAACATTGCAAAAACATGTTAAAACCATTTATATGGGCAAAAAATATTCTAAAAAGTTTTAAAGAAAAAGCTGAAAATTGCCGTATTTTACTCTAATAATTTTAATGGAGGAAAAAACAAAACAAAAAACCAAAACAATTAAAAATTAACTCAGACTTCAATTATCAAGGGATGTCTGAGAGATTCTGTGAGCGAATTCTGTTACACAGGGTGGCTAAATGTCGATTGAAATTTTATTTGCTCTGGTTCTCCTATCCAACTCACAGCCTCCTGCAAATGTTACCAATGATAACTTTGGTTCTTTTAAATAGTTTTGGTGTCAGAATGGTCTCTTAAGCATGTCACAGACATACTGAACTGAATCTGAAATTCTGATGACTGCAATTCTGCATCCCTTATCCTAATAAACAAAGTTTCGCTATACCAGGATGCAAGCTGAATATTAATTGCAAGTTGGAAAATATAGATTTACTGGTGCTGGATGAGTATGGAATTCATAATCTTATACTTTACCATGTTTGAATATCAAAATTGTATGAAGCAAAATATATTTTTGAATAATAAACTGGCATCGAGTACATATCATCTTACATGGGGCCATTTTAGGTGTGGTTGAAGAAAGAAAGAAATTCCTACCATCGCCATTACTATATGTTCATTAAAATTCAGCGTGATTAAGCTTGGGTAGAATTTTAAAAATTAGATCACTTGTAACAATTACTTTTAGCCACTTTAAAAAAAATCCTAATGTTAAGATATCTCAAAGCATTTTCAATGAATGGGTACTGCTAGAGTCGATGACGAGAGTAAACACCTGTAACTTCCTAGAAGATGCAAAAAGCTTATGACTATTTTTTAATCATATACTACAAAGATTCAAAGGAACACTATTCATATTCACAGATATACTAGGAGACCTAATGGTAATATTACAGAAATTATAATCCAGATTGCAACGTCCTCATGAGAAGAACGACAATATTTCAGCACCATAACTTCTGAAAAATGTTGGATTTTGGTACAGCAACAGAATTTATCTGCCCATTCATCTGTTTGAAAATTTAGCCCTGTTGACCACATAAAAGTAAAAGGCCTTCACAGAATTGTATACTTTCATCATTATGTGTATCCTCAAACTGCTTTAAATTTGTCATCATCATCATCATTTCATAGCTGTAATTATAATCTAAGGGAATTTTATGTAATTTGTTTAGCTCTACAATCTCAAGCCATTTGAGATTTCTTCATGGCAAAAGCATTCAACAGAGAAATGGAATAAAAGGGTGGAATTTGGAAACATTTCCACATCCCTCCCCAACTCTAAATTGTATTATCTGAAACACAAACGTGCATAATAGTTTTAATCAATTTCTATTTTTGGCAATTGAGACATGACATTACAACCTCTTCTCCATTTATTTGTATAATGAAGTATAATTTGCATAGAGTGAAATCCCTGATTATATGTGTAGAGAGTTAATAAGTTTTGACAAATAAGTACCATCTTTTAACCCACACCTCTTTCAAAATATAAAAGATTTTCTTTACTCTGGAAAGTTGTTTTCTTGCCCTTTGGAGTCACTCTGCACACTTGCTCCACAAAAAGGCAACAACTATTTGGTTTTCATCAAAGTTTAGTTCTTGCCTGTTACAGAACTCCACGTGAATGAGTTTTTTCTTAGCATAGTGTTTGTAAGATCCATCCACGTTATGTCTTTTCAGTCCTTTCACATGGTCTAGTAGTATCGCATTATGTAAGCATACCATGATTTCTTTATCCATTCTTCTGTTGATGAACACTTAGGTTGTTTCTAGTTTGGGGTTTTTATGATTAAAGCTGCTAAAGAACATTCTAGTGCAAGTTTTTCTTTTTTTTCCTCATGGATATCTATCTTTATTTATTTTGATAAATAGCAGTGGATTTTCTGGGTCATAAGGTATATATATATGCGTAACACTTTTTTAAAAACCTGCTAGATGTTTTTTTCAATGTAGTTATGCCATTTTATATTCTCAACAGTAATGTGTGAGATGTCCAGTTGCCTCAAATCATTGTCAACAATTTACATTATAAGTCTTTGTAATTTCGGCTGTTCTAGTATGTATGTGGTGGTATCTCATTATGGTTTTCATTTGCAATTTGAAGATGACTAGTGGTATTACACGACTTCTCTTGTTTTTGGACTATTTGTATATCTTCCTTGTGAAGTTTCTACTCAAGTCTTCAGTCCATTATTCTGACTGTTCTGTCCAAGTCTGTTATTTTTTTATTATTGAGTTAACATAATTCTTTATATATTCAGCATAACAGTCTTTAGTTAGAGATATTGCAAACATTTTTCCCCCAGTCTGTGCCGTGCATATTCATTTTGTTAATGGTACCTCTGGATGAATAGGCATTTTTAATTTTGATGAAATCCAACTTAGAATTTTTTCTCTCTTGGTTAGTTCTTCTATGTCACATCTAAGATACATTTGTTGACCCCGAGGTCTTCCATGCTTTCTTCTAGAAGATTTAGTCTTACCTTATGAGGAAACTATTGTAATTGTGTTCATGTGACAGATAAGGAAACTGAGGCACATACTGCATAAACCACTTGCCTGAAGTCTAACACTATTTAAACCACTGAACTTATGCAGTGTTTGCTTATCACCATTAGCTAGGCATCCACTGATGATGCTACAGCAGGGAAAATGTAATCAAAGGGTTTCATGCTCTTTTTGACGTTTGAATACTTTTTTAAGGAGTATCTGTTACTATAGTACTGAACATTTATGTTCTATGTGTAGAACAGTTTGGGAAATGTTTGCCCAATAACTCGTCATTGACTGAATTAAATTTCTATAATAGAAAAAGATATTTTGCCATTTTACTTCCTAACAGTCTTGTCTAATGACCTGGTATTTTGGAAGTGCGCTAGGGCGTTCCATGGAGCTTATAAATTTCTGTGCATTCCCCAGTACAGTAAGGGTTTATTGTTCCTTTACTCAGATTCTTTTCTTAAATCATTCTTATATCTAGTTATCTGCAAGGTGTCCCCCCACCTACAGGCCTGGCAGGCTTTACTAACCCTAAAAAAATGGTGTTTATTTATTGCTGTGAGTATAATACAGATGACATTTTAGGAAAGTTGTGGCAGTAGTTGACTTGATGCGCCAGTGCTCTTCCCCTGAGCTCTTGTGGAGTGTACAGCTGCCAGATAAACATACAGAACGGCCAGTTAGGGCTTCCCTGGTGGCGCAGTGGTTGAGAGTCCGCCTGCCGATGCAGGGGACATGGGTTCGTGCCCCGGTCCAGGAAGATCCCACATGCCGTGGAGCGGCTGGGCCCGTGAGCCATGGCCGCTGAGCCTGTGCGTCCGGAGCCTGTGGTCCACAACGGGAGAGGCCACAACAGTGAGAGGCCCACGTACCACAAAAACAAAAACAAAAAGAAAAACAGAATGGCCAGTTACATTTGAGTTTCAGATACAGAAATAGATTTTTAGTATGTTTCATGAAATATTTGGAATGTACTTATAAAAAAAAAGTGTTGTTAATCTGAAATTCAGATTTAACAGGGCGTCTTGTATATTTATTTGTTATATTGGGCAACCTTAGTCCGGGGGGGATAGGTGTGTGTCTGGCACATGGGGAGAGAGCCTTTCCTCATTAACCTAAGACCTCTCTGTCTTTAGTGTGAATTTGTCATGGCATCCAGATTTCCCCTCTGCCAGAGGGCGATTAACAGAAGTATACATTGTACAAAAGAAGAATTCCTACCAAGGAGAATAACACCGCATTCATAAAAGTGTTTAAAGATGTTCTAAAGATATTTTCCACTCAAGTCTGCTAGGATTGGTGAAATGCCCTATTAAACTACATTATTGTAACTATCAGGAACAAGGGATGGAATGGAAGATGAAAATAAGGAAATCTTCTACATTAAAGCACATTTAAATTTAAAATCATGAGATGAAACATAATTAAGTGCCAGAAGGTATACTAATATAATGTTGCGTTTGCAAATTTACATACACAAAAGCGAAGCAATCTAGACACTAAAAGTTCCCTGGCAACTTTAACTCATCCACATCATACATTGTGCATAATACAGTTAACATTTAGCAGCCAGAAATGTCATTTATAGCATAAAATATGTGCAACTCAAGATTATTAACATTTTCCATATTTTTATCCTTATTTCAAAGGTTCACTATTCTCACTACACTAATAGAAGGAATTACTCCGTCTCAGAATTAAAAGTTCTTGTAGAACACATTTGTTTATTTCACAGTCTTTCACTAAAGTCATAATCAACTTGGGTTGGATTTTGTTATAGCAACACAGAAAAAAAATCATTTTTACATCTAGAGAATGTTAAGTATGGTATAAATCTTCAACGTGTGCTTCCTAAAATCATTTCAAACTTGCTCTCTCTGTAGTTGTTATTCTAAAAAATACATATGATTTATCATTCTAGGATAATTTGTTATTTTAATAAAAACCAGGGATTCTTTATAGCATGGTAAACCTGGCAACTTACTTCATCTCCCTGTGCCTCAATTTCTTGGTCTGTAGAATTGATCTAATAATAGTACTTGGCTCATAGGGGTGCCATGAGAATTAAATCAGTTAATATCTAATTGATCTAATAATAGTACTTGGCTCATAGGGGTGCCATGAGAATTAAATCAGTTAATATCTAATTGATCTAATATAGTACTTGGCTCATAGGGGTGCCATGAGAATTAAATCAGTTAATATCTGTAAAATGATAGTGAAGTATGGCACATGGTAAAGAGCTAAAAATTCATAGTGTTCACAAACAGCAAGATTCCAGACATAGAGGTACCAGGAGATTTTATATTACCTTTCTTAGACGTCTACAGTTAGAATATAGGACAATACAAGTTTAGTGAGTCTATAATATTTCAACTTTTAAAGGCATCTTTTACGTTTACAGATTTTTAAAGATTCTCTTATGAGTTTGTTTCTGATGAAAAAAATATGAAAAAGCTATTCAAATTTATTAGTAATCACTGGAAAAAAAACAACATGAAAATTAGTTTTTGCAGGTGTACAATAAAATATAAACGGAATCAGACTAGCAATCCCAAGTGCTGGTGAGGGTCTGCAGCACATGGAATTATCAAATATTGCTGGTGTGAGTGTCAGTTGCTACAACCATTTGGAACGACTATTTGGCAAGTATTGCCTACTAAATTTGACACATCTACATCCTATAATTTTGCAATTCCAGAAATGCATGTGCTTGTACACCAAAAGAAATTACAAGGTGATCACAGTAGTCGTATTCAGCACAGCTAAGAACTGGAAACCACCCAAATTTCTATCCACAGTAGAACTAATTGGACAAATTGGGGAATATTCATACAATGAATTCCTCTAGAGAAATGAGAATTAAGGTATTACAGCTGTGTTCACACCATGGATGATTCTTACAACGCTTAGCGAAAGGTGTAACAAAAGAGCATACATAGTATAATTCCCATAATATAAGCTTAATATCAGGGAATTTAGCATAGGGTGTTAAAAATGAAAACATTTCTTTTCCTGGGTGCTGGTTACTACATGATAATTCATTGAGATGAAATCTTATAATTTGGCCACTCTTCTGTATATGTTATACTTCAATTAAAATAATCTTTTAAATTCAGAGGATTTTAATTTGAGATGCAAAAAAAGTATTGTGATTTCTACTGCCGATATTTCTCGTTCTCTAGAGGATGTTTTAAGAAACCAACGCCCACTTAGAAAAGAAAAAAGTAAGCCTAATCCACACCCTTACCACACCAATTTGCCAAAATAATTCATTAGAATTGGAGGAAATATATGCAGTGTCCTGATGAGAAGTATGCCAATGAGGTACACTTAATTTTAAATAATTTCCAGTTTAGAATGATGGAAGGCTGAATCAGAATGGAGAGTTGAAGATTAGAACTGGGAAGAGAGAACCTTGGGAATGGGCTGGTTGAGGGCAGTGGCATTGGAACGAGGGCAGGGCAGAGACAGGATACTGAGCTCACTGGAAACAGTTCACATAGTTGAGGGATCCCAAGACTGGCTTTCACTGCAGAGGTCCACAGAGCAGGAGCTCTAATTCAAGGTTGCTCCATCAAATCTGAAGAAGCTAAACATATTCCCATGGCCCCAGGTCAGCGCCTGGAAGCACATTATTAACTCACACCCAAAACAGATACTTCAGTTTGAACCATATAAAACTTCTATTTTATAGGTCAAAAGCCAAATATCAGCAATTTCATATGATTTAACTTGATATATACACAACCATCCAATAACTGTTAGCAACATAAAAGGGTGGACAACACATGCTGACTACAAAGATGGCAGTCTACTCTTTGAGGACTGCTCTGATAACAACACGTGGTTTTGGCACACCAAAACACACTGCCCCATAAACTTTGCCTGTGCTCTGTATTTAATCTAACCAAAGACAATAAAACTTTAAGGAAGAAAGTTGCTTAATGATGTAAGGGCATCCAAAAGTTACAATGATATTTCCATTACCACTCCTGTGATTGGTAACGCTCTGGGAAAAACAATAGAGGTTTTTTTTTCTTTTAAACTTTATAAAATTGACTCTAAAGACTAACCTGGACACCTGTGTTTTTCAGAAAGGGGTGTCTGATAGATTTAGAAATATTTACATCCCATGCCTGACCTAAGAGAAGGTGGATATATTTTGATCCAGCAAACTTATTTTGCCATTCAATAGTTGTCATTAAACAAATAAAACGATTATGAAATATGGGCTTCATTATTCCTAGTAATAGAAACATCAGTATCTTCTGGAATAAAGATTGTATAATAGAAAACCTTCAGTATTAACTTTTTCTTTTTCTTGACTATTTAAAGGACAATATTTCTAACTTAGCAGAAAAAAATACCTTGGCTTCGTCAACTCCAAAGTCATTGTTCTTTTAACAACAAAAATCTTGGGCTGTAGAACTTAATTATTTAGCTACAGAAATTCTGAATAAAACAATTTCAGATACAAAAGGAGACTGTTTGAATCTCTAGCCCAAGAAATTACATTTTGTTAAAAATGCATGAAAGATGTGACTGGGCATTGGTGACCAATTTCTTTAAATGAGCTGTGACTTTACTGAAAAAAAAAAAAAAGAGGCATGTATTTATTGAGTTCCCAAGGGCTAGATTATTCAATGGAGATTTATTTCTACTAGAATATCATGATGGAAAATAGCTAGGCTAAATTAGGACAATTCATGCTGGTGCACAACTCATTTATTCAATAATCATTTATTTCTTCAGAAAAAGTATTTACATGGTGAGATAACATAGATTATAAGACTTCGTTCAGTTTTCATTTTTATTTACACACCTGACTTAGCAGCTTCGGTTATTTAAACTCTTACACGCTTGAATTTCTCCTTTCATTTCTGAATTAAATATTAGGTACAAAGCCACTCTGTTGTGCACCTGGTATCAATAGATACCAGCATCGTAAACATCCTACTATAGTCATTTCAAAATCCTCAGTCTGTGGCTTTTCTGTGCATTATGGTACATATAAAGGGCTGGAAGGAAGACCTGATACCCTGAGCTCAGCAAGAAGCTGGTTCCTGTTGGTACTATATTCCCACCTCTGAATTACCACTACTGAGTGAGAATGTCACTGGATCCTACAGTGTCACCAAACACTGATTAAAAATGGAAAATCAGACATAAATGATCGCATCCTCTATGCTTGTAGTTTTTTGAATTTGGCATTGAAATCATATTTAAGTGGGGAAAATAAACACATTTGAAATTTAAAGACCACAGGGACAGAAAGAACAATTTCTTGATCTTAAAACTTCAGTTAATTTCAGGGTATAATTTCCTTTTCTGCAACAAAATAATTTTAAAAAATGTAAGCGCTCTGTTATTTAAACAATCAAAAATTCTACTTCTATCAACTTGTGACTCTTCTGAAGATTTTAAAAAAACAAAAATATGTTACATTGAAATATATCAACCTAATAAATGGGGTGGGTCCAATTTGATGCTGATAAAGAGAAACAGAATTAGATCTATCATATTATTAAAAAATGAAAATCCAAATGGATTTATGATCACTATAAAATTATACAAAGTATTAGAAAAAAACTACAGGAGAAAATAAAGTTTGGTAATCTTAAGTAGAGAAAGTCTTAAGAATCAAAAACCAGACACTGCACATCCTTGCTACTCAAAGTGTAGACTGTGGACCAGCAGTGTGCATGTCTTCTGAGAGCTTATTAGAAATATCGAGTCTCAGGCTTCACCCCAGGATCTGTGCTTTAATGAAACCCCCAAGTGATTTGTATGTACAGTAAGCGATTCTTCTCAACCCTGTCTGTACGCTGTCATCACCTAAGGGATTATGCTCCAACATCACCCCAATGAATTGAACTTGAATCTGTGCATTGGGTGGGGGGAGGTGGCAGGCTGCAGTCTTTTATAATGGCTCCACCATTATCCTAATCTGTAGCAGAACTGAGAACGCCTGCTCTTGAGAAAAACATGAATAAGGAACTCATTGATGCTTGAATAAAGTTAAAAAGAGGGTAGACTCTGACAAAATATTTTTTATGTATTATAGCAAAGCTCTAATTGTCCTAAAATGCAAAGGAATTCTTCAAATTAATGATGCAAAGACTCAGACCAGTCAACATAACTGGTCACTGACCACATTCTGAGCCTTCACAGAGAAGTAAACACAAATCCCTAACAAACTTCTAACAGATGCTCAGCCTTATTAATGACAAGGAAGCTCTGACTTTAAATAACAGGGACATTCTGTATCCTCCCTAAGTGACCGGCTCAAACTAAAAGAACTTATGACACCCTTTGCTGGGAAGGGAGTGAGAAAGTGGGACCTCTCACAATATGGATGAGAGTAGAATCAGTATTTCCCTTTCTGAAGGCAAATGGACAAGACCTATCCAGATTTTAAACACACAGATAAGGTGTAACAACAATTTACCTCTTGGAATCTTTACTATTAGGAATATTCACACAATTGTACAATATGTATCTGTGATGGAGAAAAATTTGAGGCAAACCACATGTTCATCACTAATGCTAAGTATGGCAAAACTGTAGTGTGGGAAACTCTTCAGTAGTTAAGAGAATGTGTGTCTATGTTATGGACACAGGAGGATATTTATGATAAATTGTTGAATTAAAAGCAATTTATAGATTTCTCATTTTCTTTTTGCATTCTTTTTTGTTTAAAAATGTTATCTCTAGATGGAAAGACCAGCAGAATACTCATCAAATTCTTAGGCTTGGTGTCTTCTCTAGTAGAAGGTGAAAGGGCAGGCAGAATACCCTCACTCCCAGCATTTACACTGGGGTCTTTCTTTTTTCTAGCCTGCCTGCAATACTTTTGTACTTAAAAATACATTTATAATATCGCTTAGAAAGTTGATTAGTCAGAATTAGCCGGTGTGCATGGCTGTAAAGGGAACATTTTGGAGGTGAAGAGACAGAGAAAAGCAAAAATGTGTCATTTTTCTTTGGGTGGTAGTGAGCAGGGAAAAATCGAAACAACCATGGAAACGTTTAGAGTTTCCTTTAAAAATCAGACAAAAATTGAAATACTTTAAAATTTTGCATGTCATTTCATAACTTACTCTATGTTAGATAACGCCAATGAACAAAGGAAGTCTGAGTGGCATGTCTAAGGTCACACAAGTGAAATTAGGCCATGAGAGATATATGAGGCAGCAGAAGCTCTCACGGAGAGACTGAGGCCAGCAAGTTCAAAATTCTTCACAGCACAGTGGGGCTGGGGTTAGACTGCTGGTAAAAGTTAGGGTGAAAAGTCATGTGAGTAACTTCCTGTATGCTACTCACCAGCCTTATAACTACTCACAGTACCCACTTGGATAATAGTATGTACTTTAAAACATCAGTGGTTGCCAGGGTGTGAAGGTTGGGGGGAAGGATTTGACCACAAAGAGGCATGAAGAAACTTTTTCCTGTGATAAAAATATTCTACATCTCGATTTTGGAGGGGGTTACATGACTGAGCATTTGTCAAAATTCCTAGAACTATATGTCTATCTAAAAAGAAGGAATTACACTTCAATAAACTTGGCGTTAGAGATAAGACACCACATCAAACACAAACAGTACATCTCCCTTGTAGTTCAGTACCTACTTAGTAAGTAGACATAACCTGAGAGGATTGAACATTAATATTTTATACTATAAAACTTGTTTTTAAAACAGTATGCATAAATTCTCAACATCTCATAACACTGGAAAAAATATGTACATGAAGATGCAGACGTCTTCAGATTTTCTCATTGTTCACAGATGCACCATTTTTTGACACTAGTTCCTGGAAACACTTGGCAAACTAAGTCTAAACATAAACAGGAATATGTATAATATATATTTTTAAAAATGTGTTCTTGTTCTGTGTTAGCCGGGCAGTATGAACTTAGGATGCGATGTTATAAACAGGAAGGCAATCATTGGATTTTGATTTTTGTTCAAATTTATAGAGACTGAATTTGCATTTTCCTGGGTAATGGAGTCTCAAGGATAACTAAAATGTAATTTAAACTTCAGATTACTCTAATGTTTATGTAACTGAAATTAAACCACATACCATGTACCAGGTACTTTAGCCTAAAACCATTTGTGAATACTGACAGTGAGCATTCTTGTGAAAATCTTAATGTCACTGTCTGGCCTTTCATTCTCTTAAATCAATAAACAAGTGATTCTTCCCCCAATAGCCGCATTTTATTATGTAAATCCCTAATAGCCATGTGTCACCTCAAGTGCTGGAGGTCTTGTACTTGCAGATGTTGTGTTTATGGTTTACAAAATTTATTGCTAAAATTGAAGAGCTTCATAAAAATAAAAATATTTCCCCTGGGAAGCAGTAAGGTAGAGGCATAATTCTGTTGCCCCTTCATTGATGTTGACACATTCAAAACCAAAACCACAAAAAATTGCTTAAAGAGCTTCCTCATTATTCTTTAGGATTGATTTTACTTGGGGATCCTCACATCCTCAATAGCTGGATACACCAGCCATTTTCCCTCTGTTATCCAGGGCAGACATACAAAGTCATTATTTCCAAGACAATAGGACAAGCCCCACCCCAAGTAGCTGTTAAACCCAGGTAACTTGCACTACACAGGGGCTCTTTACTCCCAGAGCATCAAACCAATTTCAGGCGCAAGGCCACTTGAGAATGACGGATTAGCTTCTGGGAAGGTTGACTTAGCACAGTGGGGAGCTGGCTTTAAACGCTAAGAGGCGGCATAGAAATATAGATTCCCCGAATGAAAAGTGACTTTTCTATCTGTGCTGTGAAGGAGAGAAAAAACTACGGGGTCACAGCCATTAGCACTTGATATTTTTGTAGCTCAGTTGAATAAAAAATATCATAGAGAGATTACTTCTGGAGAAAAAAGATGGGAAAGTGTACGTGCTATTGTCTTCGGGATGAAATAAGAAGTGATACAAAGAGCGCTGAGTTACTCCTAAACTTTTCACAGGTGTTGCAGGAATAAAAATAGACATCAGTGAATCAGTGCATAGATATATAATCCCACTCATTGAATTTATAACTAAAATGTGAATACATAAAGGTATTCTTTGGGGAGGTATTATACTTTACTTGTGATGTGTAGAGAAGAGCATGGGAACTTGTAATATTTTGAAGAGCAAGTGGGATTTGTTCAAGAAGAATCTACTCATGATAGATGAACATCCAAAGGAGGGGGAGGCATCTTCAGTCTGGGATAATGAAGAGAGAGTTGGCTCAGGAGTCAGCATCTGACAGGTCTGAATTGGAGTCTCAGTTCTATCAATATTGGTATCGAGTCAGAGTTTGACTTGGGGGCTGTAGTGAGGGCATCACGGCCAGGGACCCGCCCACAAAGCCAGCACGTGAGCAGCTCCTCACACCTCCCACCCATAGGGGGCAACTGAGTCCAAACGGGAAACAGGTGACCAAGTTGGCAAGGGCCAAATACACCATCAATGTTCACTAGTGGATGGCTTTCCTATAAAAGTTGCCTCGATACCTAGATTAGTCAAATTCATAAAGACAGGAAGTAGAATGGTGGCGGCCAGGAGCTGGGGGAGGGGGAAATGGGGAGTTAGCGTTGAATGGAGACAGCGTTTCAGTTCTGAAAGATGAAAATAATTCTGGATGTGGTGATGGCTGCACAGCAGTGTGAATATATTTAATCCCAATGAATGGCACTTTTTTTTTTTTTTTTTTTTTTGGCGGTACACGGGCCTCTCACTGTTGTGGCCTCTCCCGTTGCGGACCACAGGCTCCGGACGCGCAGGCCCAGCGGCCATGGCTCACGGGCCCAGCCGCTCCGCAGCATGTGGGATCTCCCCAGACTGGGGCACGAACCCGTGTCCCCTGCATCGGCAGGCGGACTCTCAACCACTGCGCCACCAGGAAAGCCCCTGAATGGTACTTTTAAAATTGGTTAAGACGGTAAATTTTATGTTATGTGTATTTTACCACAATTAAAAAAAAAAATAGCTAAAGTTGAGTTGAAAAGTCTATAAGGCCTTGTGTTTTAAATGTAGCCACCTACATTTTATTTATTTATTATGTATTTATTTATAGTTGCTATACAGTATTATATAAATTACAGGTGTACAATACAGTGATTCACAACTTTAAAGGTTATACTCTATTGTTACGATAAAATATTGGCTATATTCCCTGTGTTGTATAATATAACCTTGTAACTTATTGTATACATAGTAGTCTATTTCTCTTAATCCCTTACCCCTATATTGCCCTTCCCCCCTTCCCTCTCCTCACTGGTAACCAGTAGTTCGTTCTCTGTATGTGTGAGTCTGTTTCTTTTTGGTTTTATTCACTAGTTTGTTGTATTGTTTAGATTTCACACATAAGTGATATCATATAGTATTTGTCTTTCTCTGTCTGACTTATTTCACTTAGCATAATATTCTCCAAGTCTGTCCATCTTGTTGCAAAAGGCAAGATGTCATTCTTTTTTATGACTGAGTAATATTTCATTGTATAGATATACCACATCTTCTTAATCTATTCATCTGTTAATGGACAGTTAGGTTGCTTTCATATCTTGGCTACTGTAAGTAATGCTGCTATCAAACTAGTGTTTTCACTTTTTTCAGATGTACCCAAAAGTGGAATTGCTGGGTCATATGGTAGTTCTATTTTTAGTTTTTTGAGAAACCTCCAAGCTCTTTTCCACAGTGGCTGCACCAATTTACATTCCCACCAGCAGTGGAGGAGGGCTCCCTTTTCTCCACACCCTCGCCAACATTTATTACTTGTGTTCTTTTTGGTGATAGCCATTCTCACAGGTGTGAGGTGGTTTCTCATCGTGGTTTGGATTTTCATTTCCCTAATGATTAGAAAGGAAGAAGTAAACCTGTCCCTGTTTGCAGATGACATGATACTGTACATAGAATGTCCTAAGACGTTACCAGCAAACTACTAGAGTTCATCAATGAATTCAGTAAGTTGCAGGATACAAAATTAATACACAGAAATCGGTTGCATTTCTATACATTAACAACAAACTATCAGGAAGAGAAATTAAGGAAACAATCCCCTTTACCATTCCATCAAAAAGAATAAAATGCCTAGAAATAAACCTACCCGAGGTAAAAGACTGGTCCTCAGAAAACTATAAGATGCTGATGAAAGAAACTGAAGACACAAATGCATGGAAAGATACACTGTGCTTATGGATTGGAAGAATTAATATTGTTAAAATGACCACACTACCCAAGGCAATCTGCCGATTCACTGCAATCCCTAGCAAATCACCAGTGGCATCTTTCACAGAACTGAAGCCTCCTACTTTTAACACACTTGAATCTAAGGGATTCGTTTTTGCGAAACAAACCTTGTTGAACTTTGCAAAATAGGTGTGAAGGACACAGCAAAGAAAGAGATCTGGCTGGGATCTGCCCCCAGAAAGCAGCCCTCACCCAGGTTTGTGTCTTAGGTGGCCTCTGAGGGTAAGAAGCAGCGGCAATTGTAGGCTCTGGGGTCATCTTTCAGGAGGAAGAAATCTTGTGGCTGTTTTGTTAACATTGTTTCCCTCCAGCTAACAGAGACGCTGGAACGTGGTTGCATCTCAATCAAAATTTGTTAAATAAGTAGATTTGTCTTCTGGTTGAAGGCAGCTCTGTTAATGGCCTGTGACCTTACAAATCTGATCATGTTAACAAGGGCCCCTGTCCTGAATGGAGATGGGTAAGTTACTCAATTTCTATGAGACTCAGTTTCACCATCCACAGAATGCAGACCTACCCCTACCTCTCAAGGTTGTAACATTATATATGTGTGTGTGTTTCTGTGTACACATGTATATATAAACATACATTTAAGACATACTTTTTAAATAATGCCTCACTTAGCACATTATAGGTACTTAATAAACAGTGAGTACTATTATTTCTTCATTGTTGCTAGTGTAACAAGCTTCTTTTAAGCCAGTATGATATAGATCTTGTCTCATTCTTTTGCTTAGCTTGTTACTCAAAAACTTGGGGCTTCTGCCACTCAGTATACAGGTCTATCCCTGAGGTATAAATGATTTAGGGTCAAAGCGCTAATGATGAACCTGCAGAGTGAATACAAGTCCATATATACATCGATTCATTGATGTCTTCATTCCTCCATCCACCATCCTTTTATCAAAGGCCCACTGTGTTCTTGGCTCCGTGCTATGACCTAAGATGGTCCTGCTTTCCAGGTGTTTAAACTGAGGAAATAAACACAAAGGCAGATGATTAGGGTGAACAGGCCAGGCTTCCATCTGTGGAATAAGGGAAAGGGCAAAGTTTTGGAATGCTTTCCATTCCAGCCTTGTCTAGGAACGCATTGTATAGGCTACAGAGACCCACACAAGGTTCTTGAGCTGGGATACGGCAGAACTCTGGTGGTTAATTGGGAAGATAATTTCTTTGCAAATGGAAGATGATCTGGGAGATTGTAATTTCTATCTTCTGCCACAAAGTCAGTAGCACTGGGGTTCACTTGCTTTCTCTCCCCACCGCATACATTGCCACGTCTTTCCTTCAAAGCTGTTATGAGTAGTGAGATAAATCACAAAGCACTGTGAATGCTGTACTGCTGGCCTATTACCTAGCTGGGCCCTAGTTACTTCCCCAGTTATATGCTTCGTAATGGCTGTGTTGTCCATTTAACACTTATTTCTAAGAACTAAAATTGTTATAAATCACATTACCAATATGTAAGAATTTTAAAAGTTATGCACTGGAGGAGGAAAGTATTGAAGACGGAAGTGCAAGTTCATTAAGCATATATCATCTGTATGTAAATGGCAGGCCATACAGGCATGCATAAATCTCTCACCTCCCTCTGTGACTATACATTTACTGATAGAAGTGTTGAAAATCTAGAGCACTTTCGCACAAGTATAACTCGTGATTCAGTAAGGGAAAATCAAAATCTCAGGAATGCAGAGCATCTAGAATCCCTTGAGTAGTATGAAACAGATGTCTAGCTAGACCTCACAGGTCTCTATGTGTGTGACTGGGGTTTTATTTCTTCACACGAACAATTCCACAGTTACGTCTCACCTCTTGACTATACATCTGGCAGAGCCGAGATGCTTAAAGAGTCATTAAGATCTATCCATGTTAGACAGAAAAGCAAACATATGCCTACTTTATTGAAAGTACCAGCACATTTAAAAAAATATCAAAAGGATTTTCTGGAGAAAAAACATTTGTACTTTCTATAAATCCTCTTCTCCTAGATGAAGAGGGAGACAAAACACATGTATGGGAGGAGAAGGAAAGAAAGTAAATTGCTCCTTTAAAACGGATCCCACTCATCCATTCAACTATCCTTCCCCCAGGTGTAGCCCCAGTTATGTGGGACAACAACTGAGTTTGAATGAGGACTGTAGCAGGTGGTATGGACTCTGCCTTTATAATGGGTGGGGGGAGTTTACACTGGGAGAGTCAAAGAGGAAGAGAACATTGAAGGCTAGAACCCACTCCAGAGGTGGATAAACCAGAAGCCAGCAGTGTGTAAAAGCTTAACATGAAGATGATAACCTTGTGTTAGCATTAAGATGGGATCAGGAAAACCAGAGAGGGCAGAAAGGGCAAGCAGCAACAAGACACGGAATGGATCTCAATCCGGTTCTGGAAAACTTTTCCTCATGGGTCCTGCAGAGGAAGAAACCAACGCTGACCACGTGACACAGCAGCTTCCTAGAGCTGCCAGAGGAGATGGGGACTGTGGGCGCAGCTCGCTGGAGCAAAGAAAACCATCTCCTTGAGGGGCACGCCTGGCTGCACCTCTCAGCCTATCTCTGCTTACCTGAATCTGGTCTTGCGTAAAAATAGGAATAGTAAATACCAAAGGGAAGGGGGTTTTACCGCTTTTCACAGAGTTGTGAGAATCCAGTAAATGTATACACACTAGCACTTTGGAACATGCAAAACCCTGGACAAATGCAAAGTAACAATATCATCCAGGCAATGCATTATCCTCACCTTCCACCTCTCCCTTAGTATCTTTCTGACAGAATGGCGAAGCGGGTGGTATAATCCTGTGTAACTTCTCCATTTCCAGTACTGGCAAGGCAGACAGTGTAAAGGCAAATAGAAATGAAAAAGAAGAGATTTGATTTCTCCCTGCTGACGATGAGGGAGGAGACCCTTCCCTGCCTCTACTACCCCCAGCCTCCCTTTTCTTAGAGCATTTTCTTTAGAAAACTTCCTTCTCAGTCTCTTTGAAATGTATCCAAGTCTTTTCAAAAGCTAAATAAGCCTCTTGTCAGCTTTAAGACCCAGGAATGTCTTTATCAAGGCCCTGGGAAATAGCTCTTGAAAATGTAATCATCAGGGAAGACAAGGCCTCCATCTCCCAGTTTCTGTGGGAGGGTAGAAGCCTAACCTCGAAGGACAGCTTATTCCGTCCGTAGCTGCCTCCTTTAATAGAGAGGTGAAAAGGTGATTTTCCCTTTATAAAAAGCCAATTTGCTAACACTGATGGTCGACCCACCTACCAAGTAAAGTTAGGATGAGCTACGTGTGACAAACAGTGCTGTCAGGTCCTTGAAAACTACTTACTGTCCCTCCTGAGAACACGTATATAATGCGTCGCACCTGTTGACCACATAGTTTTTCCTTGATGAGATTACGTCCCAATAAATCCATGGTAAATTGAAAATGTCATTAAATCGAAAATGCACTGAATACACCTCACACACAGAACGTCGTAGCTTAGCCCAGCCTACCTTAAAACGTGCTCAGAACACTTACGTTAGCCTGTAGCCGGGCAAAATCAACTAACATGATATAAGAAAGGGCTGAAGACTGCATGTCATTTATTGAATTCTGTACTGAAACTGAAAAATGGAATGGTTGTAGGCGTATCAGTTATTTACTCTCGTGATCGTGTGGCTGCCTGGGAGCTGCCCAGCATCATAGGGGAGTATTACCACACGTCGCTAGCTCAGGAAACGATCAAAATTCAGAATTCACAGTATGGTTTCTACGGAATGTGCTTGACTTTTACACAGTACGGTCAAAAAATTGGAAGTCGAACCATCATGAGTCCGGTACTGTCTGCATGAAAGGATGGGGTTTCTTTCCGTCTTTGAATCTCCTTTGAGAATTGCCTTGGTGCGCGTCACATTCTGGTTTAATAGTTGTTCAATGGCAAAACTGTTTCTTTCCCTCCCACCTTTGTGGAGAGGTTTGCTGGGTATAGAGATTTTGTTTTTAAGTCTCTCTCGCCAGCAATAGCACGGTGTTTAATATCGCAGAATGGTGCTAGGCTGCCTGGGTTTAGATCACAGCTGTGCCATTACTACCTATATGACCATTGACAAGTCACCTAACATCTACCCAAGGTTGTCCGTTTCTAAAGTCGGGACACTGACACTCAGCTCACAGGGATATCATGAGAATTAAATGAGATAATACCCGTCAGGCACACTAAACAGTATTTGGGACATGGGTAGAACATATGGTTTAGTTACCAATGTTATTCCAGTCACAGCACACAATTTATGTAGTTCTGACTGTGGTAGGCTAATTCAATTAAGTTCATGAAATTTCAGAATTCAGAAGGACCTTAGGAATTGTCAGGTCTAACTTCTTTGTGAAAAGTGAAATGATTGGATAAAGGTTGTACGGTCGGGCTGAGTTGGGACTGAGGCATCATCTCTGATTCCAGCCCGGCTTTCCCCCGGCCCGACGACACTCCTCTCCCTCCTGCATTTTGTTGTAAATCAATACACGGTTGAAAACACTGAAGTAGAGAGACTGATCTTTCCCTTCCATTTGAGGGAGACATATTTTCCAGATTAGCAGGAAGAATTATACTGAGTGAAGAGGAAAAAAAATGTTGAAACGTAAAAAAAAAAAAAAAAAACCATCCAGCTTAACCTTACTTTATTCCACATCAGCAGTAGTTGATGGAAATTTAGTAGCAAATCTATCTGAATAAATTTATTGATAATGAAGGTGACAATAATCACTGTGTCTTCTGAGTGAGAATGATGGAAGGGTCATTCTTACATTGATCCCATGTATTGATAAACGGTGATGGTGCAGTTGATGGGGATGAGTTGCAGTGATCAAAAGTACGCTTGGGAGGAAACACAAAAAGTCATTCATGCGAACGTCATTTTTCCTAGTCTGGGAATCTTCACCAATATCTGTTACAGATTATCTTTCTGAATCTGATCGTATAGTTCCAGCGTATATAAGGATCTCTGAACGCAGGTAATACTTCCCCTCTCCTTTGAGCCCTTTCAAGTAAAAAGAATTCTTCCTTGGATTACAGCTTCAGTTCTACTCCATCTTGTGTGGCCTCTGAGATGGCTTTCGTTGGTTCCTATTCATATAACAATACTTCCAGCTGTTTTTGACTTCTATGACTGTTAGTGTACTGTATACAGATATCATCCTTATATATGCCCCCCCCCCCGCCCCGAACCTCGTGGTTCAGCAAGGTTGTGGAATGACTATTTATTTCTGACCTTCACTCTTAGAAGTGAAATCTAATTCTATCTGTACTTCGAGTCCTGGACCTTACTCTCACTTTCTGAAGTTTTATCAGATATCCAGATCTATATCCGTATCTATCTATATCTATCTGTATCACTCCGGGCAGAAACTGATGGCATTAAATACCTGTCCTTCAATTATTCCACTGACACTTCAAAATTACCTTGATGAGATCTTGTTCTCCTTCTGGGAAAACGACATCTTCTGTTCACCATGGTTTGAAGTCTTGCCATTCACTTTATTTCATTTCTCTTCTCTGGTGTCTAACTGTAGCCAGTGATGAAATCTTAATCATTTCTCCTGGAAGGTCTATGTCTTTCATGTTTGTTCTTCTCTTTTCATCTCTCCTGCTGCCACTCTGGTCTTGATGGTCAATAATCTGTACCTCCTGCAAGAGTCTTCTTATTTACTTTCCTGATTTTGTCCTCCCAGCTCCAAACTGGCTCGTGTCGCTGAGGCATTCTAGAGAATGTATAAAATACACAGTGGCCCCTTTGTCTTATATCTGGCCACTTTTGGGTACTTGTCAAGGTCTTCTGTGATCTTGGTTCTGCTAGATATATAAGATCTGATTTCCATTATTCTCTAAGACACGATACCCTCAATATGTTCAGACCTTTTATTATTTTTTCCTTTTTTAGAACTCTTCAATACAGATTGTTCACGATGAATCGCAAATCCTGTATAGCAACAACAATAAAAGCCACACAGACATGCCATCTATTACTAGTACACTGAATTGTAACCCTGCTGCTGAGTCAAAATTTCACAATTTTGTAGGGTCCAACCTGAGTGCCGCCTCCCCCATGAAGCCTTCCAAGAACGTTCAATAAAGTACCTCATGAGATATTTCTAAACCTTCTTTCCCGAGTATGGTCTATGCTGACCTATTCGTATGCAGTAACACATTTTAAAAACCCAAGTACTATGTTTGTATCTTAATGTGTATTGTCTTCTCCAAAATCGTTCAGGAGGCTGTACAATGATGTGGCTACTGTTCAAACACATTCTTTTGAATACTGTCAGTGACAAAAAATCATCTTTTGAGAATGGATTGGATTTCTGGCCACAACGAGAAGTTATTCATAGTTCAATCTGTGGAAAATAGATGATCAACTTGGCTAACACAATTTCGCAGGGGAAAATGAAGCGTCACGCTGCAGCCATGCGTTTCTTTAAGCTGTTTTTTGCAGAAATTTTAGGCCAGTTCCAAAGTTGAATTCTGAGCGGGCAGAATTGCTGGAATGAATAGACCGTTTCTGTGTTCCTAATGAGATGATTTTCCCCCATCCCCTGGGTCGGCAGCACCACTGTGCATTCTGTGGGTGACCCAGCAGGGCTGAACCTCTGGGCCGCTCAGATCCAGGTACTGAGCTCAGCCTTGGGCACAGGCTGCCACCCTGGACATCATTCGTCCACTGGTTTCTGGTGGGGAAGCCTGGGCAGGGAGAAGACGGGCTTGACTGGGTCAGGCCAACCACTGTCCCCTGGCGAGGGAGTCGGCCGGGAGGACGTGTCGGCCAGTGGGTGGCAAGTGCCAGGCTGTGGGCCAGGGTCCTCAGGGCCTGCGAGGGTCTGTGTGTGCTTAGCAAGTGTCCTCAGGCCCCGGGGATATGAAGAGCAAGTGAAAAACCACCACGACAGGTGGATAGAAGCTGCGGGAAAAAGGATAATGGTTTGTATTTTAATTGAAAAAAAAAAAGAATTTTACAGGTACCTTTTTTCCTGCTTTTTGAACAAGGAACCCTATGTTTTCATTTTGCACTGGGCAGGGCAAGTGAGGGAGCCGGTTCAGCTTCTCATCATTACTCTTGAGTGGCTATCCAGGAATTCCCTGGGTGGGGTTTGGTTGAGTTTTACCCGATCTGGACTGAATTTTAACCTGGTTACTCTTATCCTTGGCTCTCAGTTAAGCACCTGATGACTGACTTTTTAAAAAAGACATAGAAGAGAAATAATACAAAATCAGAAGCACATGAAAAACAAAACACAGCAATTGATAGTACGGGGAAGTATTCTGGAATATTCTGAATAACTCAAGTGCAGTTGAAATGATCGCTCTCAGAAAGGTTTGTTTAAACGGTGTTAGTCGTCCAGGCTAATTGAGAATGACCTCTGAGAAAGGAACAAATAGACGGGTTGCACAATGATCATAGAAACGTTTGCGTAGAGACTAGACGGAATGTTCTAGTAGGTAAAATGATCCTTCACTCTGGAGCAATACCTATGTTGCAGAGATTTTAAGAATCCCTTCATGCTAATAGTGTTAAAGAACTCCATTATAGGGCTTCCCTGGTGGCGCAGTGGTTGAGAGTCCGCCTGCCGATGCAGGAGACACGGGTTCGTGCCCCGGTCCGGGAAGATCCCACATGCCGCGGAGCGGCTGCGCCCGTGAGCCATGGCCGCGGAGCCTGTGCTCCGCAACGGGAGAGGCCACAACAGTGAGAGGCCCGCATACCCAAAAAAAAAAAAAAAAAAAAAGAACTCCATTATAGTGACTAAGAAAGAAGACAGCCACGGATTCTCGTAAGATAAATTACACAGCAAACTCAAGTAACACATGAGCTCCAGTTTTCAAAGTCAGTTCTCCATTTGCTGGATGATTTTAGTGAAATGAAATAGGAATGTGATTTAATTGATCTGGATACTTGTCCTTACGACGGTTGCCTCTTCAGAAATCTGGAAGTGACTAGAGTTTCAAGGCTTGCAATCTTCCTTTAGCAGGTAGGGTTCTCTGATAGCGTGCAGTCCTCTGGCCAGATGAGAAAGAAATCACATGGCTCTTGAAGCGGTGAACCAGCTAATGAAAGCTTAGAGCAAATTCTAGTTTTTAATTCAATTCTGCACTTCTCAGCTCTTTGGAGAGAGCCCACTCAGATGGCTCCGAGCCTTTTCATTTACTCTTGCGTGACCCGTTTTTTGCTGCCTGCTACAACCCCACTCTGCCCTGAAGAATGCATTTGCCACAGACAATTGCAGTAAGTAGCTTTCCTGAGAAACAGTTGGAACTCTCACTGAAATATAATGGACTTTCTAAAAACCTATCAAGGTCTCTCATACCAATTCTGGGCTCTTCCAGTGTTTGAACTCTATTGATGGCCACTGGTGTCATTTAAATACAAACCAGCCAAGTGTTTGATGCAGACAATCTAAGGGCTTCCCGTATCTAAAATTGTGATAGTTTTTTTTTTTTTTTTTTGTCATTATCAAACTTACATTCTGCTTTTTCCTATTTATGCCACACAGCAGGTGTGATTACAGGTGTTTAGATTTTCCAGGAAAATTGTTTACATTCAGAAAAATTCTTTTGTGAGTTGGCTAACATGTTATTTTTCCTTGAAAAGCTAAATATTTTCATGACATTACAAACAATATTTTCATAAAATTGTCAGTTATTTCTCTTTATATATAGTAAATCTATAAATTTTGTTCTTACGTTCCCATTGTATCATTTATCCTTAAAGAAGGAAAAAATATAATAAATGAGATCCTGAGATGATTATCAACAACAGTAAGCTACGGATGCTTTAAAATCAATATAATTTAAGGCTGCCTTAAATACTGAATCTTCTGATACCTCCATGAGGGAATACTAGTATCTTTATTTACAAACTGTGATTCAGAGAGATACGTAATGCAGGGATAGGAAGTGGTAGGGTAGAATGTAACACTTTAGTTTGTTTTATTAAAAGCCAAGAATTGATTACTTATATATATAAATTATATATAATTGATCAAAGTATTAATTAGATAGTAAAAGTAAGATGACATCTACATGCTAGAGGTGGAATCAAAATGCTCTAGGACCAGAGAGGGCAGGCAGATGACTTTTCCCTTTATATTCACATAAAGTGAATATTTGCTCAAAAGAGAGAAGCATTTCATGTGGAGGTGACCTGCAGAGAGGGCTGAGTCTTTGAAGATTAATTTTGGGAGGAGGCATATCTTGGACTGGGCGCCTTTGCCTGTGGGGTTGTTTTCACCCTGGGATAACAGTTAGGATGAGGATGGGGGCGGCCATCGAGGCTGCTTAGAGTGTGCAGTGAGCTCTGGGCTTACGGAAGTGTTTGAAGTGGGAAATCCACACCTCCCTCTAGTGTCTCTAATCCAGTAACCTGGGGCATAGAACAAGTTAGAGATTCCAATTTTGCATATATTATGCCTCTTTCTCTTGACACGCAGGACCAAAAAAAGAAAAGAAATCCTTTAATTTCTTATGATACAGGTATATATTTTATTTTATTTTTTATTTATTTATTTTTTTTGCGGTACGCGGGCCTCTCACTGCTGTGGCCTCTCCCTCTGCGGAGCACAGGCTCCGGACGCGCAGGCTCAGCGGCCATGGCTCACGGTACCAGCCGCTCCGCGGCACGTGGGATCTTCCCGGCCCAGGGCACGAACCCGCGTCTCCTGCATCGGCAGGTGGACTCCCAACCACTGCGCCACCAGGGAAGCCGAGGTATATATTTTAGAAAGCTAAGTATTAGAGGGTACATCTTGCAAGAAAAAAATGCCGTCAAAACATTCTATATCACATGTGTACATACACACCTCCTTTATTTAAAAACTAACTGGTAAGCATCACATAGAATGAAAGTAGTGTCATCAAGAGGTCCTACATTACTGATGATTATTTAGTAGTTTCATGATCTAAAGTCATACAGAGAATAACTTAATATTTTTCAAACAGTTAACACAGAAAATGTTTCTAAAAATGTCTAAACTCAACCACTGTAATGTATCAGGTATATTTAACTGAAATATACCAGGTATATTTAAAATCGTTCCATTTAGAAACGCTGCCATTTAGATTACTGATATCTCCAGCTAAATATAATTTTATCTTTCCATTTCTTCACTCAGTGTTGGGCACACAGTGGGCACTTAAGTAATACTTGCTGAATTGAGTACTGGTTATCTGCATTAATGTCGGCATGTCATAGAGTTGAAAGGCCACTGGACTTCAAAATACGGGTTAAAATCCTGCCTCTGCTGTTTGTTATATATGGGTCTTTGGACAAACACTTTAAATCTCTGAGGCACAATTTCCTCACCTTCAAAATGAGAATAAAGGGATATGTAGGGTGCAGGGTTCTTGTGATGATTAAATATTATTCTATAATGTATGTGAAAGTGCCCAGGATAGTACATGAGACAGAATAGGATTTCTGTAAATCCTTATGAAGCACACAGTAAAACAAACAAAAAATATTATTTGATAACGAGAAAAGACTTAAATTTCAAAAATCTTTTCAATTCTAGACACGTCACTTTCCAAAACATGACTATTGATTGTTTAGCAAATTCTTAAAAGAATATGACGTTGGTTACCTTTTCCTTTTGGCTAGCCTGATTTTTGTACTGTGCCATCTTTTATCCTTCCCCACATGCTCCTACCAGCAACTAAAAGCTGAATCCTGGAAATTACAGCAAGCTTAAATTCAATTTCCCCAAAGTGCTGGTCTATGAGTCAAAGATCAGAAAGTGTTTTTGTTCTTTTTGAACTGTGAAATTAAAAGATTTCTAGTAAAGAAGGGCCAGACCTCTGACTCTTACAGCTGATTGAATACTTTGTACTTTCACAATTAGGTAGTCTCTGTAAATTATTTAAATACTATGTGCCTGTTTAGTTTAAATGAGCATTGACAATTAAAATCATATACAATTATAGTAGAGAAATGTAAATTTAATAACTAACTAGGAGTGTGAATTTTAATTAACTGGAAATCTATGAACATTCGGTTCCAAACTAAACTGTTGATGACAGGAATAGCAATCTCACCACCTAATGGGCTGACACATCTAATCCGTGGAAAATAACAAAATTATAATGTCTCAGCCTCATTGAAAAAGCCCGAAACTTGTTCAAACACACTGAAAATTTATAAGCGAAATAAGAGAAAGGTAGTAGACTCTGCTTCGGATTTGCCCTAGAATTGTAACTTATTAAATCAGACATATAAGTACATTGATCTTCAGTGCCCAAGATCAAAGTGTTGCAATAGACTCTGAAAGGCAAGGAGGCTCTTAAAAGCACCTCAAAACCTGATTACGTGGAAAGCAGTGTAGTGTACTGACAAGAGACCACTGCATAGGCAACCCATGCCCTGAGAAGGTGTGTACGGGCTACTGGATAGAGGACACAGAATCACCATGGCGGTGTCCTCATTCACTTGGCCAACGAGCGTCTATCATCTTCTCCTAGGACATCGCTAGATATCTTTTGTGGTCAACTAGCTGTCTTTCGATCTTTACTGGGTCAATTATGCGAACATAACTTACAAGAATTGTAAGCAGATTGGTCAATGTGCTGGTGGCAATCAACATATTCCCCTCTCTTCCCTGTAACCTGGGGTCGGCTCCCACAAGCAGCCATCCCATCAGTTGAAGGAAAAGGCTCTCAGTAGGAACAGAATTCTAAATGAGATGTGTCACCAGCAAATCTACTTTATATGCAAAATATCCCCATTAAAATCTTATTATGATTCTTCCCTTTACATCACATACAAAGAACTTTTAAAATTATCTAATTTACCTTGCATGTCATTCGTATATGGCTGTAATTCAGATTTATGGCTATTCTGTCTATAATTACACAGTAGCAAAAGTACAGGTTAGACATCCATCAAAACCCTTGTGAAATAACTAAAATACGATAGTGCAATCTTCCTGTAGTGACTGCACCCATCTGGGAGCCATCACTGTCAACAGCATGCCTCACTGGCTCTGGGTTCTGGTGACATTTTACTATGAAGTGAAGCCAAATACCTCTCCTTGTCAGGCCAGGTTAAGAAAGTCATAGCTCGTGCAAATGGATAAGATGGGGGCGTAAGGATTCTTGTTGAGTGGAAGGATGGGGATTAGAAAGAAGAAGACGTGAGAGGTGGCGAGGGCCCTAACTTCCTTGAATACGATAAAGGCAGTAAAGAGCAAAGGGTCCCATAACGGGATTCTGGATAAAACTGTTATGTGAAAATTCTGCTGAACTTCCACACTGGCCACGGCTTTCACTTCTCCACAGGATGGGCATGGACTTGGGTTAAAAACTTCTCCTCTTGAAAACCAAAGATAGATTTAGAACAACATAAAGCAAAACTTGCTAACAGGTTCACATAGTATTATGTGACTACGTAGATGCTCTATCTAAATATGACGTGGAGGGCTTAAACCATCACGGTTAAAAGGGAGAAGCTGGGGTTGACTGCCAGTACTTGGTCCCAGCTTCACCACTTACAGCTGCAACCTTGAGGGTATTCTTAAATGGTCTGAGTCTCGATTTCTTCAGTTGGGCTTCAGTTATGAGATGGGGCTATTAAAATGACTAAGCTCACAGAATTATAGTGAGGAGGTACGAGAAGCCCCAAGAGTGAGTGAGACTGAATCTGCCAGTGACTCTGGGAGTTGATCGGGATTTTACTTAGAAGAAAAGTAAACATGGTAGATCTTAAAACTCAAAGACTGTGGCACAATTCATACTTATTACATACATGAAAAGAAACAAATGGACATTTATTCAAGATCAAATTACAACTTACTGTTAAAAATAATGAGTTATTGACCGACTAGTTTCTGCCAAGCAGAGAATTCTTACTGAATCGCACACAACAGACCCTCAAGGTAAGAATACTTCTGTTCACCACTGTATTACAGCTCCTAAGTAGTGCAGTAAATTTAAGAAAAAGAAATGAAACGCATAAGAACATGAACGACTAAAACATCATTTTTATTACTGATAGGTGGCATACTATGTAATCAGGAAATCCCAAATGATCCACAGATAAACACTTATAATCCTTAGAAGTAACGTGCTAAATGCAAGCTCAATATATAAAAATCAATTATCTGTTTGTATTTCAGAGACAATTTGAAAATTAAAAAAATTTTAGAATCACACCATTTACAATAGCATCAAATCTAGCAAAAGTAGTGTAAGAACTCCACACCCAAAATTTAAAAAATAAAGAAGACAGAAACAAAAATGAATACCGTGTTTACTGATTGGGAGATTCAATACTGTAAAGATGTCATGTCTCCCCAGACAGGTTTTGGGGAAGTTGACAAGCTGATCCTAAAATACTTGTGCGGAAATGCAAGTGGTCCATTTATCACTGAGATACTCTTTACGAATGAAAAACAAAAGATGAAAGGTCTTGCTCTACCAAATACCAATATTTATCACAGAGCTATAAGAATTAAAACGGTGTGTTACTGCCACAAAGAAAGGCAGATGTAATCATGAAATAAAGAATTGAGATGGACGTTTATGTAACTGGAAAGCAGTGGGGAAAAATAGCCTCTTAAGTAATAGTTGCAGAAACATTACACATCAATATTGAAAAATGACACTTGCTTCCTACCTCACACCATACTCAAATGTCAATTGCAGGTAGGCTGTGCTTTATATAAATTTAAAATTTATGATTTAGATCAATTTAGATTTAGTACATGATTTAGATAAATGTGAAAGGCAAAACAAGAAAGCTTACAAAGTTTAACATAGGAAATTATTTTCTTGACATCAGATAGGGAAATATTATTAACTGGGACAAATAAGACAGTACTAACCATGGAGGAAAAGATAATTATTCAACCCCATAGAAATTTAGAATTTTTTTTAACCAAAATATACCATTAAGAAAGTGCCAAGAGAAGACAAAGGTTGGAGAAGATATTTGCACCATATATAATTTGCACCATATATGATTAATAAAGGTTCCTAACCAGGACATATAATGAATTCCCACAAAGCAATGTGCTCATCAGGAATGTGTACATGTGCACACCATGAGATTTGTGTGTGTTCACAGCAGTACTATTCATAATATTCCCAAACTGGGAAATCTAACAATGTCTATAAATAGAAGGAAGAACAAATGTATTGTGGGATATTCATACAGTGGAATGCTACACAGTAATAAAATGAAGAAAATACAGCTACTCACACACACATGCTGAGCAAAAGTTTCCCCACAGGGTAGGCAAACCAAAGGATATATTAGAGGCATGTGTGCTTAGGTGGTAAAACAATAAAGAAAATTAAGGATGTAAGCATGGTAGAACTCAGGTTGCTTTGGGGAGAGTGAGGGGCAATGATGTGATGCAGTCATAAGTGGGCTTCCAAGGTGCTGACAAGGTCCCACTTCTTAACCTGAGTAACGTCTACTTGAAAGTTCTTTTTATGATAGATCATGGAATAGTTTTGCATTTTTATTTTCTTTGCAAATCATTCTGAATGTATATTTTTCAATAATAAGAAATTTAAAAAATTGAGGTAAAGACATGTTGGAAACCCCACTAAAAGTACAAGGAGGAGAAAGGTCATGTGCTGGGAGCTGGGCTCCCTCTTTCCCAAATTCATATGTTGACATTCTTAACTTCCTAATCCCTAACGTCAGGGTATTTGCAGATGGGGCCTTTGGGAGGTAATCAGGTTTAGATGAGGTCCTGAGGGTGGGGTCCTCATGAGAGGATTAGTGCCTTTATAAGAAGAGATACCAGAGAGCTTGCTGCCCCTCTCTCTGCCATGTGAGGACATGTTGAGAAAGTGGCCACATGCAAGCCAGGAGGAGAGGAATCCCTGAACCTGAACCCTGCCAGAACTTTGATCTTGGATTTACCAGTCTCTGGACTGTGAGAAACCAAGTGCTGTTGTTTCAGCCACCTATAATTTGTTTTGTTTTGTTTTGTTTTTTTACATCTTTATTGGAGTATGATTGCCTTACAATGGTGTGTTAGTCTCTGCCTTATAACAAAGTGAATCAGTTATACATATACATATGTTCCCATATCTCTTCCCTCTTGCGTCTCCCTCCCTCCCACCCTCCCTATCCCACCCCTCCAGGCGGTCACAAAGCACCGAGCTGATTTCCCTGTGCTATGCGGCTGTTTCCCACTAGCTATCTACCTTGTTTGGTAGTGTATATATGTGCATGCCTCTCTCTCACTTTGTCACAGCTTACCCTTCCTCCTCCCCATATCCTCAAGTCCATTCTCTAGTAGGTCTGTGTCTTTATTCCTGTCTTACCCCTAGGTTCTTCATGACATTTTTTCCCCTTAAATTCCACATATATGTGTTAGCATACGGTATTTGTATTTCTCTTTCTGACTTACTTCACTCTGTATGACAGACTCTAGGTCCATCCACCTCATTACAAGTAGCTCAATTTCGTTTCTTTTTATGGCTGAGTAATTTTCCATTGTACATATGTGCCACATCTTCTTTATCCATTCATCCGATGATGGACACGTAGGTTGTTTCCATCTCTGGGCTACTGTAAATAGAGCTGCAATGAACATTGTGGTACATGACTCTTTTAGAATTATGGTTTTTTCAGGGTATATGCCCAGTAGTGGGATTGCTGGGTCATATGGTAGTTCTATTTGTAGTTTTTTAAGGAACCTCCAAACTGTTCTCCACAGTGGCTGGATCAATTTACATTCCCACCAGCAGTGCAAGAAGGTTCCCTTTTCTCCACACCCTCTCCAGCATTTATTGTCTCTAGATTTTTTGATGATGGCCACTCTGACTGGTGTGAGATGATATCTCACTGTAGTTTTGATTTGCATTTCTCTAATGATTAATGATGTTGAGCATTCTTTCATGTGTTTGTTGGCAGTCTGTATATCTTCTTTGGAGAAATGTCTATTTAGGTCTTCTGCCCATTTTTGGATTGGGTTGTTTGGGTTTTTGTTATTGAGCTGCATGAGCTGCTTATAAATTTTGGAAATTAATCCTTTGTCAGTTGCTTCATTTGCAAATGTTTTCTCCCATTCTGAGGGTTGTCTTTTGGTCTTGTTTATGGTTTCCTTTGCTGTGCAAAAACTTTGAAGTTTAATTAGGTCCCATTTGTTTATTTTTGTTTTTATTTCCATTTCTCTAGGAGGTGGGTCAAAAAGGATCTTGCTGTGATTTATGTCATTGTGTGTTCTGCCTATGTTTTCCTCTAAGAGTTTGATAGTTTCTGGCCTTACATTTAGGTCTTTAATCCATTTTGAGCTTATTTTTGTGTATGGTGTTAGGGAGTGATCTAATCTCATACTTTTACATGTACCTGTCCAGTTTTCCCAGCACCACTTATTGAAGAGGCTGTCCTTTCTCCACTGTACATTCCTGCCTCCTTTATCAAAGATAAGGTGACCATATGTGTGTGGGTTTATCTCTGGGCTTTCTATCCTGTTCCATTGATCTATCTTTCTGTTTTTGAGCCACCTATAATTTGTTATGGCAGCCCCAGCTGACTAATATAGAAGCTGAGAAGGTAATTGCGACTTAGACTTTACAAAAGGCTCCAATCTGGAATATACATAGAATATTTATAAAATCGATTAAGAAAAGGATAAACAATGCCGTAAAATGATGGGCAGTAGAATGAAGGCACTTCACAGAAAGGAATATACAGATGGCCAATGAACATGTAAAATAGCACTTAAACTGATTATTAATCATGGAAATGTATGTTAAAAATACCGTGTCATAGTACTGTACTCCTATTAGGATGGCTAAAGTAAGAGAGTATTGGCAAGGATAAGGGACAACAGGACCACTGATAAACTGAGTGGGCGTGTACATTGTTTCAAACACTTCTTAAATTGACTTGGCATTAGATTCCTATCTTTTTGCTCTTTTATGACCCAGCCATTCTAGTGTTAGATATCCAATAAACATGCATGTACATGTGAACAAGAGACAGGCGTGAGATTATTTTCAACAGCATTATTTATAATAATTCCAGGGCTTCCCTGGTGGCGCAGTGGTTGAGAGTCCGCCTGCCGATGCAGGGGACACGGGTTCGTGCCCCGGTCCGGGAAGACCCCACATGCCGCGGAGCGGCTGGGCCCGTGAGCCATGGCCGCTGAGCCTGCGCGTCCGGAACCTGTGCTCCGCAACGGGAGAAGCCACAACAGTGAGAGGCCTGCGCGCATACCGCAAAAAAAAAAAAAGAAAAGAAAAAAAAATGCAGCCTGGTCAACTCTAGCTGTTGTCCCTTAATTAGGTATCAAGGCCTGGGAATAATTCTGTGTCTCTCCTCCGCCTTCTGGTTCCCCACCCTTGGGCTCCTGATTCTACCATCTGCATCACTCTTCTATTTCCATGACAGTTAGCACATGTGTGCTGTTGAGCAGTTCACTTCATCAGCTTCTTGCTAGTACTTTCTGTATCCTTCTCAGTCCGAGTCTGTGTTTCTGCTGATATAATATTCTCCCGAACTGTGTGAACCTTGCCTGAATTTCACTGGTTTTCATTCCACTAAGCAAAGTCATAACTACAGCTATTTCAAAGATGATCCCTTCTCTATCTTCGGCTTCTGCTGAGATGTCTAAGGAGCAAAGCCCTTACATTTCCTAAGAAGAAGCCATCTAGTTTCTGTCTCCAAATCTGTGAGACACACACCCTTAATCTCTTGAGACAGCAGTATATAGGACTCAGTGGTCTGATCTTCTGATTTTTCTCAAATTTCACCAGAAGGTCATACAGTCATACTCTCGGCTTTTTCTCTATGCCATGCCTTCTGAATTAATCTCATAGTTTCTGTGTCTTCCTTCCTGAATAGGCTGGATTTTCCTACCTCATCAAGTCGCCCTATGCAGTTAACTGTGCTGTAATATAATGTAACTTGATTATGGGAGTAAAGTCCATCATATTCACAAGGATTATGCCAGGCATGTACACCAGGGGGAGATGGGAAATGTTGCTGCCTACCTAATACAGTGTTAAGAAACACATCCTGTCCTTTCACTTCAGTCCTGCAGTCTCTGTAGCCTCAGGAGGGCCAGAGGAGACCCCGTTCCTGCTCAGGTGTAACGGGTGCTGACGGGCAGTAGATGCACAAACACACCGTGATATACACATACCGAAACACGGCTCAGCAATGACGGCGAATGAAATGAAGTACATCCTAGATCTCACAAGCATATTGTTGAACAAAAATAATGTCGATTCTATTTATATAATTTCAGAAAGAGACAGTGTACGCTTAGGTGATAAAATTACAAGTAAAAGCAAGAATTTATTATCGTTAATGCCAGGGTAGCCATTACCTTATGAAGTGGGGAGAGAAGGGTTCCTTATTAGAAGCAGTCAAGAGAGGGATTTGGGATGCTGTAATGTTTGATTTCTTGACCCTAGGCAGTAGTTACATAAACACTTGGTTTGCAATAAATTATTGAACTGAACACAGAACAAAACCTCTATACTGTTCTGTACATGTATTATATATCATAATAAGAAAGGTTAAATCATAATGAATTAAGAAAATACACTGTAAATGACAAATGATTTGGTAATGAATCCACACTGGATTAAAACTCTCATTCTCATAATTAAATTGATTATAGTCAAACAAACCGTATCTCTGAGAATGGAAGAAAAAGATAAATTTCCAAAGAGAATAATAAATTATAAATTAAGAGGATGCAAGTTTTAAAGTATTCTGATAAAATTAAATTTGTGTCTTTTAATGATTACTTTTATTAAAATTAATTCATATGTAATTTCCTTAGTGTTTAAAGATTTTTCTTTTTAGAAATATAATAGATGATATGGTTTTAATCATCCTTCTTGACACATTTAATCAAAATTTCAATTGTGACACAGAGAATTGTATTTTTTTCCCCTGAAAAGTCTGTTTTATTGTAAAAAAGAAGCATTCCCACTGTTGGGTCTAACTGCATATATGAATTATCTGAGTTAGAGTAACATTTACAAATGAGTCTCTGGGATACTTCATTTGAGTCCTTTTGGGGAAGTATTAATGAAATGAAGTGTCAGTTTAAAATTAAGTTACATAGCACATGGTATAACTGTCCTATAAATACTAATGAATAAGATCAGAGAGGATTTCAGTGGAAGCTTTTATCTTCTGTTACATTAACTGCTTCTTATAATTTAATTTCACTTTATTTCAGTCCCACATAAAATGAAGAATTCCATTGTCTGTTTGGCTGCCATTTCTCTTGATATTTGAAATATATTTAATTATACAAGGTCACATCAGAAGAGATAAAACTCTCTGGAGCGAATGTAAATGAATTTCCCACTATCGGATCACTTATGAATTCTTTATTACCCTGGAATTACATGATATTATCCTAAAGTGACATGAAATGTCTTACTTCTTGTCTTGCCCATCCCTGGAATAAAACTGGAATATTAAAGAAAACTAATGAGTCTGAGAATTGACTGCTCCGGGGTTACACTTTTTTGTTACTCATGCTTTGTAACTGTCAGGGCACAGCAGGAAAAGTAGTGAGAATGTCCTGGTTACGTTGGAGACTAGACTTGGGGGTTTTCTTTTACGACGGTGTGCTAAAGATTATGGCAGATTGTAGCAGCTGTGTGCAATGTGTGAGAGATGCCCAAGATCTCTTTATGGAAGAATGTTTCCTACCAACTGTTATTGAGAAGAATTTATCATTCAAGTGCTGGAAGGCTATTTGCAGATGATCTCTGAAGAGTGCAGCAATGCCACACAGAACAAAACTTTGAGCTCT